>NC_136505.1:90786249-91021249 GCF_053919585.1 Euprymna scolopes
CCCTATAAGGACTTAGTCCTCAATACATTGTAGTCTACATTGCACTGCAGAGAATTTACTGTTGATTTTGTTGTGAGATATGCTTAATACGATTTTTTAATTCATGCAGATCGCATATTTATTCTTAAAGTAAAATTCTCTATCGATTTTTATATTGAACTTAATATATAGTAGTGAGATCAAAACTAAAAAATATATGACTTAGGTGCCATCAGCTAGAATCGAAACCAAAACATACAAATCTCCACCCTCATTCCTTAGCCTCTGAGCCATGCCCGTACACATATATATACACACACGGTACAACCACGTTACACACCGGTTCTCGCCAGATCACTGAAGTTAAACAGTGATAATCTGGCCAGTATCAGACTGAGAGGCTAGGCCCTGTATGTATCACGCCAAATCGTAGAAATTTCCAGATTGGTATCTGGTGGTGCGTTTAATTCACTGGGGGAGATGCACCCCCACCCAAATATACTGGCGGGTAAGCGACAAAGCAGTACTCCACATAATGGTGTACCAGCAACCTGCTGCAAGATGCCTTCCAGTCAAGCACGTGTTTACCACAGCGAATAGTGACACGAAGTTGTGCTTCATGGATCACCTAAAACATTTCGTTTTTTTTTTTTTCACATTCTTTTCCTCATTAACGGTACGAGTTCAAGCCTGCCTGCCACCACTTTTTTTTTTTTTGCCCAACACACACTTCCAAACACCTGGGCAACGCCGTGCACCCAGGCTAGTATTCTATAAAAGTGAGAATGTGATGTGTGCGAGGACACTTCTCAACCTATATACTCAACAAATTTTTTATCTACAGATGTGAAAAACTTGTAATTTCATTTTCAACCAAGGTAAAAAGGACTACTAAGGGGTCAAAACTGAAAAATTTCTACATGAGAAGCCACCAAATTTTATCTGTTTCCAACTGTTTTATGACTGTGCATGCGTGGTCATGAAATATAACAGCTTCTTCATGTTAAGTACGAGTTGTGAAAACACTGTTTAAAGGTCATGTCAAGCTGGTGTAATGGTTATCGTACTTGACTCACTGTCTTTAGGTTCTAGTTTCGATCTCAGCTTGAGTATTTTTTTACTTACAAGAAATTAACTGTTTAGACAAGACATAATACTCGCATGTACAATGTACATGTATGTTTCTTTCTATTTTTTTTTTTTTTTTAAAGGAATTTAACGTTACGTTTAATACCTATGGTATTTCGGTTTATGATCAATAAATATCCTGTATTAATTAAAATATAATATTTATGCATCTTTTACGACCAGGCAACGCTGGGCAGCCTGCTAGCATATCTATAAAAGCGAGAATGTGTGTGTGTGAGGACACTTCTCAACCTATATACTCAACAAATTTTTGTTCTACAGACTGAAAATTTGGTATATAGGGTATTCAAACATGTGAAAAAATTTTTAATAGGCTTACATCTGAAAAAAAAAAAAAAAAAAAAAAAGGGTTGCTAAAGGATCAAAATTGAAAAATTGATACTTGGGGGGGGGCATCGGATTTTTATCTGTTTGTCAACTGTTTCAGAACTGCGCATGCACAAATCATTCACATGACAGCTTCCTTATGTTAAAAATAAATAGGTTTGAAAAAAACTTTTAAAGAACGTGGCAAGCTGGCCTAATGGTTATCTTACTTAACTCACTGTCATTAGGTTTTCGTTTGGATCTTAGCTTATGTATTTATTTTTTTTACTTACAAATGAACTGTTTAGAAAAAAACATAATACTTGCATGCACATGTCTCAGTTTCTTTCCATTTTTTTTTAAAAGGAATTTAATCTTCCATATAATATTGGGCAACGCCGGGTACATCTGCTAGTATATATATATATATATATATATATATATATATATATATATATATATATATTGTCCGGTCATGATATATGCTTAAATATGATATTTTACTTCGAAAGTTAAAAAAAAAAAAAAAGTAAATATATAACTTGGGTGCCCTCAGCTAAAATCGAAAACGAAGCAATCAAAACTTAAAAATTTAACACAGTTGAATAAATAAATGCATATCTGCGCATGCATACGGCATACACATTATGTTGACCTACACCTGCCAAATTTCAATTTTTTAATTTGCCCTCTGAGCAGCTATTTTTCCAGCTAAAAACTAAATCGAATTTGTTCCACAGGTACGAATCCCCTATATATAAAGTTTCAAATCTGTTGACCAAAAACTGACCGAATAGTTTGGTAGAGACTGTTCCACACACAGACAAAGTCACTTTTATTTACTCTAAATGAAATTATGCACAATGTGGAAAATATGCACAAATAGAATTGTGCATAATAATAATAATAATAATAAAAATAATAATAATAATAATAGTTAAATGAAATTAATCAACCAATAGAAAACAAAAAAAAAACCCAAAAAACAAACACTGAATTAATAAAAAGTCGTTTCTAAAACAATATGCAAATTAGTTATCCTTTTTGAAGCGGGTGGTATATTCATGATTAAGAAAATTGTATTCACTTTTAAAATAGAAAAGTGGGCTTTTAATATCAATGTCAGTGCGACAAATAACTCAAATTTATACATATGTATAGATATTATTTGTTGTAATTGTTTTTCTGTTCAATATATGCTGTTTCCACTAAATATTGAATTGAGTCTTTCTTCCAGAATCCTTCTAGTCCACAACATCTACAGGGTGATTTAAAAGTCTCCATACAAATAAATAAATTATTTATTGCTTAATTCACTATCCAACAATCATGAGGTTGTTTGCACAGCCACTGAGAAAGCTTGCCCATAGTTTGCTTCAAACTTTACCTTGGACCCAGCAAGCCATTCCCTCCCTGATTTTCCTCTGCAGACAGAAACCACGCTAGATGATCTGATGATCACGCCTTCCCAAGTACATGATATTATAAAAAACCTAGACACCTCAAAAGCATGTGGACCTGACCTCATCCCGGCTGTGCTATTAAAAAAATGCTCCGCTGAGGTTGTTCCTGTTCTCTCTAAACTCTTTAACAAATGCCTTAACGAATCTTGCTTTCCTGGCTACTGGAAAACTGCTTTTGTGGTACCAGTTTTCAAAAACTCTGGCGAAAGCACTGACCCATTAAATTATTGCCCAATTAGCGTCCTCCCTCTTTTTGCCAAAATATTTCAGTCCTTAATTAATCAAGCTTTAGTCCACCACCTTACAGCTGCTAAACTTCTGTCTGACCCCTAATATGGATTTAGGCAAGCCCGTTCTACTGCACATATTCTAACTGTAATCTCTGAACGTTTATACCAAGCACTGGATAAGGCAGAGGAGGGGAGGGCAGTAGCCCTAGATATATCTAAGGCTTTTGACAGGGTATGGAATGATGGTCTTCTCATGAAAATAAAATCCTATGATATTACTGGACGAATGCTTAGCATAATTAGATCTTTCTTAAAGGATAGAAGAATCCAGGTTGTCCTCGACAGGTGTACACCCAAAAATTTTTATATAAATGCGGGTGTACCTCAGGGATCGATTCTTGGACCTTTATTATTTCTGATATTCATAAATGACTTACCTGATAAAATTGTCTCTGAGATGGGTATATTTGCCGACGATACCACGCTCTATAGCAGGCACATGAGGAAAACTAATGAGCACATATCTAAGGTAATGGCTGAAACCCTAGAGAAAGACTTTTGGTCTGTAGTGGAACGGGGTCAAAAATGGATAGTAACGTGCAACGCTGCTAAGACAAAGCTCATTTCCTTTAATAATTTTATGAAACCTTACAAACCACCAATAGCTGTGGCTAGAGAAACTTTACCTGGAAACACTTCATTCAAGCTCCTTGGCTTAATGTTCACAGGAAACATGAGTTGGAATAGATACATCAAGATAATTGCTAAGACTGCTACAAAGAAGGTGGGCTCTCTCTACCATGCTAGAAAGTTACTTATGCCTGAAAGTATCCTGTACCTCTATAAAGCCACCATCCGCCCATGTATAGAGTACTGTTGTCACATTTGGGCTGGTATATCTGCTACTAGTCTCTCGCTCCTGTACAGGGTTCAAAAGAGTCGCCAACCTTGCTCCTGTCCCATAGACGAAATGTTGCATCCCTCTACCTGCTTTACAAGTATTTTAATGGTGAATGCTCTGACGAACTACAAGCCCTTGTACCCCCTCGACGAAAATATCCCGACAAACCTGACAAGCAGCGAAGTCCCACCCCTACACAGTTGAGATCCTGAGATGAAAGAAAGCCTTTTACTCTAACAGCTTCTTCCCCAGAACTGCAAGCCTTTGGAATTCTCTTCTGGTTTCCTGCTTCCCCAACTATACTGACATGCAGAAGTTCAGGTGTAATGTGAACAGACATCTTGCTGCTAAACTCCCTACATAGTACCCCTGCAATTTAGGTCCCTGATAGTAGCCCCCTACATCAAGGTGGCAATGTGCCTTGTTTGCGGTGAAAATGTAAAAAAAAAAAAAAAAAAACCCCAAAACTAAAGAATTGAAATCATATTCATATCTGGAAGTAGCCGCAAGACTTCTAAAGAATTTAACAGAAAACATGGAACCAACATAACACCCGCTACTGTAGCAAAATTTTTTGTGAAGTTTAAAAAAACTGGATCTGTTGAAGATCAAAAAAGAAGTGGTAGACCACGTACAGCAACGGATGAAAACACAACAGCTAGAGTTTCAGAAGCATTCCCCTCTCTGTCCTGCTCTAAGTAAATCTGTCGACCTAGTCCACAAATTCCAAAATTTCATCATGACAAGTTTCAAGAAAAAATACACGATTAAACCCGGTTCTCCAACTTCCAACGTAGACCCCTACTACCATGTCTCCTTCTCCAACATCAGGGGTCTACGTTCTAACCTTCCAGAGGTTGAAACCCAATTACAGGAGACTAAACCAGACCTTTTATTTTTAAGTGAAACTGGCATTGGACAGGCTATTTCCCTAGATGAGTTTGCAATTACAGGATACTCTAACTTAACTTCTAAATCTGACCCCCAAGATCGCCATGGGCATGGAATATGTGCCTATATTAAAGATAGCTTTCCATGTGGGAGGGACATCTCCAGGGAAGATCCTAACTTACCCTATATGTGCTTCCGGGTTGCTTTAGCTCACACTACTGCATTTATATTTACTCTCTATCGCCCCCACAACAGCGGAGTTACTATCTTTCAAAGCATATCTGAGAAAATTGACCAAGTCCTTTCTACTTATCCTTCAGCTAACATTCACGTATGTGGAGACTTCAATGTTCACAACGTCGAATGGTTGACCCACTCAAACAAGACCGATGATGAGGGGAGGTTCTGTCATGATTTCTCCATTGCCTATGACCTCACTCAGATTGTTCAGGAACCTACCCGTGTGCCCGATAATGACGGCCAGTATGCGAGCCTACTAGACCTTTTTCTCACAACTTGCCCTGAACTATGTTCAGTTTCTGTTCTGTCGCCTCTTGGATCTTCCGACCACTCTGTTGTATCAATTAAGATAAAAATGAAATGTAATAAGTCCCCAGACGTACCACTTCATCGTACAGTATATCGATACACTAAGGCTGACTGGGATAGCTTCCGTACATTTATATCTGATCTACCTCTGCATTCCATGTTTAAAAAGGATGTGTCCCCTATAGTATTAGACCTAACTGAATGGTTAATTGTAGGTATTGACCATTTCATACCCTCTAAAAAGTTTCAGCAAAAACCTAACAGCCAGCCATGGTTCTCTCCAGAATGTGCTGCTGCCATTGCGCACAGAAATCACTTTTTCCACTGCTTCAAACGTAATAGATGTATGGAAACTAAAGCCGTTTTCAGGACTGCCAGCAACCATTGTAAGAAAGTAATAAGGAACGCAAGAGAGTTGTATGCTCAATCTGTTAAGTCCAAAGTAGCTGAGCAGCGGCTTGGTTCCCACCAGTTTTGGCAAATAGCAAACAGAATCCTGAACAGAAGCGTGTGCTCCATCCCAACTATTATCAATGGACCTGAGGTAATCTCGTCAGCATCAGACAAAGCCAAACTCTTTGTCAAGAACTTTGCAGCTAATTCTACCCTTTGCGACCAAGACCGCCAACCCCCAATATTTCCTCCTGTATCAGAAAACACGCTATGTGATATACGTATATCTGTACATGATGTTGCCAAGCTAATCAAAAACCTTGATTCCAGTAAAGCAACTGGCCCTGATGGTATTCCAATTATAGTACTCAAAAAACTTCAACCTGAACTAGCGCCCATACTTACAAAACTGTTTAAACGTTGTCTTAAGGAGAATAGTTTCCCATCTCCCTGGAAAATCTCATCAGTATGCCCTGTATTTAAGAATTCAGGTGATCGCTCATCCCCCTCTCAGTACAGGCCAATAAGTCTCCTGTGCGTCATGAGTAAGTTGCTAGAATCTGTGTTAAATACAGAAGTAATCAAACATCTCAACAAAAATAACCTTCTTAGTGACACTCAATATGGTTTCCGTTCTGCTAGATCTACAGCAGATGTCCTTACAGTTATATCGCATAGGATTAGCAAATCTCTCGACGGTGGCAATCTTTCTAGGGCAATTGCTCTTGACATATCTAAAGCCTTTGATAGGGTATGGCATAAAGGTTTACTTCATAAGATCGCTAGCTATGGTATAGCTGGAAAAGTCTTCTCAATTATTAAATCATTTCTTTCTGATAGGTTCATAAGAGTAGTAGTTGAGGGGCAAAAATCAGAAGCTCTCAGTATTAATGCCGGTGTCCCTCAGGGATCCATCCTGGGACCAACTCTTTTCCTGATCTACATTAATGATCTTCCAAATCATATCCTTACATCATTTGTAGACATTTATGCTGACGACACTACCATTTATGGTACCACATCTAAGACAGTAAACGAGCAAGTACTCTCCAATTCTCTCTCCTCTGATCTTGAGCATGTAGTACAATGGGGAAAGGAGTGGCTGGTTACTTTTAATGCATCTAAAACCAAGCTTCTCTCTTTACATCATCAACATTTTAATCCACATTTGTCATCAATTGAAATGAATGGCTCTCGTCTTCAGGAGGCCTCAAGTTTTGACAAGCTTCTGGGCTTGACCATTACTCCTGATCTTAAATGGAACACGTATATCAAATCTGTTGCCAAGGCCGCTGGAAAAATGGTCGGATCTTTCTATCGATCCAGTAGATATCTCACTGCTGATGCTATTCTCTATCTATATAAGAGCCAGGTACGTCCAAGGATGGAATACTGTTGCCACATCTGGGCAGGAGCTGCTAGAAAGGACTTGTCCTGCCTTGATAGAGTTCAAAATAGACTTCGTAGCCTCGTAGGAGATGTCCTTTTCTCCTCCTTACAACCTCTATCTCACAGAAGAGATGTTGCGAGTTTGTCTCTGATGTATCGTTATTTTCATGGAAAGTGTTCAACTGAGCTTCAATCTATGGTCCCCCCTCGCCAAACTTTCACAAGAAACACTCGTCTAGCTGTAAACACTATCAATAATTTCCCCCACTCTTTATCTGTGCCTAAACCTAAACATAGATTCCATGAACAAAGCTTCTTTCTTAGAACTGCACGCCTGTGGAATTGTCTTCCGTTTTCCTGCTTTCCGGCTGACTACAATATGGTTGTGTTCAAGTCTAAGGTAAATAAGTTCTTGATGAGCCGTTCCATATAAGTTATTAAATTTACCAAATTTTCATTACTAATGATTACTATATTGACCAACTTCTACTGTACACTCTTTAACCCTTATCCTTGAGTGGCCTCTGGGCCTTGATAATGTGGTGATGCCTTTGTAAAAAAAAAAAAAAAAAAAATTAACACAAAGCCCCAAAAAAGTACACAAAGGCTGTCTGTTAAAATTGAGATTAGTCAACCAAGTATCACTTGCATTTTAAAAACAAGTAAATGGTATCCTTACAAATTACAAATGCTGCACCACATAAGTGAAGATGATCCAGATAAACGACTGGAATTTTGTGAATGGGCAGTAGGCAAATTGAGTGATGACGAAAACTTAAAAAAAAAAAAAAAAAAACATGTTTACCAATGAAGCTAACATTTATGTCAATAGTGAGGTTAATCGCCAAAATATGCGTTATTGGAGTAAAGCTAAACCTAATTGGATAAGTGGTGATCACTGTGTAAAAAAAAAAAAGCTCAACAATAATGCAATGTGCTGGTAAAGTGATGGTTTGGGCTAGAATTTGGGGTGACAAAATCATTGGACCAATTTTCATTTATGGAAATCTTAACGCCAATAAGTATTTGAACATGTAACAAGAAATTTTTTCGTCACTGTTAAGCAAAAATGGTAACCTTCCAACATATTTCCAACAAGATGGTGCCCCACCGCATTATGGTATTCAAGTGAGACAATACTTGAATCAAATGCATGGATTGGTACACGTGAACCAGTTGAGTGGCCTCCTAGATCCCCTGATTTAACCCCACTTGAGTTCTATCTTTGGGGTCATTTGAAAGCTATGGTATATCAAGAAAATATAAGAGAAGCACCGCATTATAAATTCATGCGCACAAATATTCCCAGATGTACTATTGCGAGTTCATAGCGAGTGGGTTAAACGTATTATGTGTATTCAAAACAATAGTGGCCACATAGTGTCATTTAATAAAATTATTTTATACTAAAAAAAAAAAAAACAAAAAAAAAACATTTTCTTTTCTTATTTATTTGTATGGAAACTTTTGAATAACCCCGTATAATACGGAATGTTAGTAACCAATGGTAATGAAAGTTGAAATTGAGATAAACATCCCAACTTGGGGGAGGGGACAGTGTGTGTGTGTGTGTGTGTGTGTGTGTGTGTGTGTGTGTGTGTGTGTGTGTGTGTGTGTGTGTGTGTGTGGAGGGAGGGAGGGAGAGAGAGAGAGACAGAGTAGCACAGAAAATCAACTTTTTTTTTTTTTTCTAAACAACTCCAATAATTTTCAACTAAGAAAGTTAAATTTAAGAGGAAAACACCGAGTTTGCATGTGGAGAGTGGGAAGGAGACAGGAAGTCATTCTGTGATGAGACAATAGTCATCTAACTTTCCTACTCCTTTCCTGAATTGTTTGAAGTCTTCACCTTCAAAGTAAAATTAATGCTTTCAAAGAGAACTGTTATAAGAGTGAAAAGGAAGGCAAAAACGAGAAGAGCAAGAGGGAGAAACAAGAAAAGAATTAGACAAAGAGAAAGAAAGATTAAGAGAAGGAAAAAGAATTTCAAATCCAGCCAAATAAGGACAAAAAAAAAAAAATAAAATAAAATAAAAAATAAAAAACAAGGAGGTAAAGCTCTAGCAATTTTTGCAGAAATAAACTTTTTTCTGGATTCTTCGGACTACTTCTCACTCGTCATTTTCACGACGTTTTGGTTGATGTAATCTCCGACCTTCTTCAGGTGTATCATCTTGAACTTGGGGATGTTTCTCTCGAACTCAGAGATTTGGATGGAATTTTGAATGGAACCCTTTATTTACTTCACAGGGGGGGCATGTTCTCGTTCCGTCAGCCATGACTGGATAAAAGTCCTTAGTAATTCAGAATTGTATTTTTCGATCGCCCACACTGAGAATGGAACCTTCAACCTTCAGGAGAATATCGCTTATCTAAGTACTCTAATCACTGTACCACAGGTCCTTGTGAACAAGATATGCCAATATTCTAGAGGGTTACTACGAAGGGGAAACATGGAGTTCTAGGCAAAAAAAAATAATAAATCACTGAATAGTAATCTAGCATGGAAACAAAAAAAAAAAAACTTAATGACATAAAAGAAGCAATTTAATCCTAGGTAACTCCGAGTCCTCCTGCTAGATAGATATGACAGAAATAAATAGACGTCCACAAAAAGTAATCAATCCATGTTTAACGTTTAAAGCCATAGGGATAATTTTTTTGTTTTCTCAACACAATTGCACTTCGGCCACTGCCTTCTAACATGTATTTAGGATTGGTTGGTTGGTTGGTTGTTTTTGTTTTACGGCATATCAACCCTTTTCGGGTTATTTAATACCGAATCCAAAGATTTTGAAGAAAAATTGTTTTAATAGAATATATTTGTTGTTTTCACGTCGGTTTCTATTCAACCCATAGTTGGGACTCTAACAGGTACTATCACTCCGGATCAGAGCGGACCTGGGAGCAATGGTAATTAAAGGGTGGCTCCACACTCCCCAAAGCCCACAAGCTGGGGCCTCACCACTGGATATAGTTTAAGGTCATATCCAGGACCCCCATTGAGGGACTTTTACCCTCTGCAGGGGGGCAGTCGCCGTATTCTAATGCCCCACCGACAGGGCCGATGTATTTAGGAAGAAAAAATAACAAACTGAACATGCAAGGTCCCCCTCCACAATTGAAACATTTTATTACCACGACTAATGTTTGTGCAAAATTAAAAAAAACGGTTATTGAGAAAGTACGAACAGATGAACTATTTGGGGCTAATTTTACCCCCATAATAAATAGGCAACCAAAGTTATCCCGGAAAATCCGCTCTGGCCAAAAATTTACTTTCGCCATTTGTGCAAAATTTAAAAAAAAAATTCAAGGAGTGGTTATTGAGAAAAGCACACACAAACGATTTGGAGACAATTTTACTCCTACAATGGCCTTTAGGAGGGCAACAAGAGTTATCCCAGAAAATCTATTCTGGCAAAAATTTACTTTCACCATGACTAATGTTTGTGCAAGATTTGTAAAAAAAAAAAAATCCAAAGCATGGTTATTGAGAAAAGTGTGAACAGACGAACAGGAGTGAATTACTAGGTCCAAATCTCTCCTTAGTCGGGGAACCAATAAAAAGGAGAAATAAGGTTTGGATTTTTTGAAGAAATCAGATTGAATAATACGGTTGGGAATGAACTTATAGATAATAGGTCATCACGTGACCAGTTGATTGATTGGATTGGACTTTTCTGACCTCCTATCTAGCCAAAGTAAGTACTGAAATTAAATAATGGCTCAACCACCAGCATCTCTCATCATAAAGTATCACAAATCGCCATGCACAACATACAGGTAGCCCATTTTGGGAGGATGGGGGTATCCCTACTCTGCATGGGGTTAAAGTCAGCAAATCTGTGGGCCCCTCCCCGCTGACAGGGCGGCTCAGTACTTGAAACTGTATAAAGTATAAGTTTAAAACATCAACGTGTTATACTAATTGACATTTTTTTTTTTTTTTTGAGTATTTTACACATCAATATGTGAAGTCAAAATAAAAAAAAAGCATGGAAAAAAAAAAACAAGTTAAAATCAGTGACGGAATGAGTGAGATTTTTTTCTGTCATATAGCCGTTTCTTTTCAAATTTCTAACAGCTATATGACGTCAAAAATCCTACTCATTCTATTTCACAACGTTATATACACTTTGAATGCCAACGACTTTTTTTTTTTTTCGCTCTGAAACAGAACAAAGACATCCTTTTCACATCACAGACACAACAAATATATCTTCAAATATTATATTGGTATTGCATTTTCTTCAAATTATTCATCCCGGGGATGTCTTGAAATAAAGACGGAACGTTAATGAACATATAATTTGGCTTGTTTTTTTTTTTCTATTTTTCATCTCTTCGTATATATATATATATATATATATATATATATATATATATATGTGTGTGTGTGTGTGTGAATTAAAAGTTATAACAACTCGTCAAGCATTTTGCATGATGAATCCTTACGGAAATGTGGAAAATTCTGTGTAGCTTAATTGCCATACATATATTTTTCATAACTTACTATCTAGCTCTACACATGTATTGAGCACTCTTGAAGTAAATACTGGAAATCGATATATAAAATATATCTCCTTAAAACATTTTATGTAGACACACGAAATCATACTACCACTAATAATAATATGTATAATACTGACTCAACGGGTCACTGTTGGTGTAGTATACATGTTCTACTTGAGCTCGATAACTTGGTTGATGAGCACGAACAGTGTGATCAAGTCATCGTCTTCAGCTCAACTGATACTTCTCTCACCTTGCCTGCTGGTTACAAATCTCTGATTCTTAAGAAGCAGAACGTCTACAAGAGAGAGAAAGAGACGAAGAGAGAGGGGGATTGAAAGAGGGTGTAGGCGGAGGCGGGACAGGCATTGGACGGCGGTAGCAGGTGCCCTCACTCGAAGATAAAAATGCTACCTACGTCTTCATGACGCATTATGATAACATACGTTTTTGAGCAAGGTGACCTTTCAAGGCTCAGACCGAGAAAAGAATGAACATAATTTTCAGGAAAACAAAACAAAAACGAAACGTAAACTTGAATATTGTTGTTGATTGACATGTATATATATGGGTCATGCAATAAAAGCTTTGCTTAAACTCTTTCACACAAATACACACACACACAGCATATCAATTTAAACTCTGTAAATTAGAAATTCGAAGACAAGGAATACAAAAAATTAAAAATTTTCCTCATTCTATAAAATTCCAAAGAATGGCTGCTATCCTCAGAAGAAAAGTAGTTAGCAAAATGATACTCGTAGGCAGGCTATAAATTTTGTTGGTTAGCACATAAATTGAAAACTATAAATTATGCAAATAAATTACATTTGTACGAAAGTTGATAATGCAAAAATGTCTGGATTAACTGAGGATAAGTGCCATTCTTTGAAACAGCGTGGAATAAGGGATTTTTTTCATATTTTTATATTCTTGTCCAATAATAAAGTGTAATTTCTAATTTACAGAGTTTATATTGAATTCCGTATATCAATGCTCTATTTTAAATATTGAGCTTTTTCATTTGGTTAGGGTTGTCATTAATATTTATACTTGCTTTACATTTATAAAATTAATCAATTTGTAAACTTGAAAATATATTTCGAATCTGTATGTGTGCGCGTATATATATATATATATATATATATATAATAATTTATAAACTATATATGGCGATTAAGCTACACTGAATATTCCGCGTTTCATCCACTCTAGGATTCTTCAGACTTATGCGCATAAGCCTGCAGAATCCTAGAGTGGATGAAACGCGGAATATTCAGTGTAGCTTAATCGCCATATATATTTTATAAATTACTAACTAGCTCTACCTACGTATTGAGCACCTTTGAAGTAAATACTTAAAGTTTATGCATAAATTTATACTCTTGTATATTAATTTTATGTGAGTAAATGAAGTAGTTATATATATAAGTTAGAAAAGCATTTCATCCAAGGCATGAAAATTGTTAAATAAAATGCTATAGCCCTTAAAAATAAAGGTACAAGATTCAATTTGAAATTTATTTATCTTCAAAGTGCACTTTTATACATTTTACAAAGTAAGGTATTAAATTTTTATACCTTACTTTGTAAAATTTATAAAAGTACACTTTGAAGATAAATAAATTTCAAATTGAATCTTGTACCTTTATTTTTAAGGGCTATAGCATTTTATTTAACAATTTTCATGCCTTGGATGAAATGCTTTTCTAACTTGTATCTTATCTTTTTAAGATTATATTTTATTTAATTTATTAATTTGGATTTTAAAAAATTGGATGTGCTTTTGTATGTATTTATAAAAACTCTCCGTCTCTCTATTTCAGACTGTATTTCTCCTCACACAACAACTCATTTTTGCAACCCCCTTTTTGTATTATTACAGGTCTGAATATTCTGTTTCAGTTCGTAATTCTCACACCACACTCTTTTTTGCAACTCCCTCTTTGTCATACATGTCTGAATAATGAGAAAATCTGATTTTTTTTAACAAAAACTTTAAAATAATTTTTTTAGATTATATTTTTTTAAACTTCTTTCAGAATAGAAAATCCTTACAATTTAATAAGGAACATATTTCATATAGGTTTCATTAAAATATTCAGTAGATAACGAGAAAAATAGAGATGAAAATTTCAAAAGGAGTGTATAACTGGTTACGCTCAATAGTAGTCCTCGTTAGCGAAAGACTTTGTTATTGTTATTCTATTATTATTTAAAACATTTTGTGTCCTGCGCTTTTGCACGAGGACTAATATATTACAATAGAAAAAAATGCGAGCATGAAAAGTAATATGATTAAGCTTAAACATGGAAAAGTAAAGGACTAGTTGTTAAAACTGAAAAAGAAAAGGACAAGATATTCTAGTAAAAAATATAATAAATTTATAACTTTAAATATTGCAGGATTAAGAATTTATTATATAATGTTATAAATTGAATTAAAAAATCTTAATGCTGCAATATTTAAAGTTATAAATTTATATTTTTACTAGAATATCTTGTCCTTTTCTTTTCCAGTTTTAACAACTAATCCTTTACTTTTCTATGTTTAAGCTTAACCATATTACTTTTCATGCTCGCTTTTTTTTTTTATTGTAATCCATGATTTTTCCAGGCTTCCAATAAATTCACTTGTTCTTTGTTTAATTTCAGTCTTATTTTTTTTTGCCCCCATAAACACATGTGTAATAACAATGTACGGCACTCGTCTGCTTTCAATAAATTCCCCCAATTATCTCCCTTTCATGCTTTCATTCTGTTTCACTTGTTACTTCTCTTTTCAAATTAGTAGCAACAGTGATTGCTATAAAAACCAGTCATAAAAAACGTTGCTCACCACCTTACATATTTTTACAATTTTGAACACCAGAAAATTCATAACTTTTGTTTTACTGAACGAAAATGGAATTTTTTTCACAATATAGCTGAAGAAGGTGATCTACAAACTGTAATAATTGGTTGAAATTTGGTCAAAAAATGAGTGAGCGATGATGCTTTAAAGCAGTTCTCTATGACTAAAACTGTCACTTAACCATTTATTCAAACACTACCGTGTTTGAATGAGTTATATATATATATATATATATATATTCATCCATATATCATTACTTTTGACAGAGGCGACCGATTTTCATGAGATTGGTATCGTTTTGAAGCTCGACCCTTCGAACAACAAATATCGAAAAATTGGCTAAAAATATTAATTCCTTCACTCCCAACTGGGCAATTTTCTACAAGGAGGGGGTCGCTTTTTTCGCCGATATTTTCAAAAGCCATCCCCTCTTTTTGATTGACTAGCCTTAATTTAAACCTTCGCCACTTCCGGTTTAGCGATGAACGCAACGGCAAAGATGTCACATTTTTTACATTCTCTTCCTCCTTTTTTGCTTAACAAACACTACCAAACACCCAAGCAACGCTAGGCACCCAGGCTAGTATATTATAAGTAACGTTATTGTTGTCAGTGGAGCAAACTTATCTATGGATAATATTTTTCATCTAATTTAAAGCCCAGTTTCATTTGGCTACAGTAGAATAAGTTAATGGTATTAGGATTGATGTTACTAGATATTACTATTTGTGATGATATTTTGTAAGTTCTAGAGCATTGATTTCATTTGTTGGTCGACTATATAGTT
The DNA here is from genome assembly GCF_053919585.1 of Euprymna scolopes. Classification (NCBI taxonomy): domain Eukaryota; kingdom Metazoa; phylum Mollusca; class Cephalopoda; order Sepiida; family Sepiolidae; genus Euprymna; species Euprymna scolopes. The sequence goes on from NC_136505.1 coordinate 90,801,656, forward strand.
TAGAAATCCGTAATTGATAAGGGCTTGTTTGATATTCTTTAGTTCGAGGAGTAGTGTTGTTTTGTTGAAGAGATTAGGTTGGCGCAGTTAAGATTTTTGATGATGGCTATTTTGTAATGGTGAGAGGATTTGCTTTTAAAATTTAGTAGACAAGAATTTAGGCCAGTAGGATTTTGTAGTTGGAGGTGCTGAATGTGTTGTTAGAAGTATCTATGATTTGTTCTTTGTTATCAGCGAAAATGAATATATCGTCGGCATACCTTACATATAGAGATGGTTTAGTAGTATTATTAGATGTTCGATTTTCAAAGTCACTCATGTAGAACTCAGTGAAAATCTGTCTGAGAACGGAACCCATTGAAACTCCATCTATTTGGGTGTAGATACTACCTTTGTAGGCTGAAAAGGGTACCTCGGTAGTACAAACTACTAATAATTTCATAAGTATTTTTTTTTTTGTTAATTTTAAGGAGATAAAAAGATGTTTTATATATTGTCAAGGATTATATCTATGGTTATTTTAGAGGACGTTTGTGAAGAGGCTTTCTACGTTGAGGGAGGTTATGAATTTGTTGTCACGTTGTTTTGCTTTTAGGATTTGTTGTAGTTCTTGTGTGGATTTTACAAGTATGTAAGTATGGTATTCAACCTCTGCACAGATCCAAATTGTCCTCTGCACAGCCATACATGGCCTAAGCTCTGCAAAAATGAATGGGCGCACTTTGACCTTTACCCAACTGAATGATGTCTGACCTCTGCACAGACAGGACACAGCTTGACCTCTACACAGACAAATACAAAATTGTCTGAAGATTAATAAAAAGCAGGAGAGAAAGAAAATTGGCCCGGTTGATGCAATTCCTGAAACAAAATAAATTTGTGGCTTTTCTTCATGTATCCAAAAAATTATGAGATATGATATTAATGATAAATTAGGAGGATGGGGGGGGGTGAAAGAAAGAAGAAAAAAAAGGGATCATTTCAATCAATTTGTTTATTCAAATGGAGTCTATGAATTGATAAGCAGACTCTAGTTTTGCCGTTGGAGGTTAACACATTAATTTCATAACTTTTTCATTTTTTTTTCTTTTCTTTTTTAATATCTGATTTGGCAGAGTAACAAACTGATTGATGCTTTGGCTTCCCTGCCAGAAATACAAAACGCAATGAACAAGGCACGAGATTCAAATACGCACTGGCACGATCCTAATAATCACACACCGGAAGTGAAGGAATGGTTATCGTTGTGGAATGTGAACGCAGCATACCGTATTCAAATGATAATGAAACAACCATAAAGAAATGAATCTCATCACTGACAAAGATGCTGCTAGACTCTAACGTTTTGTTTTGAGTACAAATCTCTACTACTTTATAAAAAGAAATTTGTGTGTGTGTGTGTGTGTGTGTGTGTGTGTGTGACGGCCGAGTCATTTTATTATTATTTTTTTTTGGTCCCCCGACAAAAGGTGGGCCTGTAAATTCACCCTTGCTCGTTCGTTCGTACATTTTTTTAATAACTACACCTTGGAATTTTTTGAAATTTTGCACAAACATTAAACATGATATGCGTAAAAAAGAACGGCTTTTCCAAGAAAACTCCTTTTGTCCCCGCCCCTCCCGGGATGCTTTTCTGGTTAAAATGGTTAAAATTGATACTTTTCTGCTTATTAAAAAAAAAAATAAATTGATGCCTTGAATTTATATAAAACTTTCTGAAAAGTTGTAACTAACTGATTTCTATATAATTTTGTTTGTCTATACTTCGTGATAACTCTCGGTTGTGCCCCAGGGGCTCTTTTAGGGCTAATAAAAAACACGCCATTTTTGGGACTATTTTATCATATTTGTCCAAAATTTTCTGTGTATGTCTATTTAGCAGTTTTGCTGAACTCAAATTTACATATGTTAAGGCTTAAAACTGCACCATTTGTTCATTTTCACCAGGATTTGACGTCCTTTGGGGACTTTTGAGGCTAACAGGAGGGGGGGGGGAGAAATGCTGAACTTAGTCATTTTTTTATGCCTTGGTCACTGCGCACTCACGGGGGACCATGCATGCTTCACTTGTGTTTTTTAATTTCACACAAATGTACTTTATGTGCCTGGCAGTGTTTTTAGATAGGTTTTGTATCAGAATGTCTTTGATAAACGGCGATAATGAAAGTAAAGCAATTTTGATTAACGTTAACACCTTATACAGCCTAACATCACAAGTGGATTTGAGAAGTTTTATTAACGCACAAGCAAAAAGGTCTGGCGTATATAATCAACAGTAGATTCTCTGATATGATTGAGGTGTGTTCGAAATGTATGTTTCTGCTTAGTCCACAACTGAACCATGATACTTGATATTTGCATTTTAAACTTTAATTCAAGCCATCATATAAAAATGATTGTATAAAATCAACAGTAGGCTCTCTACAGTGCAATGTAGACTACAATGTATTGTGGACTAAATAACTGCGGGGAGGATTGAAAAATGTGCGATTTTACCGATTTTGATGACAATAAAATATAGGAGAGTGAAACATTTGGTGATCCTCATTCATTCCCCGGCAACGCCAGGTGTCCCTGCCAGTATAATAAATATATACATACACACATACATATATAAGGTCTGTGCAAAAGTTTTTGCTGATTTATAGAGTTGGCAATTTAAACGATTGTAATTTATTTTATGCATCTTGTTATTACTTAAACTTATCACCATGATTGAGTTATAACATTTTTATTTCAAGACAATTAAAACATCATTCATATTTTTCTCCACTATTTTCAGCCATGTTGATCTGAAAACGATCTTTTTTAGTCAACAGAAAGGAAGCAGTCTTTGACTATGATAATGATCGTCCTAACACAGCACTATTGATTAAAGATCTAGAAGAATTTTGGCCACTTCTACACTATTGGGACGAAATTTCGGAAATCGAAATACTGAATTTTACATGAAAACAATGGTAGCTACGTATTCCCCGTATTTTTAAGATGATTATATTCAAAAATTATGAAAATCGATAAGGTAGAAAATTATTTATTACAGAAAATAAAATACAATTTGATGAAAACCAACGTAAGACACAGAAGAGTTCAAAAGGGAGATAATTTTCCGTTTTGATTTAAAACACGATGACACATTTTTCACCTGCTAACACAATTAAAGTTGTTTTTTAATAATTCAGTAATAAATTGCAACTTATTAGAATTGACAAATAAAAAATCAGTTGAAACCATTGCTTTTTATCTGATCTCGTCCCAATTCTGTAGAAGTGCCGCAAATTATTTTCATTTTTTAACTTAATTGCAACTAACAATATATTATATTTCTAAATCATGTTAAGAAACATTAAACAATAAATGTAATAATTTTTAAAAAGAATGTTTTATTTCTTAAATTAAAAAAAGGAAAAAAGGTGCAATTTTCCATGAGAAGGTAGGCTAACGTGTACAAGAAGTTGTGTATGGTAGGAAGTATCAAATTGCTGCAAAAGGTTTTGCCAATTTGTAAAAGGGTCATTTTAAACGATTTACTTTATGCATATTGTTATTACTTAAACATATAGTTATTTTTTTTATTTTCGGGGTTGTGTTACTATACATATAGATTCGAAAAAGTTGTAAAAAAAAAAATATATATATATAACAAATAAATGTTATCAAAGGCAAAGTAAGTTACTCCTCTACCTATCTGCAAACGTTTTTAATTGTTTTACTCACTTTAAAATGTAAAATCTTTCTAAAATCATACAGCGTTTATTGATATATTTGAAAAAGAAAAATGGCGGAGTGCTCGCTGTTGAATACAGTAAGTTTGGGAAAATGAGTTCAAATTAAATAATTATACAAAATACTGTTAGAAACCCATTAAATATATGTCCGCCTATGTCACGGTTACATATACTGAGCGAGTTTCTAACAGTATTTTGTACAATTATTTAGTTTGAACTCATTTTCACAAACTTACCGTATTCAACAGCAAGCATGCAGCCATTTTTCTTTTTCCAATATATCGATAAACACTGTATGATTTTCGAAAAATTCCGCATTTTAAAGTGAGTAAAACCATTAAAAACTTTTCCAGCTAGGTAGAGGAGTAACTTATCTTGCCTTTGGTAACATTTATTTGTTATATATTTTATTTTTGACAACTTGTTCAAATCTATGAGGATGAGGATAGTAACACAAACCCATATTTTCTTTCAAGATTATTTAAATTTTTTTTTTTTTTTAATTCATACCTATGAACTAGCGCTTGACGTCCGACCTTGCCCAGCAATAAAGTACGCTTAAATATGATATTTTAATTCATGCAGATTTCGTATTTATTATTACAAAGTCAATTCTCTATTGAGATCATCTTTGTGCTAAGTATACAGTACTGATTTCAAAAATGAAATGAAAATGACTTGGGTGCCATCAGTTAGAATCGAAATCAAACATTTAGTACTCCAGCTGCGCTCCCTACCGTTTGAGCTAACCTAGCAGATAGATAAGTTTTAAAATTCAACCACTTAACTTTGATTTGTTTTATGCGCTGTTTGCATTTCAACTTGCTGACGTATTTCTGTGCGCGTTATTTCATCCATCCAAACAAAGATTTTACTTGTGATAAACCATCTATGGCGTTTGATTACTATGTATTGTTAATTTCAGTGTTATGTGACCAGTAGTTTAAAAGTTTATCAGTTAAATATTTACAAGCATACATCTGTTTTATTTATATAGAAAAGGGATCTTTTAATAAAAATTCACCCGTATATTTTACAAGTGTCTGAAAAAAAAAATTGGAAAAGTATCTGAATCTAGAGTTTATACTCATGCAAAAATTCACCATTAACTATTTCAGAGGTGAGGATTTAATAATAATAAGCCAGACCTGCGCTGGATGAGTGCAAAGAGGATTGGGACCTTGGGGAGGTTTTTGCCACCTAAATTCCAGTGGAGACCAATGGTCACCGCTAACGAAAAATCAATGGTAAGCAGCTGTTACGATAAAGCAAATTCATCTGTAATGGTTATCAAAAGAGGTGGATAATACTGGAAATTTGGGGAGACTTGTTGTCACTCAGACTCCATAGAATACCACAAGTTGTTCTTAAAGAGAAATCTTTGATGATGACCTGTGTGACTACTCCTAGTGAGTAAATAATAATAAATAAAAAAAAAAGAAAAAGAAAAAAAGAAAAAGAAAAAAGAAAAAAAAAAGAAAAAGAAAAAAAAAAGAAAATTTTTTTTTACAGAAATAGGCTACTGGCTCAGTTTAAGAAAGAAAACAGACTTCAAGTCTGGATTGTTGTAAAAATTGTTGACACCCAACCCTAACTCCACTTCTGATATGATTAGACATGATTTGTATGTTTTCCAGAACTTGAGCAATATTGAATTAAAGACTAGCTGTCAGAAATTTGATTTGTTTAAAAGAAAATAAAAATCACTCAGTAACACTTCATGAGTGTAAAAAAAATATGATGTATTTGGGATACATGAAAGAAGAATAATATAATGGAACAGTGATTATCAGGAACCTATTAAGTTTTTTTTTTTTTTTTTTACTAGTGTCACTGCTTATCAAGGCGTATGGGGCCACTCGAGGATAAGGGTTAAAAACAAAAAAGCAAAATTACTTCAAGATCAGAAACGAGTCAACGATAAGTTGGATGGATATATTCTGATCCCAAAAGCAGCAATTCTTTCTCCTTTGTCATAAAACATCACTCATGGAATATGAGGACTAAAGAACAAAATAAGGGAAGCAAGAGTTATGAGGCTGTCGAAAGTAAGCCCCAAGTTCACTTTCTGCTCTACTAGCTAGATGGATAGAAAAAGCAATTCTTTCCTCTTTGTCAAAAATATTGTTCATGGAATGTAAGGACTAAAAGGATAAAATAAGGGAAGCAAGAGTTATGAAAGCCGCCGAAAGTAAATCCAAAGTTCACTTTCTATTCTTCTTAAATGATTTTCCTGGTGTCAAGTAATACAGTGAGAGTACATATAAATAGTGAGTGCAGAATCGTTCAACTTCCTTTATTCGTGCAAAACAATAAGATATAATCCAGGATTAAATATCAAACTCTAAGAAATTGATCGAAAGTAAATTAATCTTTGGTACATAGGCACTTATGTTACCGTGCTGAAATAATAACATTATTATTTAGAAAGCCATTTTTTACATAGGTATGGTGCTTTGTAATTATTCTGTACTTTCACCTAACAATTTAATAAAACAAAGATATTGCAAAAAATGAATTTAACTTGAAAATACTCTTAAAAAATAGCACAGTAACATAAGTGCATAAGCACCCACTTTTATCTCAGAATATGCTTCTATAATTTTTTAAATTGTTTTATTACATTTTCACCCCAAATAAGGCAGCTTGCCACTTTGGTGTAGGACAGTATTTTATTTACTGCGGGAACGCTTTTTTATTTTTATTTTCCCAAGAAACTAGCTCCTCATAAAAAGGGAATTGTCCAAATTGATTAGTAATTGTCTGATATAAGGAAAATGTCCACATTGATCAAAGCTGATTGCTTTCGGACATTTCTGGCAACCGGAAAAAGACCGCTGGAGTTAGTGTCGCTTTTATTACACGGAAAAGCCTAATCCACATGTGGCGAGTGAAAAATATTGAATATTTATCTTTTCAAAGTCGAGCAAATTAAATAGACAGGTGACCTCCGTTGTTAACTCATAGATATTATGATTTATATGTGATATAAAAAGTTTTAAGAGGTTGTGAGCCGACCAACCGCTTCTCGGAAAAAAGCCTTTCTTTAATCTCCAACTTTGCCTCAAGGGTTCGGGTTCGATCCTCATAATCACCTACCAAAACATTTTTTTATTATCTTTTCGTTTGCAAATCAGTCTTATTCGTGATAAGATTCTGTTTGTTCGTCAAAAACAAAAAAAAGAAAAGATGATAACGAGACTCTTGGAAAAACAGACAGAAATCAAAATGGTTAGTTTTAAAGGCTCAGCATGAAAGGAGAGAGCAAGAGAAGGTAAACTACAAAGAGGAGGGGAGAAGTAAAAAAAGAAAAAGAGACAGAGAATACTATTTCAAACTGAAGTGTGATACATCACAAGAACGTATCTTTAAAAAAAAAAAACAATCTGAATATAATTTTGGTATATATACATATATATATATATATATATATATAAAATAAAAAAAAGTTTTGGTAGGTGAGTATGAGGATCGAACCCGAACCCTTGAGGCAAAGTTGGAAATTAAAGTATGAAAGAAAAACGTGCGACGTTAACGACTGGGCCACCGAGACATACAACGGAAACCCGTTTTAATTTATTTAAGTATTAAAAACATAATTGATACGTGGGTGCAATAAAAGTTAACTCTGCTGCTTCTATTTGACCTGATTAATGAGGTAAAATAGAAGTAGCTTTACTCAACTTTGTAGTTTGACCGGTTTTGACTTTGACTGTTTTTTTCCCCAACATGTTGGGGGAGAGGAAAACCAGCTCCCCATTGTCCAGATTGAATAGCAACTGTCTGATATAAGGAGTTTTGCTCCATATTGATCAAAGCTGATTGCTTTTGGAGGTTTCCCGGCGTGATGCCGAGAACACACGGATTGAATTTAGTTTCACTTTATTTATACTAAAAAGCAGGACAAACAGGCGACAGAGCGAAATAGCGCGAATCTCATAAAAGTCGATGTAAATAAATCTAGAGGTGACCTGCGTTCCCAAATCCTAGATATTATTATCTAGGTGGTATATAAATAGTTCTAAGCGATCGTACCCCCTCCCGGGACTGTGTGCGAAAAAAGCCTTTACGAAACATACATGAAATTTTGCCTTTTATATATATATACTAGCGGGGGGTGTTAATCAAAACATAAGAATAAGCGAAGTAAAAAAACAAAAAAACAAAATAGAAAACAGAAAAACGAACGTTAAAATTTATCTGAAAAATAAAGTGGTGGGGGGGGGGGCACGGACACCCCGGCGGTGGGGTGGGGGGTAATCAAAACATAAGAATAAGCGAAGTAAATATTTTTAAAAGTTAAAACTTAAAAAAAATCGAAAAAAAAAACAAAAAAAACTAACGTAAGGCAAACGAACGATGTTAAATGTAAAAATCAGAAAAACAAAAAAGAAAACAGAAAAACGAACGTTAAAACTTCTTTTAAAAATCTGAAAAATAAAAACCAAAAAAAAACACGTGAAAAATAATAAGCCTGTTTCAATATTAAAATTTAAAAAATCGGTGGGTACCCGGTGTTGGCCGGGTGTTTTTGGGTGTGTGTGGTAATGAAAACCTAAGAATAAGCCAAGTAAAAAAAAACCCCAGAAAAACGAACGTTACATGAAAAATGGCTTAAATAACCCTGCTTCAATATTAAAATTTAAAAAATTTAAAAAAAATGAAAAAAACAAAACAAAAAAAAAGACATCTCCACGATTCGAATAATGACCCAACGCTCTAACCAACTGAGCTAACACAACGTACATGAAATTGTGTCAGTTCTTCAAATATTTAAACTAAATCAGGTTATGACGTCGTCTGACATATGCGTAGAACTGATCTTGTCATGAGAGGACGGTTTTTGCTGACCCCTCCCCTTCCCTGTAGAAAAGTGCTGATTTCAGGGTGAAAAAATTAACGTTTTTGGCCAATTTTTCGATATATGTCGGGCAAAGGATGAGGCTTTCATATGAGACCAAATTTGTGAATTTTTGTTCTGTCTGTCGAAAGTTTTTAGCAGACACACAAACATACATACATTTTCGCTTTTATATATATACTAGTGGGGGTTCCTGGCAATGCCCGGATGTTTTGAGGTAAATCAAAACTCCGGGTGGGGGGTGGGGGAGGTAAAATAATTTTTAAAAAATGTTTTGGTAGGTGAGTATGAGGATCAAACCCGAACCCTTGAGGCAAAGTTGGAAATTAAAGTGTGAAAAAAAAAAAGTGCGACGTTAACCATTGGACCACCGCAACATACAATGGAGACACGTTTGAATTTATTTATTTAACTATTATAAACAGGTGGCCGCAATAAAAGTTAACTCTGCTGCTTCCATTTGACCTAATTAAGAAGGTCAAATAGAAGTCACACAGCGTTTGGGTTTGTTTGGGACTGTTTTTCCCCCAACAGATGTTGGGGAGGGGGAAACCAGCTCCAAATTGTCCAGATTGAATAGCAACTGTCTGATATATAACATTGATCAAAGCTGATTGCTTCTGGACGTTTCCCGGTGCGATGCCGAGAAGGCTGTTAACTTTGAATTAGTTTCGCTTTTTATATGAAAAAGCCGAATCAACACGTGAGAAGCCAAAATAGCAATAATTTTGTAAAGGTCGTCGCAAATAAATCTATATGCTACACTCGTTCCCAAATCGTAGATATTATCATATAGGGGGTATATAAACAGTTCTAAGCAATAGTACCTCCCCCCCCCGAGTGCGTGCGAAAGAAGCCTTTGCGAGACATACACGAAATGGTCACACACATTTTGCCTTTTATATATATATATATATATATATATATATATATATATATATATATTACATTTTCACCCCAAACAAGGCACATTGCCACTTTGATGTAGGGGGCTACTATCAGAGACACAAGCATCAGGGGTACTATGTAGGGAGTTGAGCAGCAAGATGTCGGTACACGTTACACTTGTACTTCTGCATATCAGTACAGTATGGGAAGCAGGGACCTGGAAGGGAATTCCAAAGTCTAGCCGTTCTGGGGAAGAAACTACTGGAGGCTCTCTTACATCTAGGGATCTCTACTGCGAAGGGGTAGGATTTAGCCGCTTGTTGGGTTTGTCGGGGATATTTACGTCGAGGGGGTACAAGTGCTTTCAGTTTGTCAGAGCATTCACCGTTAAACTACTAAGTAATAATAAAGTATATATATATATATATAACGGCACAATCACGTTGACACATCGGTTCTCACCAGATCACCGAAGTTAAGCAACAATAACCCTGGCCAGTACCAGATGAGTAAACATTTGGGAAGGCTAGGTGCTGTATTTACCGCATCGACTCAAAGAAATTTCTAGGTTGGTATGTGGGGGCGCATTAATTCACTGGAAGAGATGCACCCCCCCCTAGTCTTCGCTAAGACATACATCTAGGCATCTAGTTGAAGGTAAACTCTGATGTAAAAACCCGCGGTCTACCGTATGCTCTGTTTTGTGACAAAGATTAGCAGTAATATGAAACAGTGTGGTTGGTCCTACACAAAGTGTTCACCACTATAAACAAATCATCTGTGTGGATTTTCGAACAACTTAGTTGTTATGGCGAAACCTAATACGTCGAAATCTATGGGAGAGTCCATTTATATAGTAATAAATTAACCTGAAAAAAAAACAAACCTATCAGGATATAAAAAATTCTACCTGGTTATGAGGAGCAAATTATATAATAAAATAAAGATAAGTAATAAAGTTGCAAGGTAACTTTATTACATTATAAGGATTATTACATTATAAGGATCATAGAAATAGGAAAGAAGTCTTTTTAGGCCATTAGATTTCAAAGCTACATGCTTCTCAGAGGAGGTGAGAAAACCAGCACTATGGAAATGCTGGCTTTCTCTCCTTTTATGATATATCAGGCCTGTTGTTGCAGACATTGATGATCATGGCTCTCCAATCTCCTCTGCATTCGGTCTTTCTAATGAGATATATAGTCGTGTTTCCAGTGACCCTATTGAGACTCTCAGTGAACTTTGTTGTTTTCCTCCGCTCTTTTTTTCTGGCGATTTTTCCTAACATGAACCTTTTTTTTTTTCTAAGCCACCCACCCACCCACGGGTGGTATTGAGTAGTGCTCTGCTGCACTGAGCTGTATACATTGCTTCTTTGTTTGTTTTCCTTTCTGTTCATGAGATTCGTAGAATTCTCCTTAAAAACCTTATCTGTTGCTTCCAAACGACTTTCAGCAGTCTTCATTATTGTCCAACATTCGCAACCGTAAAGGAGAATTGAACATTTGTACGTCTTCAAGATTCTGGTTTTTGCATTCAGTTTTAATTCTGTATAAAATATCGATATTAATAATAAATAAATAAATATATAAATAAATAAATAGATAAATAAATCGATAAATAAATAAATAAAAAATCCGGCTTATTTCATTCGGAGAAAAAAAATTCTTGGTGAACAAAACACGGACGGACACAAACTACAAATTATAATAGACAAAGCATTTCATTATCTTTTTTCAAGTATTTTTTTTTTTTTTCGATTGAACGAAAACTGAAACGAATTTAAAAAAAAAAAAAAAAAAAAAAAAAAAAAACGATTTAAATGACAAAAGCGGATTTTGCCAAGAATTTCTCAGGTTTCGGTTTTTTCATTAAAACTCAATTTTTCTTTTCACCTGAACATAATCCGAAACTTTAAGGATTTCTCTTGTTACGAAATTGAAACCAACCAACGAATTCTTTTTGTTAGTCCATAATCGATAGAAAATCTTTTAGTTGAAGAGAAAACCAGAGAGAATAGATCCATTCTTAAGATACGTTCATTTTTTTTTTCAAAGAAGATAATACTCAAAATTTGGCATTTGTACATTTTGATGAGGTCATTTGCGAGTACCGATCCCATGGGCAGGTGGGTAGAACTGCTGACTATCAATGAGATGCTTGTAGGTTCAATCTCCAGCTAGGAAAAGGTGCTAGTCTAGATGCACTGATGAGTTGTGATACAACGAAACAGTACTGTATGTGATGACTCTCTATCTCTCTCTCTCTCTCTCTCTCTATATATATATATATGAATGTTCAGAAAGTGTGAGAGAATATAATATATATAATTATTTTCCACAGCCGAACCAACGTCGCAGCCCACAAGAGCTTGATCTGTGTAAGTTAATATACATTCTTGCGTGCATGGAGTGTTTGCTCAAGTGGTAGAGTGCTCGCCTAGCATGCAAAAGGTTCGGGTTTCAAATCCTGAGCGCGGATATGTCTAACTGATGAGCCCAAATGAGGGCGAAACTCGAGTCTTGGACTTCCGGTTTGTTGGCTTTCTTGGCTCTTGTGGGCTGCGACGTTGGTTCAGCTGTGGAAAATAATTATATATATATATATATATATATATATATATATATATATAAATAAATGAGAAAGGTCACCAACAATTGCTATTTATTTTTTTAACATTATTTTATTATTCCGTGTTTTCATTTTTCATAAAGGTATCATATTTAGATCATTGTAATAATGTTTTTAAATCATTGAAATAGTTTTTTTTTCCGCGTTTCAGACTTTCTATGAAGCGTCCTCTTCAGAAATTATTCAAAGTGTAAAATATTTAAAATATATTTAAAATGTGTTCAGAATTTTCGCAGTCCATTTTGGTTACATGTTTCCCGAGCGGATGAAATGTCTGTAAATAACACCAAATATCTTCATGGGTGTGTTCCACCCCTACCCTTCTTATTGAGGTAGAGACCATGGTCATTGCTGTCTTTTGCGGGGGGGGGGGTTACTCCCTTTACTCCTTTTACTACTTTTTATTTATTTTTTATTACTTGGGGTGGAAGTGAGGGCCGCGTTGGTACTTGGTCAAATGGGTGTGTAGGGGGAGTGTGTGTGTGTGTGTATATGTGTGTGTGTATATATATATATATATATATAAAATATATTTTAGTCATCGACATACAGACCTGTTTCGTTGTTTCACAACTCATCAGTGCCGCTAGACTAACACCTATCCCAAGCCGAGGATCGAACCTAGAACCGTCGTGATGACAGTCGGCAGTTCTACCGTCTGACTACGGAATCGGTGGCCGAAATTAATCTGTCCGAATGTCTATTTAAATAAACATCTGTCCGCCACTCGTAGAGGGCTCAAACGTTTGTTTGTAAACAAACCGCGAGCTTCGCATTTTTTCAGCTAAATTAAGTAGCGAGTAAGATAATTTACAATAGTGCTCTACCCAAGAGGGGGGCTTTATAAAATATATTTTAGTCATCGACATACAGACCTGTTTCGTTGTTTCACAACTCATCAGTGCCGCTAGACTAACACCTATCCCAAGCCGAGGATCGAACCTAGAACCGTCGTGATGACAGTCGGCAGTTCTACCCCCTGACTACGGAATCGGTGGCCGAAATTAATCTGTCCGAATGTCTATTTAAATAAACATCCTTTAAATAAACATACATTGACACAGAAAACGTTGATAAAGATGACATCCGTGCTTTATGCTAATATGAAATAGGCCCTGGAAATTCTGTTGGCTTCTTCAAATAGTGATGTTAGAAGCCGGATTGCAGATACTTTAACGGAGTGTGTCAGTTATGAAATAAATATATATAAGGGCGAATGAACTCTTTTTCTGGGTCAACGGCCAACTAGCACAGTGTATATTTGTGTGTGTGTGTGTGTGTGTGTGTGTATTGGGGTGGAGAGATTATATATATATATATATATATATATATATATATATATATATATATATATATATATATATATATATATTTCATTTTTTAAGAACACCTTTCCAGATAGGGGGAAACAAATCAAGAAGGTCCTATCCGCAAATGTAAAAGTTTCACATAATGCACAAAAGTAATACAATAAGACAAACTAAAACATTATCTGAACGTTTTTTTACCCAATCATGTCTTTACACTATGCACATTTTTATCATTGAAAATGAATTTTATATTCTTATATTTTGTTATAAAAATGTTTGTTAGATAATTTCGTTTTTTATTTTTGTTTGTTTTTCAACTTCTCTTTTACAAAACTCTGTTCATGTTTTAGGTAGCACTTGCTAACTGGTGACCCTCCTATTATCTCAAGGTTTTATTTTCCATTTTATATATCCTACTCACTGCTTTCCTTCTAACTACAGCCTTGGCCTTTTCAAGACTAAAGTCAATAAGCATCTTCTGTATTTGCAATAAACATCTTTCATTAGGTCCTTACATAAAATGGCTTCATGCTCTGTCTCGAGTGATTTCCATTAGAAATATATATTAGGTTGGTGCAAAAATAATGTCTTTTTTTGACGTTCAACTATATATAAAAACATTATTTTTGCACCAACCTAATATATATATACATTTACTTCCTTTATTCACTAAAATATAACACCCAATTTGTATTAATTGTTGGTGTGGTTCTTAGCTATGTGCAAGATGCTATTGTCGTCCAAGATAGCTTCACCTAAGGTCAATGATCACGCCACACTGCAGGATAATATTTTGAAGAAAAAAAAAAATTCACGTAAAAAAACTCCCGGACAATTCCGGAACGGGGCAGCTAATTTGAAATAAGGTTGGTGATTACATCGAAATTGTAACTAAAATAAAAAAAAAAAAAAAAAACGAATAAATAAAAAAGGAAACTTAATTTTATTGACCCTGAAGTTACAATTGTTCATATAAAGATTAAATGTTTTGCTAAGCAGAGCGTTAAAATCTGTCAAGCATAATTTTTTTTTGTTTTTTGTTTTCTGTTTAATTTCCATGAGATGTCCTTTGTTTAAAAAAAATAGAAAGGAAAATCCTACTTCATAGGAGAGGGATACAATTTTTTTGTAGGGATAATAAACCCCTTCTCCTCCTACAACAAGATTTTATTGCTTAGCGATTAGAAAATAATTTATTGGAAAGTTTTACAAATAATTTGGTCTATCATGCTTCAAGTACCATTGAACTTTCAGAGTCCAAATTTGCAGAGAAATATCCTCCGCCATAATACCTGAACCAACAAGACGATATGAATGATTATTTTTATAGTTAAGGTAAATTATTATAAAGAACCATTTTCTTCCTAAATTCTTTGCTATTACATGGGTTCATTTGAGAAAAAAAAAAAAAAAAAAAAAAAAAGGCCACATGCCCTTTTCATAAGATAATGCCTGGTAATCTTACAACCAAACTAAACCCAACCTAATTCATCAGACAAAGGGTCGGGTCCCCTCAAATAAATGTCCAGAATGTGCCAAATTTTACCCTGATACTAGAGCAATTTCGTTTGACTTATTTCCAGTTTTGTTTTGTCTTTTCTTATTGATGTTATGTCAATTTTGTTTGGTTAAATTTACGGCATATCAACCTTTTCGAGTTATTTAATGCCGAATCTAGTAATTTTGAAAAAAAAAAAAAAAAAAAAAAAAAAAATTCATACTTAAAGTTCTTTTATATCTTCAAATATTTATTTATGGTGTTTGGTTTGAGTGTTTTGTACTTGATATTTACTCATTCTTTGTTTTGCACTTCTGATCAAATTCTCAGTAATATAGCTGCATTTTACATTCCCCAATTCTTTTATTTTAAAAAATTATTTTTCTCCAATATATTATTTTTGTAAAACATTCCAATAAAAAAAAAAAATAAAATAAAAAATAAATTATTTTTCGGCAATTAATTATTTTTCAAAACATTTGTTTTCCTAACTTAATCCCAATTTCAAGCCACTCGAATTTAGGATTAATGGTAAAAAAAAAAAAAATTGTTAAATGTCCTGAAGTACTTGGATATTTAAGACCACTTTTCCAAAACGGCTAGGCCAATTTTTAAGAAATTTCACACACACATACTTGATGTGCATGGGAGTGTTCTTCGATAGACTTTGTATCAAAATCAATAAGTATCGAAAATCAATAATAAAAAAAATCTGATTAAAGAAACAGTTTGATTTTGACACAAATCAACACTTATCCAACCTAACATCACAAATGCACTTGAGAAGTTTTATCACCACACAAGGAGAATGGCCCCGTGCATAAAATCAACAGTAGGTTCTTTGATAAAACAGAGGTGCGTTCGAAATAATTGTTTCTATTTAGAGGACAATCAAACCATGATACTTGACTTTTGCATTTTAAACTTTAATTCAAGCCATCATAGAAAATAATTTCATAAAATAGGTTCGTTCTCCGTAGTGCAATGTAAACTAAAAGTGAGCTTCCTCCTGGTGGACTGCAGTAGGTTCTCAACAATAGAAGATAATCAATCGATTTGATTGAAAAAAAAAAAGGGGGGGTGATTTCATAGATTGCAATGACAAAAAGTATTGGAAATGTGAAACATTGATCTTCATTCAATCCGGGGTAAGTTGTGTCTTCTTGATAGTAACAGTTATAAACGTATCACGTGATTGTTGACGTCATTCAAATACTTGAGCTTAGGTAAAAAGACAAATGACATATCCATTACTAATGGCCTTTGTTTCGACACTTGGACATAAAGAAAATGGCCCAAGCTGGTCAGGAATACAAATCAGGATGCGGCATGCAGATAGTGTTACGACTGTGTTGGTCTGAGTCGAACATTAAACTTAAATTTGGCAATTAAAAGATCATTGGCAAGATGGCTGTCATCAGGAATTAAATGTCAAACAGTGAAGTGTGTGGGAAATAAGAAAATGAAGGATTTCCATGAATCTTTTTTTATTTAATTTTCACCTCAAACAAAACACAGTGCCATTTTGATGTAGGGGGCTACTATCAGGGACATAAGTTGCAAGAATACTATATTGGGAGTTGAGCAGCAAGATGTCTGTTCACATTACACTTGAACTTCTGCATGTCAGGACAGTTGGGGAAGCAGGAACCCGAAAGGGAATTCCAAAGTCTGGGGAAGAAACTATTAAAGTAGAAGGCTTTCTTACATCTAGGGATCTCTACTGTATAGAGATGGGACTGTGGGGTTTGTTGGGGATATTTACGTTGAGTGGGTACAAGTGCTTGTAGTTCATCAGAGGATTCACCATAAAAATACTTGTAAAACTCACAGAGGGATGCAACATTTCGTCGATCAGACAGAGGTTGAAGCTTAGATGACAGTTCAGGACCTATCAGGTTGGCGACTCTTTTTTGAACTCTGTCCAGGAGTGAGAGACTAGAGAGACAAATGTGACAACAATACTCCATACATAGGCGAATGATGGCCTTGTAGAGGTACAGGATACTTTCAGGTGTAACTTTCTAGTATGGTAGAGAGAGCCCACCTTCTTCACAGCAGCCTTTGCAATGCTCTTGACATATTTGTTCAATTCATGTTCCCTGTAAACGTTAATCTGACGAGTTTGAAAGAAGTACTTTCCGGTAATGTATCTTTAGCCATAGCTATTGGTAGTTGGGAAGACTTCTTGTAATTATTAAAGGAAACAAGCTTAGTCTTGGCAGCATTTATTTTTGACCTCATTCCACTACAGATTGGAGATCTTCCTCCAGGGTTTCCGCCATTGCTTTGGATATGTGTTCATTCGTTTTCCCCAGATCATGAGAAGACCATCATGCCATACCCTATCAAAAGCCTTGGATATATCTAGGGCTACTGCCCTCTCTTCCCCTGCTTTATCCAGTGCATGGTATTCAGATTATTCAGATTAGAATATCTGCCTAAAACCATTTTTTAATAGTACAGTCGGGATAAGATCAGGTCTTTTGAGGTGTCTAGGTTTTTTATGATATCATGTACTTGAAATACTTTTGCAAAAAAACAAAAAAAAAAAAAAAACACTCATCATCTCGCACCATGGCAAATAATTTTCCTTTTTTCCTCCCAAACAAACAGAATTTTCATAAACAGAACACTTTGTTATAAGACTGCTTTCCTAAGGACTACAATATGATCATCTTTTTGGAAAAAGAAAAATTCTAAAAATGCATCACAAGTCGTATTTGAAAATTCAAAATAATTGAGAAAAAAAAAAAAAAAAAAAAAAAAAAATTTTTTTTTAATTGAAATTTTTAAATTATATTGTTTTTTGGAAAAAATATTTTTAAAAAAATATACAACACGCATTTTAAAATTCAATTGAAATTCAAGAAATTTTTTAAAAATTAAAATTTTTTAAAAATTGTTTTCTCTCAGATATTATTTTTCTATTTGAAACAAAGAAAAAGTCTATATTAGACGAATACAAATTTAATTCTCTAATATATATATATATATATATATATATATATATATATATATATATATATACACTTAGTTTTTTTTGGGGAAAAAAGAAATCCAGCAGAGTGCTCGATTAAAAGGAAAATCCAAAAAATAAGAGCGTATTTATTATCACCCAACTCTCTCTCTCTCTCTCTCTCTCTCTCCCTCCCTCTTTCTCTCCATCTTTATCGCCCCATTTTCTTTCTGTCTCTCTTTCTCGTTACCCCTTTCTTCTTTTTCTCTCTCTCCACTAAAATAATGACACATTATTATGATAGTCTATAAGATGACCTCCTGATTGCCATCATGGAAGAAAATAAAATTAAAGTGGAAGAACTTTTTCTATGTTTTTATTTTTTTTTTTATTTCATTATTAAATAAGAATTGAGATGAGTATTGGCTGAAGAGAGCTTGATATGGATATATAAAACGGTCCTAATTATCGGGCTTGAAACTGACGGTACCAAAGACTTAGCTCATCTAACAACTTTCTGTACACAAAATACAATATATATATATATATATATATATATATATATATATATATATATATATATATAGGGAGATATTCTTGGCCTGATGATGTGATTTTCCCTAGCAAGGTGGTCACTGAAACATATTTGCATATGTGTAACCATTAGTTTTCATATTTAATATATGAATATATATATATATATATATATATATATATATATATATATATATATATATATAGTGCCTACACAAAAATAAATTCTATCAGGAAAGAATTAACTTTAATTACATTTTATTTCTTAACAACATAGACAGATGTTCAACAAAATAAATCTATTGATGATAAAAAATCTGACTGACTTAGCTTTATATATTATATAATAATTTTTGGAAAGTATCCATGTCTCATTATTGATGGAGCCAAGTTTTGCCCTTTAAGTAAGATCATTTCACCAATGATGATCATTAAGCAACAATTTCCTTATTGGTTCAACAGCACTTTAAGCCCAACCTCACGCTCATCCCAATTCTGATTTCATAATGAAATAAAAAAATAAAAACATAGAAAAAGTTCTTCCACTTTAATCTTATTTTCTTCCATGATGGCAATCAGGAGGTCATCTTATAGACTAACGACTATCATAATAACGTGTCATTATTTTAGTGAAGAAAGAGAAAAAGAAGGGAGGGGTAAAGAGAGAGAAAGCGAGAAAGAGAGTCAAAGGAAAAGGGGCGATTAAGATGGAGAGAAAGAAAGAGACGAGAGAGAGAGAGAGAGAGAGAGAGAGAGAGAGAGAAATAGGGGAGAGAGAAAGTTGGGTGATAATGAGAGTGAGAGTCTATAGGGCACGTGATGATGCATGGAAGTGAGACCTGGCAGTGAGGGTTAAGGACATGCGTTGCATGGAGAGAAACGATATTAGAAAGATATGATGGACGTGTTGTGCGAGTCTTAAAGTCAGGCTTAGTTGTGATTACCTCAATGTAAGATTAATTTTTTTTTTTTTTTTTTTTACAAGAAAGTCCCCACTTATAAAGGCCTGAAGCCACTTAGGATAAAGGTTAACGAATATAAGGTAGTAATTTCGTAATTGTTAATGGTGTATATTGGGTAGAATGTTGATTATTTAAGGGGACGTCTCAACAAGAACTTGTTTACCTTGGACTTGAAGGCTACCACATTATAATCGGCCAGGAATTAGCCCAGTGGAGGTGTTCCATAGGTGGCCAGTTCTATGAAAGAAACTTTGTTCAAGGAATCTGCGTTTAGATTTAGGTACAGATAGAGAGTGGGGAAAATTGTCGATAATGGTTGTAGCTAATTAAGTGTATTTTTAACAAGGGGAAACTGAGCACTTGCTACGAAAATAAGGATAGAGCAGAGACAGGCTCTCAACGTCTCTTCTGTGGGAAAGAGGTTGCAGGAAGAGAAAAGGGCATTATCTACTAGGTTTTGAAGCTGGTTTTAAACTCTATCAAGGCAAAATAGAGCATGCCAAGCAGCTCCTGCCCAGATGTGGCAACAGTTCTTCATTTTAGGACGTACTTGGCTCATATACAGAAAGAGCATTGTATCAGTGAGATACCTACTGCAATGGTAGAATAATCCAACCATTTTTCCAGCAATATTAGCAACATATTTGATGTATGTGTCCTATTTATCAGGAATGAAGCTCAGTCCCAGAAGCTTATCAAGACATCGTGCTTCCTCAATGCAAGAGCCATTCATTTCAATTGGGATCAGATGGGGTTCAAAGCGATTATGATGAAAAGAGAGAAGCTTGGTTTTTAGATACATTAAAATTAATCAGCCGCCTTTTTTCATAGCTGGAAATCTTGTGAAGTAGACCTTTATGCCATACTCTATCAGAAGTCTTGAATATGTCAACCCCTGTTGAAAGATTCACTAATCCTGTGTGATATTACAGTTAGTTCAACAGCTGTAGATCTAGCAGGACGATTTCAAGTTACTGAGCAGGTTACTTTTGCTGAAGTGGTTGACCACTTCTGTTTATCACAGATTCCAACAACTTACTCATGAGACTGATTGGTTTGTACTGAGAGGCAGATGACCAATCTCCAGAATTTGTAAATATGGCACAGACTGATGAACGTTTTCGGAGTGTTGGGAAGCATTTCTCTTTAAGGCAACGTTTAAACAGGTTTCTAAGTATGGGAGCTAGTTCTGGTTGAAGCTTTTTGAGCACTATAATTGGAATGCCGTCTGGGCCAGTTGCTTTACTGGAATCAAGGTCTTTGATAAGCTGGGTAACATCACGCACGGATATTTATATGTCGCATAGTGTGTTTTCAGTCACAGGAGGAAATACGAGGGATAGACAGTATAGGAAGATTTATGCAGAACAGACTATGGCCACATTGAAAGAATGGATTAGAGTTCTTGGATTAGCAGATATAGAACAGTTGAGGTAACTGGTTTAGTTCACAGGGAAATGACAGGAAAACATGGAAGGACGTGATAAAAATGTATCTTCGGAAAATAAGAATAAACAAAGACCTGGACAGTTTGTCAATTTTTTAATACCTTAATAAGAGGATGATGATGGAGACGATGATGATGATGAATAACATATTACAAACTTAGTGATTAAGTGATAGTTTCAGTTGCAGACAGACGCACACACTATCGCCATTAAATTATGATATTGATAGAAATGACTTAAGAAAATTAATGGGAAATCTAATTTGCATAATGTTTTCCCGATATGCACACGTTTCCATGAAATCTATACCTCGCCGGAGAATGTAGAAACAATATGATAATGAAAAGGAGATAAAAGATAAAATTGAAGTCCAAAAAAATAATTTAATAAAAAAAAAAAAATGTTTAGATAGATCGGAGAGCGTTGCATGCGTGAATTGCATATAAACTGGCGCACGTCTTTGTATTTTGCACATATTTGTGCAAAGATAAAAAAAAGAAAAAAAAAAGGCAAACGTTTACTCTCAATGCGATTTTGTAAAGCATTTGTGAATAAATTATCGTATCTATATCAAAATGATTGACGTTTCTGCAGATTTAAGGTGTAGGAGAAAAAAAAATGATAATTCTCTGGGGACGATTTCTATTCCTCTTAAAGCCAAGGAAATTTCACATTATTATTTACTGAAAAGGATAAATAAAATTAAGACTAGGAATAAAGATTACGAGCGAGTCTTCGCGATGCTATCACTGAAAGCGAAGACATTGATAAAAAGCGATGGTGTGTTTTATGTGGTGAAATTGGAAACACGGAAGGACAAGTTTGTTTTGCTTGTCTATATAATAGAAAAATAAAACAGAAAAGCAAAAAAATAAATAAATAAAATACAAAAATAAAACAAAGAAAAGCAAAAAAAAAATAAATAAAAATAAAACATAGAAAAACAACAAAAAAAAATAAATAAAATAGAAAAATAAAACAAAGAAAAGCAAAAAAAGATAAATAATAAAAATAAAACAGAAAAGCAAAAAAAATAAATAAATAAAATATAAAAATAAAACAAAGAAAAGCAAAAAAAATAAAAATAAAACAAAGAAAAGCAAAAAAAAATAAAATAAAAATAAAACATAGAAAAGCAAAAATAATAAAATAGAAAAATAAAACAAAGAAAATAAAAAAAAAAAATAAAAATAAAACAAAGAAAAGCAAAAAAAATAATAAAAATAAAACAGAAAAGCAAAAAAAATAAATAAAAATAAAACAAAGAAAAGCAAAAAAAAATAAATAATAAAAATAAAACAAAGAAAAGCAAAAAAAATAAAAAATAAAACAAAGAAAAGCAAAAAAAATAAATAATAAAAATAAAACAAAGAAAAGCAAAAAAAATAATAAAAATAAAACAGAAAAGCAAAAAAAATAAATAAAAATAAAACAAAGAAAAGCAAAAAAAATAAATAATAAAAATAAAACAAAGAAAAGCAAAAAAAATAAAAAATAAAACAAAGAAAAGCAAAAAAAATAAATAAAAATAAAACAAAGAAAAGCAAAACAAATAAATAATAAAAATAAAACAAAGAAAAGCAAAAAAAAAATAAAAAATAAAACAAAGAAAAGCAAAAAAAATAAATAAAAATAAAATATAGAAAAGCAAAAAAAAAATAAAATATAAAAATAAAACAAAGAAAAGCAAAAAAAAAAATAAAAATAAAACAAAGAAAAGCAAAAAAATAAATAATAAAAATAAAACATAGAAAAGCAAAAAATAAATAAAATATAAAATTAAATAAAATATAAAAATAAATAAAATATAAAAATAAATAAAATATAAAAATAAATAAAACAAAGAAAAGCAAAAAAAAAAAATAAAAAATAAAAAAATTATAGAAAACAAAACTCAAGAAACAGTCAAAGAAAAATAATTTTTTACACTTTTGATTCAATAAAGATAAAGAAAGCAATTGCATATTACAAAAAATTGCTTAAGATTGGATAATAATTAAAATCTACATATCAATAAAAGTGAGAATGTGTGTGTGAAAACACTTCTTAAACTATATACTCAACGAACTTTTGATCTACACTTGAAATTTGGTATACAGGGTATTCAGACACGTGGAAAACATTTTAATCAGTTTTCACCCCACCCCCACACCCACCCAAAAGAGCTGCTAAGGGGTCAAAATTGAAAAATTGGTACTTGGGGAAAGTGTTTTGAATTTTTATCTGATTGTCACTTTGAAAACACTTTTTAAAGATCGTGGCAAGCTGGTCTAATGGTTATCATACTTGACTCACTGGTTTTAGTTTCGATCTCAGCTCGAATATTTTTTTCTTTACTCATAAGAAGTGAACTGTTTAGAAAAAAACATACTTTTTGTTTTTTTGTTTTTTTTAAGGAATTTAACGTTACATTTAATACCGGGCAACGCTGGGTACATCTTTTCTAGTATAAAATAATTAACATCAACAAAATGAGAATATAAGACAAAGTCTTCTATTATCGGGATGGATGCCACCGAAAGTTATAAAAGAAAAATAATTAAAAAATGATTTTTCATTTAATAAAAAAAAATATTGTACAGCATTACTTGGTTTTATACACCCTAGAAAATACATGATTCCATTTCCGTTTGATGAAAACCGGTTTTCTTTTTCTTTTTTTGTTTCAGCAGACCATCTACTAGTTAGCAAGTTGTGTACAAATCCCAAGAGTGAGAGAAGCCTTCTATCATGTGTGAAACTGACACACTGTTCAACGAGTGAGATCAGAGATGCGTTGCTGTACAACTCATGCTTTCTACCGATCCAAATTATGACAACAGGACCATTGCCAGCACCCTCAAAATGCAAATCTGGACGATTCAACGTTTGAGGGCACAGCTCAACGAAGTTTCTGTTTTTCATCAAGTGGAAATGGAATCATGTCTTTTCTAGGGTCACAATTTTATCATTCCGGCCTGTATATATACAGGGTGGCCACAAAGTTACGCACCAATGTTAATATTTATTTTTTATTATTTGGATAAATGTTACTACTATAACTTTTTTAATTAACGCCTGTATATATATATATATATATATATATATATATATATATATATATATATATATATATATATTTTATAAGTCCTCATAAAATATATTCAGTGATATATATATATATATATGTATATATATATATATATATATATATATATATATATATTTTATAAGTCCTCATAAAATATATTCAGTGATATATATGTATATATATATATATATATATATATATATTTTATAAGTCCTCATAAAATATATTCAGTGATATATATTATATATATATATTTTATAAGTCCTCATAAAATATATTCAGTGATATATATATATATATATATATATATATATATATATATATATACTAAGTAAAAAAAACGCCCCCTCAACCCGTAGTAAATGTCCAATCATCTAAATCTAATGTATTTATTGAAAGTGGAAGCTTTTAGCTTCACTTTACAAAACTTGTCTGAATCCATTGAGATTCACTGATTTTCTTAGAGTTCGTTAAACTCATAGACCAATCAGCTGTGGCGCAACAAATAGCAATGAATCATGAATGAAAACATTCATTATGGAAACAATAATCGACCGTCATCTTCTATTATATAAAGGACAGTTGTTTGTTTCGTATACATGAACAGCTAAAAGTCCGAAACTACAAATCAAACACATACAAAGTTGGCATATTCGTGTTACTCCGGATAAATACTATCTTTTAGTCCATTAAAAACAGGCAAAAGTTATAGGCCACTGACTTGGAATGATTGCTTTATGCCAAATCAATGGTTGAATATGGTTACACTTATTCTAATTTTCGCATCAAATGCTAATCCTTATCAATTTCTAACTATGCATTGAACAGATACCATAATACTTAGCTTGCTATACCTTATCATGACAAAGGTCCTTATAAAATTTTAGCTAGATTGGCCGAATAGATTCAGAGGCAAGTGATAAAATATTGAATCACGCGATGCACATTTCAAAGAAAAACAGAATTTCTTAAGTGTTTGATTAAATAAAGATAGAGAAAGCAATTGCTTATTATGTGCAAAAGACAAAAAGTTGCTTCAGACTGGATAATAAGCACAGGACAAGGAAGATTTATGCAGAACAGACATTTAAATTTGCCATTACTGGAATCAAATTGATACTTGCGGGGGGGGGGGCGATAAAGACTACAATGAAAGAATTTCAATGTGGACACAAGTTTTGACCTTTGTTTCCTTTCCTCAAGGTTAAAATGAATGGCTTTCGTCTTTGGGAGGCTTCATGTTTTGACAAGCTTCTGGGCTTGACCTTTACTCCTGACCGTAATGTACTTGCAATAACCCTTATCCCTGAGTGGCTTCCGGGCCTTGATAAGTGGTGATCACTGTGTAAAAAAAAAAAAAAAAAAAAAAAAACCTGAAATGGAACACATATATCAAATCCACTGCCAAGGTGGCTGGAAAAATGGTGGGATCCTTCTACAGCTCCAGTAGATATCTCACTTCTGATGCAATTCTCTACCTATATAAAAGCCAGGTACGCCCAACAATGGAATACTGTTGCCACATCTGGGCAGGAGCTGCTAGAAGCAGCGTATCCTGCCTTGACAGAGTTCAAAATAGACTTCGTAGCTTAGTATCTTTCCTTCAACCTCTTTCTTTTCTCAGAAGAGACGTTGCAAGCCTGTCTCTGCTATATTGTTATTTTCATGGCAAATGCTCGTCTGAGCTTCAATCTATGGTTCCCCTTTGCCAAACTTTCACGAAGAAAACTCGTCTAGCCAAAACCACTATCAATAATTTCCAACACTCTTTATCTATGCCTAAAACTAAATGTACATTCCATGAACAAAGCTTCTTTCTTAGAACTGCATGCCTGTGGAACTCTTCTGTTTGCCTGCTTTCCAGTTGACTGCAATCTGATTGTCTTCAAGTCCAATGTAAACAAGTTCTTGAACCGTCTCCCTAATTAATCAACTTTACAAAATTCCCACTACTTATGTTTACTACACTTTAATCGCATTGACTAATGTTTACCCATTAACCCTTATTGAAAAAAATGTTGATTCTTGTGTAAAAAGAAAAAAAAAGATCATTTCGTGAACATTTTTGCTCCAACCCTATTTTGCTAAAGAGTAAGAATATAAGTTTCTGTTTAAAGGTTAACATAAGCAAGAAGTTATCATCCCCATGCAAACTGTAAACTAAAGATGGCAACAAAAAGTTATAAACATAGAGAAATATAATAAAGAAAATTGAAAATGCCTGACTTATTTTGGAAGAAACAAAATGCATTATGGTGGATTTAATTTCGTAATTAAATATTTCTTTAAAAAGTATTTAAAAATTTTATTTTAATTTGATGCTATAACATGTTTTTTTTTTTAAATCAATATTTGATTAATCTATTATATAAAGGGTAGATGTCTGTTTGCATATCCAGCTAAAACTTGAAAAATACACAACACCCACAAAGTTGTTTTTATTGACATAACTTTGGATGTATAATATCTAAAAAAATTTTTTAAAAAGATTTGTTATTTGGGGGTCAAATGGCAATTTATATCATTTAATGTTATCAAAATATACACAACTCTTAATATTATCATGTGAAGAGAAGTAACTCTTGACATTTTTTTTCACAGAGTTATTTCTTTTGTGCCGACTCAAGTTATGCATGTGTGTATTTCCAGAGAGGGTAATGAGTTGAATGAAGAAGAAAGAGAGTGGGGGGATAGGTATATAACTTATGTTACTTTTGCTCCAGGCAATGCTAGATAGCCTTGCTGGTCACAAAGAAAGAAATAATAATATGAGAAGTGCACACAGGCACATGAAAAGTGATAACTTAAGTTTATTAATATAGAGATTTGCTATTAAATGTAGAAATTTGACCTTCGACCTTATTTTGCCGAAGAGTAAGAAGATAAGTTTCGGTTTAAAGTTTAACAGAAGCAAAAAGTTACCCTGGCATTTTCTGTGACACAAGTTTTGACCTTTGTTTCCTTTCTTCAAGGTCATTTCATGAACATTTTATCAAATCAAACGATAACCAACATTTGACCCCCTCCCCCACTTACCAACCCCCAAAAAAGGGGCAAATCTCCAGAGTAAATTTTTAAAAGATAGATTTAGATCTCGTATTTTTTTTTTTTTTTTTGGTCAATTTTTTCAAAAGTCAAATAAAATGGTTGCCTGGATGAGAAGAAATTTGATTTCAACGTAAAAGCAAGGGTGGGGGTGAAACTTTTACTTTCTGCCGATTCCAAATGTAGTGTTAGTATTTTTCCTCTATGAGGTTCCACAATATCTACGTATTAATATTCTTAAATAAACAGGGTTGGGAATAAACATAAAAGATCAAAGAGAAAAGGTGATCTTTCTACATATCCTGTACAGATCTCATTTTTCACTTTGTTATTTTCTATGTTTATTCTCAACCCCTTGAACTAAATTAACTATTTAAGGATAACTATGCAAACTGTAAACTAAAAGCAGCAATATATATATATATATATATATATATATATATATATATATATATATAGAGAGAGAGAGAGAGAGAGAGAGAGAGAGAGATAGAGATAGATTGCTGCTTTTAGTTTGTCTAGCCGCACTGATGAGATGTGATATAGCAAAACAATACATTATGTGGATGACTATAATGCTCCTTATCCTTATCTTTATAGCTCTAGTATTGCATTATTGAGCTATATAAAAGAAGTTTGTGTTATTTTCTTTTATATCTGAATACTACTCCAATTAGTAATATATATATGTTGTGGAGACGCCCACTAATTAGCATACGTGGGTGAACAAGATATAGATAAAGGTATCAAGTCAGCAAGACCGGAGAGCTGTGTTCGAACGCCGGATAGGCAAGACGCATGTGCCGGTTGCTCCATGAAAGACTTTAACACGCCCTCTGCCGGACAATCTTCCAACTGCAGTACAACTGCATCTTTGTAAATATGTATTATATTTTCGTCTTAATATATTTGTTTTACTTTTACTTTCTGCGTTCGTGTTGTTATTGATACAGACACAAAAAAAAAAAATATATATATAGATAACATATATATATAGATAGATAGATAAAGAGAGAGAGAGAATAAATGACAAAAAATTATATTCCAAAATTCATGATGTTGACCATCTTATAATTTATTCCTTTAATTCAGTTGACTTATACAATTCTGGACAGTATCTGTTTCGTAGCGCAAAAATCAATCACTTAATTATTATATCAATCAGTGAATCTATTATCCCCTTAACTCATCAGAAGAGAGAGGAGAGGGGGAGGGGATAGAGAGAGAGGAGAGAAGAAAGGGGGAGAGAAGAGAGGGGGATAGAAGGAGGAGAGAGGGGGATAGAAGGAGGAGAGAGGGGGATAGAGAGAGGGAGAGAGGGGATAGAGAGAGAGAGAGAGAGGGAGAGAGGGGATAGAGAGAGAGGGAGAGAGGGAATAGAGAGAGAGAGAGAGAGGGAATAGAGAGAGAGGGAAAGAGGGAATAGAGAGAGATGTAAATAAGGATTGGTATATATTATAAGAAAATATATTTCTACAGAAATTATATATGGACTCTCCTCATCGATTTTAACGTATG
The DNA here is from genome assembly GCF_053919585.1 of Euprymna scolopes. Lineage (NCBI taxonomy): Eukaryota > Metazoa > Mollusca > Cephalopoda > Sepiida > Sepiolidae > Euprymna > Euprymna scolopes. Next base: position 90,830,108 of record NC_136505.1, read on the forward strand.
AAGTTTTGCCACAACAACTAAGTTGCTTAGAAATACACACAGATGATTTGTTTATAGTGGTGAAGGCTTTGTGTAGAACCATCCACACTTGTTGGTATTACTGCTAACCTCCGTTGGTGCAGATAACTGCCACAGGACAGAGTGTTCAGTAAACTGCAGGTTTTTACATCAGAGTTTCCTTCTCTTAGATGCATGTCTTAATGAAGACTAGGAGGTACATCAATCCCAGTGAATTAACACGCTCCAGATACCAACCTGGAAATTTCTACAACTCGGTGCGGTACATACAGTGCCTAACCTTCCCAAATGGTCACCCATCTGGTATTGATTCCAAATGTAGCATTAGTATTTTCCTGTTTTTCAACATTCATGCAATACTTATAAATAAACGGTTTAGAGAGAGAAAGAGTCAGCATTAAAGAGAGAAGATAAGACAAAATGAGAGATAGAGTGAAAGCAGTGAATGAGAGAGAAGTTGAGGAATAAGCAAGAGAGAGGGTGAGAAAGAGAAAAGGGTGAGTGATATAGAGGGTGAGTAAAAGAATGAGATGGAGAGAGATAGAGGGAATGAGATGAAAAGAATAAATAATAGAATAGATGGGAGAGAGAAATGGTAAGGGAGGTAAATGGTAAGGAAATAATGGGAGGAATAGATAGAGAGGGAGAGATTAGAAAAATTTAAGACAAAGAGGATAAAGAGTGAGGAGATGGAGAGAGAGGATAGAGAGAAAGAGAGGGGATAGAAAGAGAGGAAGGGGAAAGAGAGAGAGAGAGAGGAAGGGGAAAGAGAGAGAGAGGAAGGGGATATAGAGAGAGAGAGGAAGGGGATATAGAGAGAGAGAGGAAGGGGATATAGAGAGAGAGAGGAAGGGGATAGAGAGAGAGAGAGGAAGGGGATAGAGAGAGAGAGGAAGGGGATAGAGAGAGAGAGAGGAAGGGGATATAGAGAGAGAGAGGAATGGTATATATAGAGAGAGGAATGGTATATATAGAGAGAGGAATGGTATATATATATATATATATATATAGATAGAGAGAGAGAGAGAGGAGAGAGAGAGAGAGAGAGGGGAATGGTATATATATATAGAGAGAGGAATGGTATAGAGAGAGAGAGAGGAATGGTATAGAGAGAGACAGAGAGGAATGGTATAGAGAGAGACAGAGAGGAATGGTATAGAGAGAGACAGAGAGGAAGGGTATAGAGAGAGACAGAGAGGAAGGGTATAGAGAGAGACAGAGAGGAATGGTATAGAGAGAGACAGAGAGGAATGGTATAGAGAGAGACAGAGAGGAAGGGTATAGAGAGAGACAGAGAGGAAGGGTATAGAGAGAGACAGAGAGTAAGGGTATAGAGAGAGACAGAGAGGGAGGGTATAGAGAGACAGAGAGGAAGGGTATAGAGAGAGAGAGAGAGGAAGGGTATAGAGAGAGAGAGAGAGGAAGGGTATAGAGAGAGAGAGAGGAAGGGTATAGAGAGAGAGAGGAAGGGTATAGAGAGAGAGGAAGGGTATAGAGAGAGAGGAAGGGTATAGAGAGAGAGAGGAAGGGTAGAGAGAGAGAGGAAGGGTAGAGAGAGAGAGAGAGGAAGGGTATAGAGAGAGAGAGGAAGGGTAGAGAGAGAGAGAGAGAGAGAGGAAGGGTATAGAGAGAGAGAGAGAGAGGAAGGGTAGAGAGAGAGAGAGGAAGGGTATAGAGAGAGAGACGAAGGGTATATATATAGAGAGACGAGGGGTATAGAGAGAGAGAGAGAGGAAGGGTATAGAGAGAGAGAGGAAGGGTATAGAGAGAAAGAGAGAGGAAGGGTATAGAGAGAGAGAGGAAGGGTATAGAGAGAGAGAGGAAGGGTATAGAGAGAGAGAGGAAGGGTATAGAGAGAGAGAGGAAGGGTATAGAGAGAGAGAGGAAGGGTATAGAGAGAGAGAGGAAGGATATATAGAGAGAGAGGAAGGGTATAGAGAGAGAGAGGAAGGGTATAGAGAGAGAGAGGAAGGGTATAGAGAGAGAGAGGAAGGGTATAGAGAGAGAGAGGAAGGGTATAGAGAGAGAGAGGAAGGGTATAGAGAGAGAGAGGAAGGGTATAGAGAGAGAGAGGAAGGGTATAGAGAGAAAGAGAGAGGAAGGGTATAGAGAGAGAGAGAGGAAGGGTATAGAGAGAAAGAGAGAGGAAGGGTATAGAGAGAAAGAGAGAGGAAGGGTATAGAGAGAGAGAGGAAGGGTATAGAGAGAGAGAGGAAGGGTATAGAGAGAGAGAGGAAGGGTATAGAGAGAGAGAGAGGAAGGGTATAGAGAGAGAGAGGGAGGGTATAGAGAGAGAGAGGAAGGGTATAGAGAGAGAGAGGAAGGGTATAGAGAGAGAGAGGAAGGGTATAGAGAGAGAGAGAGGAAGGTATAGAGAGAGAGAGAGAGGAAGGTATAGAGAGAGAGAGGAAGGGTATAGAGAGAGAGAGAGGAAGGGTATAGAGAGAGAGGAAGGGGATAGAGTGGAAGGGGATAAAGAGAGGAAGGGGATAAAGAGAGGAAGGGGATAAAGAGAGGAAGGGGATAAAGAGAGGAAGGGGATAAAGAGAGGAAGGGGATAAAGAGAGGAAGGGGAAGGGGATAGAGAGAGGAGAGGGGGAGGGGATAGAGAGAGGAGAGGGGGATAGAGAGAGGAGAGGGGGAGGGGATAGAGAGAGGAGAGGGGGGATAGAGAGAGGAGAGGGGGAGGGGATAGAGAGGAGAGAAGAAAGGGGGAGAGAAGAGAGGGGGAGAGAAGGAGGAGCGAGGGGGATAGGAGGAGGAGAGATGGGGATAGAGAGAGAGGGAGAGAGGGAATAGAGAGAGAGGGAAAGAGGGAATAGAGAGAGAGGAAGAGAGGTGATAGAGAGAGAGGGAGAGAGGTGATAGAGAAAGATTTGGAGAGAGGTGATAGAGAAAGATTGGGAGAGAGGTGATAGAGAAAGATTGGGAGAGAGGTGATAGAGAAAGATTGGGAGAGAGGTGATAGAGAAAGATTGGGAGAGAGGTGATAGAGAAAGATTGGGAGAGAGGTGATAGAGAAAGATTGGGAGAGAGGTGATAGAGAAAGATTGGGAGAGAGGTGATAGAGAAAGATTGGGAGAGAGGTGATAGAGAAAGATTGGGAGAGAGGTGATAGAGAAAGATTGGGAGAGAGGTGATAGAGAAAGATTGGGAGAGAGGTGATAGAGAAAGATTGGGAGAGAGGTGATAGAGAAAGATTGGGAGAGAGGTGATAGAGAAAGATTGGGAGAGAGGTGATAGAGAAAGATTGGGAGAGAGAGGGAGAGGGGATAGAGATTGGGAGAGGGGATAGAGATTGGGAGAGGGGATAGAGATTGGGAGAGAGAGAACAGAAGGAATGGGAGATTAAAAGGATGCAAAAAGGGAAGAGATGCAAGAGAGAGAGAGAGAGAGAGAGAGAGAGAGAGAGAGAGAGAGACAGGGAGTAATTGAAAGTTAAAAAAATCAAATAAACATATTCGGGGGGAAGGGGTGGTGCTGACCAACAAGTTAGAAAGTTGTTTTTTTTAGGCGGATACTTGATAAGAACCATTGAAACTGGAAACAAAACCACCATACAAAAATCTAGAAGCTTCCACCAGTGACTTTACACCTACACAACCCCCAAACCTTCATAATCTGTCAATTGCATTTCTTTCCCTCTAACCTGTGTTTGATGATAAGAAATTATGAAATGCGACTTGTTACTTGTTGAATCCATCACATAGATAAAGTAAAGTTAGTCTTCCTCCATTTTGTGATACACGCCTGTTTTTTTGTTTTTTTTTTTACTATAAGCTTGCTATGATAAGTAATATAAGGTTAGTATTGGTCTACGTTGTTAAAGAATTAATTTTCAATCAATAAAATAAAATACGCATCTAGTGCACTTGAAAACCAAATCACAACGTAATATTATGAAAATAAACAAATTATAAATTTCAAACAAATAAAATATTTGCTTATTTTCGTAATATTGCGTTGTAATTTGGCTTTCAAGTGCACTACATGCGTATTTTATTTTATTCAAATTACTCAACGCTTCTATAACTGAACTCACACCCTTGATGTTAATTTTGAAACAATCTCATCATTACCAATATTCTAATCATTCTCTTTCGATTTGTTTTTGATTAGCAAAATTCTAGAGCAGGAAGAAAGGAAAAAAAAAAAGAGAAAGAAAGAGAGAGAGAGGGAGAGGAAGAGAGGGGAAGAGAGAGAGAGGAGAGAGAGAGAGAGAGAGAGAGAGAGAGAGAGAGAGAGAGAGAGAGAGAGAGAGAGAGAGAGAGAGAGAGAGAGAGAAATAAAATGAGCTAAATCAGAGAAAAAGAGCTGTCCACCAAGTGCTCCTTTGGGAACCATCCAGGGAAGAGAAAAACCAGCATAGTATCAGTTATGTTATGATACCACCCTCCTCAGCATTACCTCCTCCTTTGCTTGCAGTTTTTTTGGGGGAGGTTGATAATTTCTGTTGTTATTTTTGTTGGAGGTAGATCATTTCTGCTATGTTATTACGTCTCCCAAGCATTACCTCCTCCTTTATTTTTCTATTTTAGGATAGGAGAAGGTAGAAGTAGGAGGAGTAGCATAATATCGTTTTTCTTATGATACCACTCTCTCAATCACTTGCAATAAAGCTGTAGTGATCTGGTTGAAAAAAAATTCTACTACAAAATGGAGAACTCCTATTCCTGGTCCTCAGGTCCAATCCACCAAAATTAGAGTTAAACCTAGAATTGTGTAACTTTGAACTCATAAGATGCAGGGTGATATTTCTGAGAAAAAGAAAATAGTGTGATTTTTATAATCTTGTGAAAATGTTAGGCATTTTATTTTTTTGTCGATGAGACTTAATTATGAACAAAAATAAAAAATGTTACTCTAACAGAGTGCGTATGGGCGCATGTGAGAGCAGCAGCAGCAGCCGGAAATGAGAAATAAACCTAAAATTGGTCCGTGTTGTTAAAAACAAATTAATTTTCAATCAATTTCATCGTTACCAAGATTCTAATGATTCTCCTTCCATTTGTTTTGATTAGAAAAAGTTTAGAGTATAAAGGGCCGCTCTTTTAATGGAATTACTCCAGTCTTTGTAGCTCTTTAACTTTGTAAGTTAAAAAAAAAAAATAGGAGGTTTTACTTTTGGAACGACTCTCTTATGACAAAGGGTGCTCAGGATGCCATTTACAGCTACTGGCGCTGTTGAATAGAGATTTTTTCAGATGAATCAAGACTGTCCCATGTCTGCCCTTTAGGATTTGTGAAAGGACCTCAAAATACATTGTGCTGTCATACTCGCCAGCAAAAGAAAAAGTATAGGTAAAGAAAGAGTAATAAAATCAAGAACATTGATTGGTTAGGAGCTCGAGTATACACTGATTAACAATAAAACGATTCTAGATTATAAATTCATGTAATTAACCTAATGAGTTCTCATTGGGAATGAAACACAAACGTTCCTGCATGGCTTACTTTCCATAAGTATATTTTATATTACTGAATGAACAATACTTCAAATAAATCAAGAAATTGCCCAATATCTGCCCATGTAATTTGTGAAAGTATTTCAAAATACATTGTGATGTTATAATAACCAAATAAACACAACTAGCTGTGAAAATAGGCCATACATCTTTTTTATCCTCTTAAAAATTACATTTTTCACTGCATGTTTAAGATCTCTGGCTATTTTTAGCTTCGACAGAAATATATGTGCAAATGTGAGGCCAAATAAAGAGAAAGTGAGATTAATTATCAGTTTTAACTTTCCTCTATGCAGCTTACTCATAACATATTTTCATGCTACTACTAAGCTCTACTTATGTACGGAGTCTTGCTGAAGTAAATACTGAAAGTACAGGCTGGAACGATAAATGTTTTGCGCTAAACAAAACAATACTACAGCTTTATTTTAAAAACTGAAAAAAATCAATTCAGGTAATTTGATTATGTAGTAGAGCTGACATCTATTCAATGTAGCTGCCTTCAGCCTCAGTCACATTGATATGGGTTCGAAATTGGGAGCATGCCTTTTCCACAAGTGCCAGCAGGAGCTCAGCGAATAATTGGCAAATGGCGGCAATCAGGCTGACTTTGGAGTTGTAGGAGGTTATGTTGGGGATGTCCTCAACGTATGACCGAACGAAGTTGTCCAGCGGATTTAGATCGAGGAAGGAGGAGGGCTAGTGAGAGAAGGGTACAAAGTCATAGCACTCCTTCTGAAACCAAACCTGGGTCTCTTTGGACTTGTGGGCCAGTGCCAAGTTCTGCTGCCACACCCAGGGTTTGTCAGCTGCCACCTGATTCAACCAGGAGATCACCACACTCTTCAACACATCCAGGTACATTTTGATGTTGACTTTCAAGCCGACTTCAAAGATGTGAGGTGGCATGATGTGGTCCTCACTTGAAACCACACTAAAGACCATAACTGTGGCTGAATCGGTAGAGAGCATGAGTTGTACAGCGGCGCATCTCCATACTTGCTCGTTGAACATTGTGTCACTTTCAGACATGATAGAAGGCTCCTATTGCTCTTGGGATTTGAACACAACTGGCCAACTAGTAGATGGTCTGAAAAAAAAAAAAAAAAGAAAATCGGTTTTCATCAAACGGAAATGGAATCATGTCTTTTCTAGGACAATAATTTTATTGTTCTACCCTGTAGATATATGCAATATGGGTGTTCAAACATGAAATTATAGTCTTGAAAGTTTTTCAACCTTTAAAACAAATCAACTTTTGATCTAGAGTTAAATTAATTAAAAACTAACTTGCTTGTAAGTCAATCTATCTCTCCCGTTCACTGCATTCTGCCAAGAATTTAGTTCTACAGGATTCGTACAGATTTTCAATATCCCTTTTCAAGGTTTTTCAAAGACGTCTGTAGCAGCCGAAACTTGCTACAATCACAGACAGGAGCTAATTCACGCGGCTCAAGATTTGAAATCCATTCCCTCCCCCCCCGGCTTGTCCAATCACAAGCCAGCTCTCAATCACGTGACCGAATTCATAAAAGGCGAAATCACAAACATTTCCTCCTCTTACTCCCTGGCTTCTGCTGATTGATTTGATTTTAATATTTCAACACAAATTTTTACTAGACATAAAGAATATAATTTTCAAAGCCTTTTCAAGACATTTTCCTTATTTTCAAGGATTTTTCAAGGTAATATTAGAAATAAGGCATTTTCAAGGAAAAAAGTTTAAATTCAAGGACTTTTTCAAGTCTGTACGAACTCTTGTCCTAATATTATTGTAAGATCATCAGTTGTTTATCATAAAAAACTGTTTTGTGTGTTTATGAGAAAGAGAGAAGTTTAAACTTTGTATACATAATATGGTCCAAGTTCATAAATTCAAGTGATTTACAGCCACCAAAATAAATCACTAGATCCATTTGCTTGACAAACAACAGGACTAGCTGTCAAAACAGACCCATAAAATTAGTTTATTATCTTAATAACAATCACTCAAGTTTTAATCAATAAAAATGAGTAAAGTTTAATTTATGGCATATCAACCCTTTATTGACTTATTTAGAAGCAACATTTATTGACTTATTTAGAAGCTTATTTATTTATTTGCTGAGTGTTATCCTCATTTTCATAGTTATCTTTTCACTATGTTTCAGCCAACTATTCATCTGGCCTTCGTCAGGTGGTTAACCGTGACAGGATATTAATGCTGAGTCTTAACTGTATACTCAGTATTTACTGCCTTTCATAATTGTTGTCTTACCACGTTTTAGGCCAACTAATCCTCTTGCATACTTTGGGTAGGATTGAAACCGCTATCTTCAAACAATGCTCACCTGAAACCATAGAGATTCAATGCCTCTACCCAACAACAACTATGAAAGGTAGTAATTACTAAGGATACAGTTAAAAGACTCAGCATTTCTATTCCATCACAGTTAAACATTGCGAAAATAACATTCAAGATGGAACATTAGTCAAAACAATACAAATTATCGATCCCCATCTCAAAAGTTCAGAAACATTGATCTGTCATCACTGGCCAGTATCTGGTCAGCACGGATCACAAACAATTCAATTGTTTCAAACTGGCAGCTGACCCTTCACTAAAAAAGTCACTCGGAAAAAACTTGTATCGAATATGTAATTAATCTATGGTCCCCTCTCGCCAAACTTTCATGAAAAACACTCGTCTAGCTGAAACCACTATTAATAATTTCACCCACTCTTTATCTGTGCCTAAACCTAAACGTAGATTCCATGAACAAAGTTTCTTTCTTAGAACTGCACGCCTGTGGAACTCTCTTCTGTTTGCCTGTTTCCCAGCTGACTACATTATGGTCGTCTTCAAGTCCAACGTAAACAAATTCTTGATGACCCCCCCCCCCAAGTAATCCAATTTACCAAATTTTCATTACTTATGATTACTATGCTATAATCCCATTGCCTAATGTACACCCATTCACCCTTATCCATGAGTGGCTTCCGGGCCTTGATAAGTGGTGACTCCTATATATATATAAAAAAAAAAAAATTACTGGAAAAATTCTTGGATAATTCTATCATTCAATCTTCTACATATATAAGAGTTTAGTATATCCTAAGATAAAGTGCTGTAGCTCCATTTGGGGAGTTGATACTCAGAGAATTCCTTCTTGCCTCGAAAGAGTATAAAATAGACATTCAAATTGATTAAAAGTGGGGGTGGGCATGATATTCACCCATAATCACCTAAAAACAGGAGAATCTCTTCTTTTTGTAGGAGGGTAGTGAAGACTTGTTTTACTTTTTGTAGGAGGGTAGTGAAGACTTGTTTTACTTTTTGGAGGAGGGTAGTGAAGACTTGTTTTACTTTTTGGAGGAGGGTAGTGAAGACTTGTTTTACTTTTTGGAGGAGGGTAGTGAAGACTTGTTTTACTTTTTGGAGGAGGGTAGTGAAGACTTGTTTTACTTTTTGGAGGAGGGTAGTGAAGACTTGTTTTACTTTTTGGAGGAGGGTAGTGAAGACTTGTTTAACTTTTGTTGTTTGATTTTATTTTTGCTTTACAGTAGAACCCCGGGATATGGTGGCTCTAGGATACAGTTTTTTTTTTTTTTCATGTTACGATGTGGAATACAATGTTTTTCCGGCCCCTGGTTACGGTATTTGCTCCGCCTTATGATGTTATTTATGTCATTTGATTATATATGTGTATTATAATAACCCCGTGACGTCATTAAAACATGTATGCAAATTAGCAAGTGTGCGCGAGCTTGCATCAAAATAAGAGAAAAAATACACCACGTGGTCAGGGAAGAAGCAAGTTGTGTACCGGGGAAGATGGACATGTAAATATGAGGGCGAGAAAGTGCTAGCAAGTGCTAACACGAGGTGTGTGTAAAAAGATTTTTAGAAATATAATGGAATGCATTGTGTAAAATGTTTTTGACTCCTAATGGGGGTATGAGACGAATGGATTCGCCAATCATTTTTATAACCAACAGCTGTGCTAAACAACCAATGAAAACATCCCAAAATTATCATAAAAATTGTCGAATTTTGGATTCAATCAGTTTGCCGTTTACTACGTCACGGACCACATTTAATTCTTGGCTGCCATCTTGGTTACTGATCTGAACTACGCCGCCATCTTGGTTACTGATCTGAACTACGCCGCCATCTTGGTTACTGATCTGAACTACGCCGCCATCTTTGTTCAACACAATGGCTCAAAACTTAACACATTGTTTTTGAAGAACCATGAATAAATGCATTTTATTTGTACTTAAAAAAAAATGCAGAATCAAATTTTTATTTCTTTCCTTTTTTTATTTGTTTGTTCCCTTGTGATGGTACCAAACAACGTGTGGGTCCAAGAGGTTTGAAGTGTAATATTGTTATTGTTTGTTATTGTTTCATCCATTCCTTATTTGCTCTAAATATTTAATTTGTAATTATTTACATTCCCAAAGCTGCATTCACAGCCAGGCACTCAAATTGCATGTTTATCTAATTAACCCTACTCACTCACTACCGTAGGACCCCCAATCTGTCACATAATCTCATATTTTGGTAAGGGAGAGGATTTAACAAAGGTCGTTAATCTAATTTTTTTTCATACTTCCAAGGAAAAGAAAATTGTGAGTTTTATGATCCCCTTAAATATTAGGAACTAGTTCGGGGGGGGGGGGGTCATAAAATATGCTTAAATATGATATTTTAATTTGCCCAGATTCCATATATATTATTATAGAGTAATAATTTCCAAAGTAAAAAAAGTATTTGGGTGCCATCAGCTAGAATCGAAACTGAAAACAAAACTGTAGCATTCAAATCTGGTGGCGTTACCACTGTACCAACGTGACACGCCTATGAACTGATTAAAAATTAAAAATAAATTAAGATGAATGTACAAAATGTATAAGGATTTTTTTCAATTTTGACCCATTTTTGGCTACTTAAAGACTATTTTAACCGAGCAAAGACCCATAAAACCCATAAAAAAAATAATAGTCCACAAAAAAATCCAATCATTTGAGGCCTCTAGTGCCGCTTTGCGACTTTTAGTTTCAGAAGGGAGAGAGTTTGAAAATATGGAGACATACAGACAGTCATATTGCCTTTTATATATTAGATTTTTTTTTTTTTTCTGTTGGCAACAATTAGGGTTTGAATATGAACAAAAATAAAAAATGAAACAATCTCACCAAACAGACGACGAGGAGGAGGAAGTTAGTGACCAATACTCACCTGAAAAAAAATAAAAAATAAAATAGAAACTATTAGAATTGTACATCGGTTTCATTTATTTAAAATATTTAAACATTCAAAAATTATCCTGAAAAAGAACTATAGATAATAATTATAATGATGTGAATGTTCAAATTAGTTTACAGAAAAAAAACACCACAAAAAACAAACAAAAAAACTCTTTCTTAAATGAAGCAACATTTATGTAATAGACTCATGTCACCGGTGACGAATATGATTGTTCTCCCGTCAGTGAGATTGGGTCTGCCCATCTGTGGGTCCTCAGATGGCTATGGAGGTCGATCTTGACCCGTGGACTTTATTGCAATGGGGGCATGTGTGGGTGGTCGACTGGGTAGTGGAAGAAGCTGTGTTGGTAGTAGACCTCTCCTTTCTCTGCTTCCTCCTGTTTTTTGTGGCTCTGAAGGTCCTTTTCTGAATAAGCCGTGTCTTCATGGACCATCCTGCTCCACATGCCCCTCTGAAGAGCAGCATCCTCCCAGCTGGTGAGGCTGAGGCTGAAGTGACACTGTATCAGGTGGGTCTTTATGTTGTCCTTATATCTATTTTTCTGTCCTCCTTGGGACCGCTTTCCCTCTTTTAGCAGACCGTAGAGCATTTGCTTTAGTTTTGGACTCATGGATGACATTATAGACAGCCTTCTGACCGAGCCAGAGCCATCGAAAAAAAGATTAGCTAAGAAAGTGAATGACACTTAGAAGACTGACTAATCCACTGAGCTCCTCAAACCAACCATGCCATGGAAATTATTTGTTAACTTTCTCGCTAGTCAAATCACAATGACAAAAGTAAGCTGAGAAACAAGTGAGGCATGCATGGCCCCCCATGAGTGCACAGTGAACGAGGCATGAAGAAATGACTACATTCAGCATTTGCCCCCTCCCCCTCATTTAGCTTCAAAAGTCCCCAGGGGACGTCAAATTCTGGTGAAAATGAACAAACGGTGCGGTTTTAAGCCTTAACATATGTAAATTTGAGTTCTGCACCATGCAAAAAAAGAAATGATTAAGTCCATCATTTGTCCCCCACCTCCATTTAGCTCCTAAACTCCTCAAGATCAAACTGTAGTATCTGTTCTTACTACATGCTGTACTTATTGTGATATAAAGTGGGGGATCACTTTTCTGTATTAATTTAATGTAAAATGATCACCCACTTTACAACCAGTCAGTCTCAAAGCCATTCAAGTCATTCTCCAGGTCATTCAAGTTGTTTTTGAAGGATTCCAGTTATTTTTTAAGCATCCAAGTCATTCTTAAGGTAATTCAATTCATCCTTAAGTTCATTAAAGTCATTCTAAGTCATTTACTTTTTATTTATTTAAGTCATTTCAGCCCATTTTTCAGTCATTTTAGTTTATCTTTAAGAATTTCATGTTAATCCTACATTCATGCATTCATTACACGAGAGCACGTGACTAATGGCTATCGGACTTGTTTTTTGGAATGTGCTTCTGTAGGTTCCATAGCTGTTTTTCACCATTTAAAAACTGTTGCAGGTTCTTCAATACCAAAATAAAACATTTTGTTAATAATTCAAATGCAAATATATATTATATATATATATATATATATATATATATATAAATATATATATATATATTTTACTTATAGTTACCATATGAGATAAAAGTGTAGAAAGAGGGGGTCAGAGAGGGTGAAAGTGATAGATGGAAATTTAGTAAGAGAAGAGTTAATTGAAGAAATTTTTCTGATTAGCCACAATTTACAAACAAAATCTCTAAAACAAAAGAACTGAAACAAAGAAACTAAAGAATAGTTTAGTATGTATTTTGCGTGATTAAAATATGAGCTAAACTAAGTGCCCTGCTATAGTTGAGGGCGACCCAAAGGCTCCCTCTTAATTAGAGGTTTAGAGATGTAGGGAAGGGTGTCACTCCATTCACAGAATTACTCCACTTGTTCTTGATCCTACCCTTATTTATTTATATTTTCACCCCAAATAAGGCATATTGGCACTTAAAATGTAAGGAATTACTATTTTGGGATAATGCTTAACAGGGAACTGAAGAAAGTTGAGCAGTGAGCTGTCTGTTCACATTACATTTAAAATTTTGCATGTTAATAGAGTAAAAAAAAAAAAAAAAAAAAAGCAGGAAACAAGGAGGGAATTCCAAAGTCAAGCAGTCTGAGGGAAGAAGCTATTGGAGTAAAAGAGTTTCAAGTATCTAGGGATCTGTACAGTGAAGGGGTGGAATTTTGCTGCTCGTCAGGTTAGTCAGGAATATGTACATCGAGGGTGCACAAGTGCTACAAGTTCATTTAAAGCACATTATATTAAAGCATTTATAAAAAAAGGCACAGGGGTGCAACATTGCGACGACGGGTCAAGGTTTGAAGCCGAGCTGATAGTGTAAGGCCTATTAGATTTTAAACTTTTTTGGACTCTAAGATTAAGACACTAGTAGTAGATGCTGCAACCCACATGTGACAACAATACTCAATGCATCGGTGAATTGTGGCTTTGTAAAGATTTAGGATGCTCTGCAGTTTGAGTAATTTTCTAGCATGACGTAGGGAGCCCACCTTCTTTGCAGCAGGTTTAGCATAATGCTGAGTGTTTTATCAAGGGGAGATCAAATACTAGTTTTTAAATCTTTGGTATGACTCGACCAAGAATTAAACCCAGGTCTCCTGGTCCATTACGGAAAACTCTTACCATGATGCCAATTTTAAGAAACAAACATTAATTCAACTCAGTTTTTATATGATGTATTTCTATCTAAAAAAAAAAAAAAAAAAAAAAAAAAAAAAAAAGCCGAGCATGCGTGAAAAATTTACTTTCATCATGACTAATGTTTGTGCAAAATTTCAAAAAAATCCAAGATGTTGTTATTGAGAAAAGTGCAGACAAGTGAACAGATGAATAATTTTGGGGCAATTGTACCCCTATTGTCGGGGGAAGGAGAGGGGAAGGAAGCCTCTATAGTGCTAATCTCATATTTACAAGAAGTGTTCCACAAGTAATATCTCCTATTATTTTTTTTATTCCGCCTCATGGATCAGATCAAAGGAGATTACAAATTGCGTTGTTATGATCGAACTTATGCATTCATGAACTGAAAGTTTCATCTCTCTGTTGTAAATATTGACGGTGTGAGGTACTAAGAAAGCAACTTCTATAATGGACGTGCATCAGAAACAGATGCATCATTGAATTCCTGGCAAAAGATGTTGAGAATGGTGGCGATGATGTAGAAAAATAAATTCTGAATAATTATGAAAGTTGGGCTATTTCTTGCATGCACGGTAAACTCAATAATTCAACTATACACAATAGACACATATTCTTCTATATGTGTGATATCAGTAACAAAGTTGACTAATTTGGATATTGATTTTGAAAAAGGACATTTTATTAATTAATAAGCTTAGGTGCCCGGCGTTGCCCAGGTGTTTGGAGGTGTGTGTCGAGCAAAAAAAAAAAAAAAAAAAAAAAAAATAAGTGTTAGCAGGCAGGCTCGAACTCGTACCGCAAAGGAGGAAAAGAATGTGGAAAAAAAATGTGACGCCTTTGCTGTTGCGTCCATTGCCAAACCAGAAGTGGTGAATGCTTAAATTAAGGCTAATCAATCAAAAAGAGGGGATGACTTTCGAAAATATCGGTGAAAAAAGCGACCGCCCCCTGCAGAAAAGTGCCCAGTTGAGGGTGAAGGAATTAATGTTTTTAGCCAATTTTTTTATATTTGTCGCCTATGCCTAAAGTTTTAGGCAGACAGACAAACATACATTTAAACAGACAGGTGAGATTTATATAATAGATTATTATTCAAATAAATAATTCTTTTGAGTTTAAATAATTCTGTTTTGCAATATTTTTATGGACAAATATTTAGCATTTGTGATCAAATGTTTCTTTCGAGGCAGACTTGATTTTCAACAAGTTGTAATCTATTTCGAATATACAAGTGAAAAGACAAATTAATTTTTTTCTTTCTTTTCCTTTCTTTACTGTTACATATAAACGCTAAGTAAATTTAGATAAAAAATATCAAAGGTTTTCTATTTACCTATATAAATAAATGGGAAAGCTTTTGTTTTGTTTACAAGTTATGAATGAACACTTTATTATTTTAAATATTGCAAGTAAATATTTTTGCAAAGGGATGACAAGCTAGCTAATTATATATATATATATATAATATATATATATATATATATATAATTTAAATGTTGGCAGAGAATAAGTGTGAAGGGTGATTGCATGAGGGGACAAATAATACCAGAGTAAAAAGATGATTGATTTGTAAAGAGATAACAAGCCAGCAAAGATAGCTAATTCATATATATATATATATATATATATATATATATATATATATATATATATATATATATATATATATATATATATATATATATCATTTAGATGTTGTCAGAGAATAAGGGTGAGTGTGGGAGGGGGACAAATACCGGAGTGAAAAGGTGATTGAAAAACAATTTCCCCAGCTGATATGACATTGAATCAACTCGATACAAACAATTACATCAGATGTACCTGTAGTTGTTTCCTTTCCACCTCGACACCGATCCCTTCTCGGAGATTCTTCCATTTCCACTGCGAGAGAGGTCCGTCAGCCAATGGCTGGCTCATCAATTTTAAGAGTCTCTCAAGGGTTTTAGCATTTCGAAACGTCGAGCTTTCAATACAATGCCGATGGTGACATTTGGTCACCACGGTGGGGAATCCAGGTGGCAGGGGTGCAGGTGAGGGAGCTTTTGAGAGACGTGTCACGCCTGTCCGACGTGTGACGGCTTTCATTGATTCCAACACCTGCACCCACCCACGATTTTATCAAAATGTCACCTTCACAGAGACAATGCTGACGCTGATAGCACCATGATCAACAGGAGGAATGGCAGATAAGCTGAGGAATAATAATAATAATAATAATAATAATAATAAATCAAATTAAGCCTCGCACTTTGTGTGCCTTCTTCAAGTGGCAACAAATATCCAAGTGTATTTGGTGCATCAACATCTACATGGATCATACATTATCAAATGGCAAACATCTACACGGCTCAGTAATACTGACATGGGTCACATGGAAGCAGAGATGCGTCCACTAGCATTAACTATTTAATAAGTTTATTGTAAGGATATATTAAACATATTTATATTAGCAAGGCTACCCGACACTGCCTGGTGTAAAGGTGTAAAATAATTTCTATCTCTCTCTCCCTTTCTTCCTCTTACCCACACCGTCTTTTGTCTTCACCCAGCCAATTCCTCTCCTTGGCCACACACACACACACACACACACACACACACACACACACACACAACTAGTAAGTGTAAGGAAATAACTCTGAAAAAAAGGTGTTACTTCCCTTTATGTGATAACATTAAAAAGATGTTTTTATGCCTTGATAACATGATATAAATGGCCATTTTAGATATTATATATCCAGAGTTATGCACTCTTTACAATTGTGTGGCTTACAGCTATTCACTGACTGTTTTTTCACACGGACAATTAATGTTACATGTTCAAGAGTCACCTAGCCAAAAAAATCTCTATATCAGCTAAGAAAATGGAACAATAAAAACTGTGTACCCATACGAAATGGGAAATTAAACCTATAAGAAACATGCATTTCCTCATTTTTTTAAACTTTTTCCATTGCACGAATTTGAGTCACAGCAACGCGTGGCAGAGTACAGCTAATAGAGAAATAAAAAGGAACAAACCGAATTATGTGTTCATCAACGTTTCGTCTTTATTTCATCCAAAGGAAGTCTCGAAATAAAGATGAAACCTTGATGAACGTATAATTCGGCTTGTTCTTTTTTATTTCTTTCTCTCTTTCTTATATATATATATATATATATATATATATATATATATATATATATATATATATAGAGAGAGAGAGAGAGAGAGAGAGAGAGAGAGAGAGAGGGGGGGGAGAGATAATATGAATATTTTAAAAGTTTACATAAAAAATAGTCTTTAAAATTTAAAAAAAAAAATCAAAGTAAAAGCTAAAAAAATATATTTTTTTTATAAGGCATTTTATTGAAAAAGAAGCATTCCAAAGTAAAGACCTTTATTTTTCAATTAATATAAACTGAAATTTACGTAAGCATTAATCAGAAAAGACTTTTCCTCGTTATACATCGGTAAGATTTAGCAAGATTTCCATTGAGCAGAAAACGCAAGTCGAAAAGAAACTGTTTTAGTAAAAATAACCGGATGTGATATCTTTGAAAATTGTGACGTAATGTTGGAAAGACGGACAAAACGAAGACCAGAATTTCCATTTGACAAAAAAAAAAAAAAAAAAAAAAAAAAATGGTAAGCAGCGAAAGGGGGGGGAGCCAAGAACGAACGTTTCTTGTCAATCATAAGAAACAAACTTTCTATCGGTGCTTTGTTCTTTTTATGGTGTAGAGGAGGGGGGGGGTTGTCCGGAAGTTGGTTGGTTTGGTTCGTCCAACATCATCCGATCAAATCAATATTTTGGGTTATTGATTATTTCAGCTATGGAATGGCAGAAAATATTGATCGATCGTTCTTGAATTAAACGGTTATGTCGAAAAGATTCAAAATAACCAACTAAAAACGAAATCAAACAATAATAAAAAATTAGGTAAAAACAAATGTATTATAAGATACTGACAGATTTCAAAATATGGATTTTTTTTTTCACAGTTAGAAAATTGAAGAGCTATAGGGGACGAACACAAGGTCTCTTCAAGGACACAGTTTTTGTTGATGTTATTATACTCTCAGAGTATTTTCTTTTGAGGATTTTATTAATGCAAATATGTCTATATGCTTCTCTCTTTCAAATGCATATATCTATAATATAAAGCTAAATGTGTGTTTGTGTGTGTGTGTGTGTGTCTGGTCACGAATAGGCTCCTATATGGTTGACTATTTTAAAAAACTGATTACATATAATGATAGAAGATGTATCGAGACACAGGAATGGGTATGTTTGATCTGGCAGAATGATGGTTCATTAAAATTGTGCGGTCTGCGTTCGCGCCTGGTCCACAAAGTATGGAAATAAAAAATTTAAAAATTAAAAAAAAAACGTTTACAAGTGTTTTTGATATAGATGTACATAATAATACTTTGATAAGTATGTTTTAACTTAAATAGGGATGGTATAATAAAATTTTGGGGGTCTGCATTCGCGCCTGGCCTCCATAGAATGGAAATATGTCAAACTTTAATAAAGACTTTTCATATCTATCTGCGTAAGTATACTTTGATAATTATGTTTCAGTTTGAAGAAATATGGTATAATAAAGTTATGGGGTGTTCGTTCGCATCTGACCTCCATAGAATGGAAATATGTCACAAAGTTTCACAAGGTTTTTTAATATAGATCCACAGAATATTGTGATAAGTGTTTCAGTGTGAACAGGTATGGTATAATAAATTATTGGGTTTATCTATTTTATTTTTACTTTCATCATATTTTGCTTGGTTTTGAAACCCCCAAATTCAACCCAAATTTACGACCCTTCCTTTTCATAACCTATCATACTTTCATAAATCAAAGTCCATTTTCTGTAGGCTGTTTTTGAACCCAGTCAACGACGGGTACTTTTGCTAGTCTATATATATATATATATATAATGTTAAAAGTCCACGTATTGCTTCTATGAGGGTTTTTTGAAGCATTAAAACGATGTTACTTTTTGTATTTAATATTTTATTTTTTATATTTCAAACAGTCCTCCGCTCTTGGTCACAAAAATATATCGAAATATATATATATATATATATATATATATATATATATATATACTAGCAGAAGACCCGGTCGCAACATCTGCATAAATAGTATATTTTAATTCATGCATATTTCTTATTATAGAACAAATTTTCTATGGGTTATTATCTAATATATAGTAATGATTTCAAAAGTTATAAAAAAAATATGACTTGGGTACACATCGCTAGAATCGAAACCAGAACGCTTAATGCTCTAGGCTCATTCATCTCGCCAGTGTCGTTACCGTCTGAACTATGGACAGATAGATACGGAATGTGAAAAATACGAAATGTTAAAAATTAAGCGACTTTGAACCATGAATGCTTAATTTTGAGCATGCGCAAAAGTACCAACAGGCGTCCTGTTTTATTCGACTTGCCGTGCCAAGATCAACTGTTTTGTTTTCAATTTTAGACTTCTTAGCAGCAATTTTACAGGCTAAAAATGAAATCAATAGTGTGCTACATATCCAAATACCCTATGTATCAAATTTCAACTTTGTAGACAAAATATTCAGAGAGGATTTTAGTAGAGACTTATTGCGCACACACCGACCAGATCACTTTTATATATTTCCGTGTGCCAGAACGTTTTCGTCTTGAATTATACGCAATTATGCATAATCTAGCTCATATGTAGCTCATAGAATTCAGCATAATTAAATGAAACCAATTTATTAACGCTCCTTTTTCAAAAGAATATGTAAACTAGTTAACCTTTATGTAAACGCTCGCATATCCATGACTGAGTATATTAAAAAGATTTTCTAAGAATTTTTAAATAGAAAAAGTAGGCTTTTAATAACAATGTCAAGGCCAGAAAAACTCAACTTATATATATATCTATATATATATATATATATCTCAGCTGGTAAGTTGCGTATTGTGGCACCGAATGATCTTGTCTCAGCCAGCCCACGATCACTTTTGACCACTTGACCGTCATCAAGAGTAGTATTTTGGAATACGTTTAGTTCATTTGACATTATATTCTTCCCCAAATTATTTGAAAGGGGATGAAGGATAAGGAAATGGAGTGGTCGAGTCTATTATTTACTTATTGTTGTAATTATATATTAGTTTTGCTTAGTTATTATTCATTTATGTTATTTATTGTTTTTAATTATTAAATACATTTAATTAAATGCAGAGACAAAAAAAAAAGAAAAAAAAAAGAAAAAAAAAAAAAAAAAAAAAGAAACTTCGGTAATCTCCAAAAATACCGTTAGGGCTTACAACATGGCCGCCAGAAGAGTCACGTGATCCGGTTGATCCAAAACATGAATTGCCGTATTACGAAACAGGAAAACGCAAATTTAAAGCAAACTTTTGTAAACATTGTTTTTAAAAAATAAAAAATAATACTTCTATTATGTTTTAAACGACTGTAATAGTTCATTTTGGAAGTATATTTCATAAAGAAAATTGACAACCCACTTTAAAAACAGAAATTACGAGTTTTATATATTTTATTCGCAGTTTTTTGTTGGGGGTGTCAAAAATTCCGCCTAAAATTCTGATACACCTAGTCGACCACTTGTTTGTTCTGAATAAAATACTTTTTATAAACACTGTTTTAACTAAAAACAACCTAAGATTGTTTCGCAAAGTTTGCCTATTTTTATAACAACATTATATCAACAAAAAATTAAATACAAACAAATTGTGATTGTTTGTCAAAGTTTGCCTTCAAGGCTGCGTTTTCCATTTGCACGATTCATGTTTTGGATCAACCGGATCACGTGACTCTTCTGGCGGCCATGTTGTAAGCCCTAACGGTATTTTTGGAGATTACCGAAACTTCTTCATATTTGATCAGTCATGCCTGAAAATTATATGATGGACTCCTGTCGATTTCCATGGATGAGCTTCTACCACAACAACTAAGTTGCTCGGAAATCCACACAGATGATTTTTTTTTATAGTGGTAAAGGCTTTGTGTAGAACCAACCACACTTTTTGGTATTACTGCTAACGTTTGTCGGTGCAGATGGTGGACAGAGTATACAGTAGACCGCAGGTTTTTACATCAGTTTCCTTTACCTAATTGCACGTCTTAATGAAGACTAGGAGTGCATCTCTCCCAGTGAATTAATGTGCCCCCAGATACCAACCCAGAAATTTCTACGACTTGGCGTGGTACATCGAGTGCTTAGCCTTCCCAAATGGTCACCCATCTGGTACTGGCCAGGCTCATTGTTGCTTAACTTTGGTGATCAGGCAAGAACTGTTGTGTCAACGCGATTGTGCCATATATATATATATATGAGGGAGTAAAAAAGAACTAAAGAAATTCTTTTAAAGGAGACTTATTGGGACAATGCAAAGCTCAACAATTGAGGTGGAGCTTATAGAAAAGAGAAAAAATTAAAAACAACAATATAAAGATATATACTAATGTGTATAAATTTAATCGTTGATTCAATAGGGAGATAACTATGCTCTTTATACATTAGCATTTCGAACCCTAATGCTTCTCATCATGTTACCTAGCACTTTCTCTCCTCTTCCGATGAGAAGCATTAAACTTCAAAATACCTATGTATAAAGAGCATAATTATCCCGCACCACAAATTGGTGTCATCTATTGAATAAACGATTAAATTTAGATGCATTAGTATATATTTTTATATTGTCGTTTTTAATTCTCTCTCTATATATATATATAGTAAGAATCATATGAATTAAATAAAATTTATTGCTAAAGATTATATAAAATACTAGAGGTAGACTTAAAATAACTAACAATTTTTAAAATCTGGTTTGCAAAATGTGCATGCACCTGAAGAATGTCCGAAGAGCAATCCTGCAAAAATAGCACTAGTCTTTGAGAGACTAACTAATCAGTGACTAATCACCAAAACAAAAATGTGGAGCATGCTGAGTGTCCTTGAAATGGATAGTTTCAGCAGTGCTCTGGAGTTCTCCTTAGTCTCACTGATATATCCTTAATTAAAATAAATATGTTTCAAAACACTACATACGCAGAATTTTTTAAAATCTTGTTCGTAAAAAGTATATGAACTTTAAGAGTGTCAGAGAGTGATACTCTGCAAAAATGGAACTTGTCCCCCAAATCAAGATTTTTTTGTTATTAAATTTAGATATTATATACATCCAAGGTTACACCAATTAAAAAATATCAACTTGTGGGTGTTTGTTCTGTATTTTTCAAGTTTTAGCTGAACACACAGACAATGACTACTAGAGAAGCAAGTTAAATATTGATTATTATTACTTAGAGCAAGTGAAACAACTGAACCGTGTCCAAGACAGTAAATAATGCAGAACTTGGTCGACCGTTTTTGGCATTTATTGGCTGGAACTTTGGTATCGTTAGTCAGGTTTCTGATTTATGCCGATTTGATATGTCATTTCATTGGGGAGGGGAATCAGAGTGGTAGTTTCAGCCACACATTGTCCATCAATTGTACACACTTTTTTTCTTCTAATAAGAAAATATTGATGGTCTTCGAATGCAAAGGAGGAGGGTGGGGTCAAATTAATATTGTAACATTCTCTACCCCTGCCCTTCTCTCCGGTATATGTTAAATGTGGGGTCGTTAGGGTTACTAGTAGATATTTAAGCTAAAATATAAATTTGAACTAGAGTTTGTACTTCGTAAACTGACTGATAAAGGAGAAAGGTTTTCAGAAAATTTAACTTCTTATTTGAAAAAAAGTAAAAAAAATATCCATAAATAAATAAAATATTGCAGGATAGAGACGACTTTCTTTAAATTTTCCAACTCCCACTTTTCCAAAATGCATCACAATTACACCTGATACCCCCACCCCCCCCGTACACAGACACACATAAACCATGACTCGTATGCTGTTCATTTCCCCTGACAATTATACATCAGCATTATGACATACATGCACTTCAGACGAGTTTTAGTGCACCTGAGCAGTGTACATGATAATTTCATTTTATTTCGTTACAACGAATGTAGTTTCTACTTTCTTGCGAGACTTCTTCCCTACACTGTGCGACCCCCACTTCTCACAAAAAATAAATAAAATAAAAAATAAAAGAATTAAAATAAAAAATAAAGATAAAGGACAATCGATTCCAATCATGTCTGCCATCGGCATCAAAAGTAGCAATGTCAATGGGTTCAGTATTTCGCAGTACAAAATGCAACTTTTAGACATTTCGGTGCATCAAAACTTTTCCCACCTGACAACAAAATATGAAAAGAGTTTTTTTTTTGTTTTCTTTTTTAATGAAATACTTAGCAGCGGTACTCGGTGTTGTCCGGAATTAAAATAGGAATTATCTCCCCCTGTGATCATTATTAATTAAACTATGTCAACTTCTTTCTCACAGCCGTGATGTTGCTAGTCTCAGTCTGTTTTATAAATACTATTATGTCATGTGTTCTTTAAAATTGATCTATAATTGCTTCCTTTGTTTTGTTTTATTTGTTGGTCCGCTGATGTTTATTGATTTGTTATTTTAATATCTCCTTGTAATACAGCTTCCTATTCCAGTAACCTCTTTCCAAGAACTGCAATTTTGTGGAACTGCTGACTGTTTACTTTCTGGTCTTTTCAAAACTAAGGTCAATACGCATCTCCTGTCTTTGTGATAATCATCTTTGGTTCTTGGCAGTTCCTTACATCAAGTGGTTTCACACCTTGTCTGAAGTGATTTCCATTAAAATTTTTTTACAGGAATGCGAGTAGACAATGGCTAAATAAAAGCTGAAACTAATATAAATTCCCAACCTAGTCGGCCACGACCCCCCCGTGTGTGTGTGTGTGTGTGTGTGTGTGTGTGTGTGTGTATGTGTGTGGAGAGAGAGAGAGAGAAGGGCAGCACAAAAATAAACCCCAAAAATTCCCTATCACTTTCAATTAAGAAAGTAAAAAAAAAACAAAAAAAAAACAAAAAAACAAAAACAAAACAAAAACAAAACAAAACAAAAACAAAACAAAAACAAAACACAAACAAAACACAAAAAAACAAAACAAAAAAAAACAACAACAAAAAAAACAACAACAAAAAAAAAAACGAATGCACATGAGAGAAAAAAGAACGAATCATTCTTTGATGCAATAAAAATCATAAAACACCCATAGTCCTATCTTGCATGGCTTAAAGTCTTCAACTTTATGGCAAAATTAACAGTTTCAGTTTTCAGAAAGAATTATCATATGAGAGGAAAATCACTATTTAAAAAAAAAAAATGTGGCATTTGAAAGATAACCAGCTGGATGGTGAAAGCTAAAGAGATTTTAAGTGTTCTTGAGGAATTGCAATTTAATAAACAAAAATTGTTGAGTTTTCATAATTAGCGAAATCCGTTCTTAATAAGTGAAATAGATCTGACCTAAAAATTGAAAAGATCTCTAATCTTTCTATTTTATATGAAGATATTTTGAAAAAAATTGAGAGTAAAAGAGAGGAAGAAGAGGAAAATAGAAAAGAAGGAAAAAAAGGAAAGAGAAAGAGGAAAGATACAGGAAGAGAGAAAGAGGGAGTAAAAAGAGAGGGGATGTAAGTAGAAGGACAGAGGAGTTAAGGGGGAAAGAGAAAAGAGGAGAGAAGGGGGAAAAGGAAGAGGAATAGAGAGAAAAGAAAAACGAAAGAGAGAAAGCGAGAAAATATGAAAGAGAGGGAAGACGAATGTAAGAGGGGGAGAGAGAGAGAGAGAAAGAAGGGCGAGAGAGAGAGAGAGAGAGAAAGAAGGGCGAGAGAAAGAGAGAGAAAGAAGGGAGAGAGAGAGAGAGAGGGGGGGGGAGAACAGATCATCCACCAAAATGATGTTTCAAACGTAAGCACTGTAAGTATGACAGACTGATGAAAATGTTATTTCAGCCTGACAGACAAAATGCTATTTCAAACGTAAGCACGACAAACAAAATACGATTAAACCTTGAGCATAACAGACCATCGAAAATGTTGTTTAAATTTCTAGCATGACGAATCAACGAAAACGTTATTTCAAAGTAAGCATGACAGATGGAATTCGAACTTAAAAAGACAGACCAAAATGTTTAACTCATGAACAGGAAAGAAAGAATTGAAAAAAAAAGATAGTGTGGGAAAATATCTAATTATAAAGAGATATATAAATAAATAAAAAAGAACCATGAAAAAAAAACCAAGTGAATATGCAAATGAGACACCATTCTATTATAGAAGCCTACTTTCATCCGCTTCCTCCTTGTCATAAGAAATTTGTTGCTTAGCAAAATAATTAAGATTGAATGAAATTATTTGCAGGTGGCCATGTAGCGGAAGAAAGGGAGGGGGGTATTTGTTTCCTTCCCGTATTTATAGTTAGAATCTATTTCAATTTGTATCTTTCCTATGATTTATTTTTCATTATTTTTTTTTTATTTTGGAATGGCCATATTTTTCTGAAGAGCCTTTTACAATAAGGAAAGCATCCAGCCATACAGAGCAGAAAATATGTAGTCAGAGCAAATTTATTGCTTTATGAGTGAAAAAAAATTATCATGAATAAAAATGGCGGGAACAACAACAAAAAGGTTTTGTTTCAGCCATTTTTACTTGTGTTAATGTTTGTTTTTTCACTCATAAAACAATAAATTTGCTCTGGCTACATATTTTCTGCTCTGTATGGCTGAATGCTTTCCTTATCGTAAAAAATTTCAAAAATAAATAAGAGTTGGGACGATTAATCAGAATCGGAAAAATCGGAACTTTTTGGGGTATCGGAATCAAAATTTGTGCCTGTTTTCTGATGCCAGAAACGATTCTTTTGTCTTCTTTATTTTATTTTGTTTAAAAACAAAATCTTCCACTACTAGTATTAATGATAATAATAAATATTTATAATTTTAAACTACCAGTAAAACTAAAATGCACAGATAACCACCACAGAAGTATATTTTACCCTTAAGAAACCCTACGTTTTTACAGTAATCAGGAAAAAATAGCCATTCTGCAGTTAAATATTTAGAGATTTATAAAGAAAAAATCGGAATCGATAATTGTATTGAAATCAGAAATTTAGTACAGAATCAGGAATCGTATCAGAATTGGGAAAAATATTGGAATCGTCCTACCTCTAATATATATATATATATATATATATATGCCTAATTACCTGGAATTTTGAAATGCTTTCAGATTACAGCTTTTATAATATTGTAAAATTAAAGTCCATGTAAATATTAGTATTAATATTTATATGGACAATCCCAATCAGATAAAGAAGCTCAATATATAAGATAAAGCTATATTATGAATTAAAATTTGGAATTAAATTCAGTAAATTACAAAATTTACGACAAATTCATTATTCGACAAGGAAGACAAAAGTTTAAAGTTTTTCCTTTAATCAATGGATTTTCAAAAACTGGTTCATCTAATTAAAGGATAATGTTTCTAGCAAAATAATGTTTACAGGCAGTCATAAACTTTTTCTATTCGACACAGATTGAAAAACTAAAAAGCTTGCGTGAAAAGTCTAAAAGAAGGCAGGATTAAAAAAAGGATTTTCCATGGTGTGGCTAGGTTCAATGAACAAACAAAGGCACAATCGTAAGATCCAATCAATGAAAAAAAGGAAATAATCCATAACCAAATGAAGAGATTTTTTTTAATGTTCAAATGCATGAACATGAAGCAATCTATCACAAACGATGAGCTAAAATCCATTGAAGACTGTAATATTTTCAACAAGAGTACTGTACGAAAAAAATCAGAGTACTGTGTGATTACGGCATAATCACGTTGACACATCGGTTCCCGCTGGATCGCCAAAGTTAAGCAACGTTGAACCTGATCAGTACTAAATAGGTAACCATTTTAGACTTCCAGGTGCTCTCCGCTTATCTCGGCATTGTTTCCAGTCGTCCTGGACTTCTCCTTGCCACTGGACTCGAGCAGTGCCGATTCAGGAGATGTGTGGCTGAGATTGCGCAACCCTTGCCTCACAATTACTTGCATAGCTGCCTCTACAGGGAGTATCCTTTGTCTTTCGAGACTGAATGGAGATATCGACTGTGTGAAAGATTTTTCCGTAAAGTTTGTTGGATAAAGTTTACTGAAAAAATTACTACATAATTAAAATATTTTAAATTAATAGATTAGAAAGTGTTAACATTATAATAGAATGATGTTGAGCACTACGAGAGAGAAAAAAACTAGGGTGGCATCAAATATTAAAATATTTTAAATTTTAATAGAAATATATTTATACATTATTATATATATTAAAATATTTTAGAGGAAGATAGGAGGGAAGAGGAGAGAGAGACAAGAGGATAGAGGGAAGAGGAGAGAGAGACAAGAGGATAGAGGGAAGAGGAGAGAGAGACAAGAGGATAGAGGGAAGAGGAGAGAGAGACAAGAGGATAGAGGGAAGAGGAGAGAGAGACAAGAGGATAGAGGGAAGGAGAGAGAGACAAGAGGATAGAGGGAAGGAGAGAGAGACAAGAGGATAGAGGGAAGAAGAGAGAGAGAGACAAGAGGATAGAGGGAAGAAGAGAGAGAGAGACAAGAGGATAGAGGGAAGAAGAGAGAGAGAGACAAGAGGATAGAGGGAAGAAGAGAGAGAGACAAGAGGATAGAGGGAAGAAGAGAGAGAGAGACAAGAGGATAGAGGGAGGAAGAGAGAGAGAGACAAGAGGATAGAGGGAGGAAGAGAGAGAGAGAGACAAGAGGATAGAGGGAGGAAGAGAGAGAGACAAGAGGATAGAGGGAAGAAGAGAGAGAGAGAGACAAGAGGATAGAGGGAAGAAGAGAGAGAGACAAGAGGATAGAGGGAAGAAGAGAGAGAGACAAGAGGATAGAGGGTGGAAGAGAGAGAGAGACAGGAGGATAGAGGGTGGAAGAGAGAGAGAGACAGGAGGATAGAGGGTGGAAGAGAGAGAAACAGGGGGATAGAGGGAGGAAGAGAGAGAAAGACAGGAGGATATAGGGTGGAAGAGAGAGAAAGACAGGAGGATAGAGGGTGGAAGAGAGAGAAACAGGGGGATAGAAGTAAGAAGAGAGAGAGCGAGAGACAAGAGGATAGAGGTCAGAAGAGAGAAAGACAGGAGGATAGAGGTAGGAATGAGAGGGACAGGAGGGTAGAAGGAATAAGAGAGAATGACACGAGGATAGAGAAAGGTAGAGAGATAGAGGGGGATAGAGCAAGGATAAAAGGAAGGAAATTGAGAAAAAGAGGGAGAGGGGTAAAGAGATGGAGAGTTGAAATAAAACGAACAAGCAATGAAAGAAGAAACAAGAAAAAATAAAAAAAGGATGCAATTTTCCCCAATCAATATCTGTACTCTAACGCAATACAACACAGTGATGGCTACTTTCCAAATGGCGTATTTATTATTGATACTTGTCGGAATGTTGTGAAATTAATTGTCCTGAGATCACAGAATTTTGGTGCCGATAGAAATGGTCAGCAGTTTGCAAAGCAGAGATGGAGGAATAAGAGCAATTCATCATTAAATTTCATAGATTATAATCTATAATTATACAAGTGGAAGAAAAAAAATGTTTTATTAGATTGCATTCCAATTTATAAAACACTCGTCGGATGTGAACGATTACTAGAACAAACTTTAAAATAATGATGTAAATAAAAGATGCTGCTCTGCAAAACTTAAAATCAGAAAAGATCTTCGGTGCAAAACATGGGAGTTGCTCGATCGAGCTCAAATCTCAGGTTCCTCACTCTTCATCACTGCAAAACGATCCTTTCTTTCTCTAAGTACCTAATATACCTAACAAAATTTCCATGAACATGGCTAACGGAACGAGAACATGCTACCCCCATGAAGTACATAAAAGGTTCCATTCGAAATTCCGTCCAAATTCTCCGAGTTCGACAATATACACCTGCTGTCCTATTTCCAGTTTAAAGTGGTTGTATTCAAGGCCAAACCGACATAGGTTTGTCGGTTTGTTTCGCCCCCTCAACTTTTTTCCGCCATTTTTATTTACTTTTTATTTATTTATTTATTTATTTTTTTTTTGGTGTTCTGA
Source organism: Euprymna scolopes (assembly GCF_053919585.1). Lineage (NCBI taxonomy): Eukaryota > Metazoa > Mollusca > Cephalopoda > Sepiida > Sepiolidae > Euprymna > Euprymna scolopes. The sequence goes on from NC_136505.1 coordinate 90,858,559, forward strand.
TTTGATTGGAAGAAAAAGGTAAAAAAAAAAGACAGAAAGAAAAGAGGAGAGATTTTATCTAGTTAAACCATGATAAATATATTGTTTTGTTTTTGTAATAGTAGTAGTCGTGGTAGTAGTAGTAGTAGTTATACTAACCGACCACACACCTGAAGAAGGTCGGAAGTTACATCGAAGGTTACGTTGTGAAAATGACACTAAAGATCAGAACAGTATTCTGAAGAATCCAAATAATACGAATAACCAATCCTCATCTCAAAAAGTTCAGAAACATGATAGGAAGTCTTTCAACAGAAATCCTATTTGTCAAACTGCTTGACTGCTTACCTGCAGACTACAACATCGTAGCATTCTCAAATAGAGTAATGCTTACAATTTCTGCTGTAAAAGTTGAAAATGACATTTACAATATGAGGTCAAGTAATAAAAAAGACTTTAGTTTTTGTGTGGTGCTGAAATCCAGATGCCTCCGTTCATTTTCAAGAGACAATAGATACCCCTGTAAGGGTAGCAGGGTTGCACACTCCCCAACCACACCTCTCTGGCTTGAGTCCAGTGGCAAGGAGAAGTCTAGGACAAGTGGAAACAATGCCGAGATAAGCAGAGAGCACATACAGCACCTGGATTTTCCCAAATAGTCACCCATTTTAGTACTGACCAGGCTCAACTTTGCTTAACTTCAGTGATCTGGTGAGGATCGGTGTATCAACGTAAATTATGCCATACATACGAATTATGAAATGAAATCCAAAAATCCAATTAAATTTGAACATCTATTATATAAATCTCACATGTCTGTTTAAATGTATATAAAGAGGACGGATTTTCATGAGATCAGTATCATTTTGAAGCTCGACCCTTCAGAGGACCAATATCGAAAAATTGGCTAAAAACATTAATTCCTTCACCCTCAACTGGACACGTTTCTATAAGGAGGGGGTCGCTTTTCTCGCCGATATTTTTGAAAGTCATCCCCTCTTTTCGATTTACCTGCCTTAAATTAAACCTTTGCCACTTCCGGTTTGGCGATGGATTCAATAGCAAAGACGTTAGATTTTTTTTTTTTTTTTCACATTCCTTGCCTCCTTCGTGGTACGGGTTTGAGCCTGCCTGCCTACTACTTTTTTTTTTGCTCAACACTCACCTGAGCAACGCCGGGCACTAGTATCAAATAATCTAGTCAACGCCGGCCACCTAGTATCAAATAAGTTGTACTCTAAGATTCAGAATGGTGATGGCTATGTAGAAAAATGAATTCTGGAACATAAAAGGTTGCTCGTTGTAATAGTACAACTACCGTCTTTGTAACTCTTCAACTTTTTTTTTTTCTTTTAGTTAAAATATAGGATTCATTACTTTTGGAATGAAACCTGCAAATAAAATTTGTTGGTATTATGAAATGCTTCCCAGCAAGATAAAAAAAAAAAAAATATTAGTTTAATAGAAAATAAGTTTAAAATGGAATAATAAAAAAAATAAAACAATATATATATACACACACACTCACACATTTTGACTTGAGCTCGAGAGGCAGTAGAGTGATTTTGTCATGTTTTTTTTTCCTAATGTAGATTTTCCTCAGATTGTCACACTTGTTTATGTATACAGCACCTATTATCCCCAAATGGTCACCCATCTGGTATTGACCAACCTCAACATCGCTTAACTTTGGTGATCTATCGAGAACAGGTGTGTCGATGTAATTATATATATATATAATCGTGTGTGTGTGTGTGTGTGTGTGTGTGTGAGATTCACAAATAGACTGTTTTGCTGTATCACAGTTCTTCAGTGCAGCTCGACAAACAAGTGCCTCAAGCCAGGAATTAAAACTCGACAGTCGGTGTTTCTAATCGACAATGTTATCACCCACCTGCTGAATATAAGCAAAATCTCAATGTAAACATTGTCAAATACCAGAGAGCTCGAGCTGATTTACTCAATGCTTTAAACATAGCCGTACTTAGCCATTTCATTCAAGAGCTTTATCGAAGAAGGAAGTGTCATTAGAAGAGACTGATTCACTGTATCACAGCTTTTCAGTGTGGCTAGACAAGCAAGTTCCTGAAGCCGGGATCGAAACTCGACTGTCGAACTGATAGTCGGTGCTTTTCTGAACACTACACTCACACCTTAAAAATAATCTGTTCTATCTTTTTCTTATATATATATATATATATATATTTCTTTGGTTCAAGTCTATTTTTGTTTAGCTTTTATGGTGCATCCGGCTATGAAAGCAATTTTAAAATGTATCACAGTAAACATTTTCAATAGTCGCACAGCAAAACGATATACTACAAACATCAACCGCGTTGGGAAGTTTCTTTTTTTTTTTTTTTTTTTTCAGTCGTTAATCAATTTGTAATGTTTTCCTTTTTTTGTATGTTAAACCCATTGGAGCCGCCATATTGATTTTGTTTTTCTTTGACTAATACGGTCTTTTATTGTAGTTGTGCAAACACGTAAAAGAAAAAAAATATGGCGGACGAAAAAAACAAAAACAAAACAAAAGAAGCAATAACATTATTTTTAAAGTGTGTTTATTCAATCTATGTGTTTGGCAATTAAAATGCATTTTCCAACTTGAGCACGACTGATCAAAGAAAATCCTATTTTAAACTGGACAGGAAAATACAATTTAAAATTTACGCGTTACAGAGTGAAATCTAAATATGAGAGATAAGATGATTTCAAACTAGACCATGGCAAAGCGAGGTAAATACTATTCGAAACGTGGATATATCAACAGAATATACTACTTGAAAATTGAGCTTGACAAAAGGAAGAAAATGCTATTTGAAACCTGAGCATGACAAATCTAAAAAGAAAATGCTATTTCAAATTTGAGCATGACAAATCTAAAAAGAAAATGCTATTTCAAATTTGAGCATGATAAAGTGAGGAAAATACAATTTAAAACTTGAGTGTGGCAGACTAAGTTAAATACTATTTAAAACTTGAGCCTGACAAGGTAAAGAAAATGCTATTAAAACAGGAAGATGGCCGACCAAAGAAAATGTTATTTCAAATTTGAGCTTGACAGATCGAGAAAATGATATTTGCAAACTGAAATTTTTTTTATTTTGCACTTAAGCATAACAGAGTATTGTCTGACAACCTCATTAGCGCCCAGCCACTCTTATCTTCTTTTGAATCAGCAGCAAACTGTACAGGGCTTCACCTGAATGCTATTAAGACTGAGTGTATGTCAATTAACATTCGCAACAATCATGAAATTAAAACCCTCACAAATTAAATCCTCAAATGTGCTGAAGACTACAAGTATCTAGGATCACACATCGGGAACTCTGAGAAAGACTTTAGCATTAGAAAGGGCATGGCATGGACTGCTTCTAACAAAATGGATAAGATCTCGAAATCCAATCATGCTCGCAAAATCAAAATCCAAGTTATCCGCGCACTTATTGAGCCAATCTTACTCTATGGATCTGAAACTTGAACTCTTTCAGCAAAACCACAACGTCGTTTGGATCGATGTTACACACGTCTTTTGAGAAGAGTACTCAATCTCTCATGGCGAAACCACTCAGCTCTAGAAACGGTATATGAAGACTTACCGAGAGTATCAACCTCAGTTTGTAAAAGACATGTTCAGTTTGCTGGGCATTGTGCATGTGCCACAGATGAACTTGTTTCATCATTTGTGCTATGGAGGGATCCATCATCTCATAAGCGATCACATTAGTTTTTTTCAGATAGGATACAACAAGATACATTCATTTCTAAGGAAGATCTTTTGAGTGCTATGACAGATAGGGAATACTGGAAAGGTGTAGTGAGTTCTATCTCGGTTGAGGCCGCAGGATGATTATGGTGATGATCATAGTATTTTCTAAATATATTTTGCAAACACCCTCCGCCAATAAATACGCATTATTATTTTTTCTCTAAACAGTATTTAATATATTTACAAATATCTTAAAAGCTTCCAGAAAAAGGAATGAAAAACTTGTATCGATTAAAGAAAAGCTTTTGCAGTCATTTTGAAAGTCAATAGTTGATGCGTGTCCAATTTTATAAAGTATATTGCATGTTGGTATTGGCTGATTATAATCTTCGAGATCAGATTGGTTTTGTTCGTTTCATCTGAGACAAGTAACTTCAAGTACAACCAAGGTGATACCCGTAAAAGGACTGGCAATCCTGTCACTAGAGTGTATGGTTATCAAAACAGAGTGTGATTAAATACCTTAAAAATTGGTACAAACCCGATTGTGTACAGCTTGTAGTGTCCGGTGATAGACAAAACGAATCAAGAAAAAAAAAAATGCTACTGTTTCTATTTATATGCTGACGATCTCGTAAAGTAACAAAATTTCTCATCAACTTATACGCAAATGAGATGTTTCCGGTTTGATTAAAAAGCCGGTTTTTCAAAGACTGTATTGATTCAAATTTTGGAGAAGTGAGCTTTGACAGCAGTGTCAAATTTAACCCCTAAAATTGTTAGTTGAAAGTGCAAAATAGTTAACAATTCGTTATTTAGCCACAATAAGTATTTCTTTCAATTTATATATATATATATATATATATATATATATATATATATATATATATATATATAACTACTTCATTTACTCACATAAAATTAATATACGAAAGTATAAATTTATGCGTAAACTTTAAGTATTTACTTCGAAAGTGCTCAATACGTAGGTAGAGCTAGTTAGTAATTTATAAAATATATATGGCGCATAAGCCTGAAGCGTCCTAGAGTGGATGAAACACTGAATATTCAGTGTAGCTTAATCGCCATATATATTTTATAACTTACTATATATATATATATATATATATATATATATATATATATATATATATATTGTACTAATGTCACTAATTATAAAGGTTAATGAGATTAATGAATTGACAACCGATTGATAAATAATATTATAAAAAGATAGAAATCAGCGAATGGAATATACAAAAATTAATTACTTATGGAGACAGTTTGTGATAAGCATTTATTAACATTACATTTGAAGATGATCATGCTGCTGTAGTCTGTGGAGAAGTAGTACCATAGTAATATGTTCCGCAAACGTTTAATTCTTGGAAAGACATCTTTTATGAAACAAAGACAAGCACCTGTTGAGATGATAAAAGTCACACAAGATTTACAGCAATTATCGACTATCACACTAGCAGGTTTATTTATTGACAGTTATTGAGGGAGCACAGGATGGAGTAGGTGCTAGTCTGATTGCAAAAATTAGGAGTGGATAAGGGAGTAAGTTCAGTGAAATTTTGCCAGTATTACTAAGCAGCAGAACGTCACCATTGTTGACATGTGTACGCAGTGTGAGGATATGTGGAAGCAAAAGATGACCAGCAAGAGTTGAGGACATGCGTTGCATGGAGAGAAGTAATATGAAACTGATATGATGGATGTATAATGTGAGTCTTAAATATAGGTTTCAGTCTGATGACCATAAAGAGAGATTTCATTTGAATAGTATAAGAAGGTGTTTGCAGAACAGGAGATTTTGATGGTATGGCTACATTAAAAGGATGGATAAGAGTTTTTGAGTCATAATACTCAAAACTAGAACGTCTTTTTTTTCTTTTCTTTTTTAAAAAAAAAAAAAGAGCTGAATTTCTGAAAACCGGTGTGTCCATTTAAGAATTAGATGTGCCGAAAATTTTGACTCGCATATAAACTGTCAAATACAAAAATCATTTCTGCTTTCAAAATTCTTAGAAAATCTTTATGGCAAGTGTTCGTCTGAGCTCCAGTTTATAGCTATCCACCCCTTGCTAATTATTCACAAAAAACACTCGTCTAGCCAAAACGCTATCAATGATTTCCTCCACTCTCTATTGGTGCCTAAACCTAAATGTGGATTCCATGAACAAAGCTTCAGTCCTAGAACTGCACGCCTGTGGAACTATTCCATTGGTTTACTTTCAAGTTCACTACAATCTGATTGTCTTTAAGTTGAACCGCTCTTTTTTAAATAATCTAATTATACCAAATTTATACCACTAACGATTACTGCTCTATTGTCACAATGACTACTGTATGTACATTAACCCTTATCCTCGAGTCGCCTCTGGGACTTGATCAGCAGTAACCTCTTTGTAAAAAAAAGAAAAGATAAATTAAGATAAATTTTATAAAGTTGTTTACATCCAATCATTAAATAAATATAAAAACTTAAGCATATCATAGCAAGGAAAATATTTATATCCTTATAAATTACTAGACTACCCGTGACCCGTTGGGTCAGTATGCTATATTAGCTATGGAATTAATGTATGAGCGTGACACTTGTGACGTAAAGAAAATTGTTTTTTTGGGACATAACAGAAACATTTCTATGAAAATATATTAAAATGAAAAAAGAATATAGATAGATTTCTATGAGTCGTTCTGTTTATAATTGTTTATTTTTGAAAAACAAACTTACAGCCATTGAATTATAAGTGGTTTACCATACTTATAGGTAAATATACACTGAACGGATACCATAATACTAAAAGTTAAATTCAAATTTTGATATCTTTTTTAAATGAAATTGTTAGTTGAAAGTATAGAATAGTTAAAAAAAACTATCTCCATCTTAAGAATGGCTTTTTTAAATAGAAAATGAAAATAAAATGTAACTTTTTTCATTTATTTTAAACAACCATTCATGACCCATTGGGTCAAATATTTATATGTTAATAATGAGGTCAATAAAACTAATTAAGACAATGCGGAAATGAACGATGTAAAAAAAAAAAAAAAAAAAAAAAAAGTATTAACAATTGTTTATCTGGATAATTCAAACGCGAAAAAAAAAAAATACAATTGAGATGCTGAAACCGTACACAGTGAAATAATACGTTTTATTGTGTTGATTACTTATTTGTAACCCAAATTTAAAAAAAAAAACATTTTCGTTTTGTTATTTATTTATGTTGGTAATGGAGAAGAAAATGTATGAATGTTTTTTAAGAATGAAGAATAAATGTTTAAAAAAAGGAAGGCGGAGGGTAAATCGCCGTTGTAAAATGCTCTTATGGTTGTCAACAGGTTAAAGTAGATTTATTTGTAAGAAAATTGCGTTAAAATAACTTAAACGTAATACGGCAATGAACCATGTAAAAAAAATTAAGCAGAAAGTATTAATTGTTTATTTGGATAATTTAAACCTGAAAAAAAAAAAAAAAAAAAAAAATTGGGACGCTAAGAATGTAAAGAAAATGTATGAATGTTTTTAAGAAAGGTGTGTTAAAATATGGAGAATAAATTAAACAAAAAAGGAAGACGGTGGGGAAATCGCTGTTGTAAATTTTTCTTATGGTTGGCAACGGGTCAAAGTTGATTTATTTTTTTAAAAATTGCGACAGTATAGTTGTAATACAGAATAGTTGCAAAACATCCTCACTCTTCCTATTTAAATAATAATTTCTAAATAATAAAGTTAATATTTCAGTGCGCAGGTCAAATTCTGCGAAAGTAGCGATTTGCGTTTATTTGTTTACGCTGTTATGACTTTATGTCTATGTACACATGTGCAACCGGAAGTCGTAAACCGGATGTGGGGTTACAACACCCGTTACAAGGTCATTTGAGTTTTATAATTAGATAGATAGATAGACAGATAATTTTATAACAATTCGCTTCAATTTATAATTTGATAAGCAAACGATACTGTAATAAGTAAAATTAATTTTTTAAATTCCTATTTTATAAAAAAAAAAAAATTGAATAAAAAAATGAGTTTGTTTACAAAGATTCCAAAAAGTGATCAAGTCTTCAAATATGGAACAAATAAATGTTACCAAAGGCAAGATAAGTCACGGGAAAGGTTTTTAGTGTTTTTACTTTATTTAAAATCTTTATTCAGCTTGAAAAACGAGTAATGTCAACTGGTACACGAGCACAAAATAAAATGGCCGTGTAACAAATACATTGCGGCCATTTTTCCTTGTGCTTGTGTACTGGTTGACATTACTTGTTTTTTGAGCTGAATAAAGATTTTACATCAAGTAAAAACACAAAAAAAAACTATCCCGCTCGGTAGAAGAGTAACTTATCTTGCCTTCGATAACATTTATTAATCATATATTTGATTTTTTTACAAATTGTAAAACAAACCCCGAAAATATATAAAAAAAAAAAAAATAGAAGTAAACAAGAGTTCCGGGCAACACCGGGTAAAAAGAGTGGGAAATTGTTGCTACATATCGGCTGGTGCATCAATCACTAGTCTCTCCCCCTCTTAGACACGGTCCAAATGACAACCTAAGCTCCAATTCCCATCTCATCACTGCAATCTTGCATCACTGCTTGTTTTACAAGTATTTCAATAGAATGTGCTCCAACGAACTTGTAGCACTGGTCCACCGCCTTGACATAAACACCTTCGACTAAACTAATCCCATCCTTTCAGCAAAATCCCCCCCTTCAACATGCAGGTCCTCCAATGCCAGAGAGGTTTCTACTCTGAAAGTTTCTTTCCTTGAACTGCTATATTTTGGAACTTCCAGTATCCCGATTCCTTAACTGTTCTAAAATACAGAAATTTAAATGTAATGTGAACGGACATCTTGCTACTCAACTCCCTATTCAGAGTGTCCTTATAGGCATGGTCCCGGTTTCACAGAATCCTGTTACATTTCAGTGGCTATTTGCCTTGTTTATGAGTGAATATGAGTTAAAAAAAAAAAAAAAAAAGAAAAGAAAAAGAAAAAAAAAGAAAAGAAAAAAGAAAAGAAAAAAAAAAGAAAAGAAAAAAGAAAAGAAAAGAAAAAAAAAAGAAAGAAAAAAGAAAAGAAAAAAAAAAGAAAAGAAAAAAGAAAAGAAAAAAAGAAAAGAAAAGAAAAAAGAAAAGAAAAAAGAAAAGAAAAGAAAAAAGAAAAGAAAAGAAAGAAAAGAAGAAAAGAAAGAAAAGAAGAAAAGAAACTAGTTACTAAATAAGACTTTTGTATCAAGAGTTTGAAGGGGGGAATGAGATAAAAAGAAAATAGAATTCTTGGCAATTTTCTCATATATATATATATATATATATATATATATATATATATATATATATATATATATATATATACACACACTCTTGGGAGTCACCGCTTATGAAGGCCAGAAGGCCACTCGAGGATAATGGTTAATGCATGTAAGGTGGTAGTGTAGCAATCGTTAATGGTGTAAATTGGATAGAATTTGATTATTTATGGAGACGGCAGTTCTGAGAAAGAAGCTTTGTTCATGGAATCTGCGTTTAGATATAGGCACAGTTAGAGAGTTGGGGTAAATCGTATATAGTAGTTGTAGCTAATAGAATTTTTTTTTTTGTGACAGTTTGGCAAGAGAGAACCGTAGATTGGAGCTCAGTCGAGTATATTAAAATACAAAAATATTTCAGGAAAAAAAAAAAACACTGTTAAATAATTTACATTGGCCGACTTTCAAAATTGAAAATGTCCAAATTAATGATAAAAGTTTGTTTTTTTCTGGAGAGGAGGGGGTTACGTAATCAACAATTCCATGATCTGAAAATGACTGACATTAATCTGGAATAACGAAACGATTTTGAGACCCCCCCCACCCTGCAATGAAGTAAATGATCACAGTGTTAGAATTCAGACATTTCATTGGAAAAAAAATATTGAAATAAAGAGAGCTTGATTGCATTTTTAATTGGACGAGGATCAAGAAGATGGAAATTTGAGATTTGTTTCTGAAGTGAGTTTAGATGATTGCACAGAAAAAAAATAAATAAAAAGTACTTGAGCGGGGGATGGGGGGGGGGAATCAGCAAGACTCATCCGCGGAAAAAGTTCCCAAATAATAAACACAGCAGAAGTGTATAAAAAAAAAAAAAGAAAGAAAAAAAGGACTATCAAAAAATATAGACAAAACCGTCATAGCTGTGCACATACATGTGTACGTACGTGTGTATATTCATGTACAGGGTGCCTGAAAAATGTACTCACACTTCGAATGACGATAAGACCTTTATTTATAAACAAAAATGAAATGGAATAGCTTAGAATACAGAAAACAAATGTAATTTAAGAATCATGTTTGTAAATGTTCAATTCGATCTTTTTTTTTTTTTTTCTGTTTTTTTTTTTACCCCAAGCAAGGCACAGAGCCACTTAGTCGTGAGGAGATATTATTTTGAACCATATTTTCAGGGATACTATTTAGGGAGTTGGGCAGCAAGATGTCTGATTACATTACACTTGAATTTCTGCATTGACATCTATGCCGATAACACGACCATCTAAAGCAACACATCAAAGGGCGTAAACCACCAAGTTCTCTGATTATCTCTCCTCTGATCTTGAGCGTGTGGTACAATGGGGAAAGAGATGGATGGTTACTTTTAATGCATCAAAAACCAAGCTTCTATCTTTACATCATCAACGCTCTGATCCCCATCTGGCATCAATTGAAATGGATGGCTCTCATCTTGGGGAGGCCCCATGTTTTGATAAGCTTCTGGGATTGACCATTACTCTTGATCTAAAATCGAACACGTACAGCAAATCTGTTGCCAAGGTCGCTGGAAAAATAGTGGGATCCTTCTACCGCTCCAGTAGATATCTCACTGCTGATGCAATTCTCTATCTATATAAAAGCCAAGTATGTACAAGGATGGAATACTGCTGCCACATCTGAGCAGGAGCTGCTAAAAACAGCTTATCCTGCCTTGACAGAGTACAAAATAGACTTCGTAGCTTAGTTGGGGATACCATTTTCTCTTGCTTGCAACCTCTCTCCCACAGAAGAGACGTTGTGAACCTATCTTTGTTTTATTATTATTTCATGACAAGTGCTCATCTGAACTCCAATCTTTAGTCTCCCCTCGCCAATCATCCACGAAAAACACCAATCTAGCTGAAACCACTGTCAATAATTTTCCCCACTCTTTATCTGTGCCTAAATCAAAACGTAGATTCCATGAACAAAGATTCTTTCTTAGAAGTGCACGCCTGTGGAACTCTTCCGTTTGCATGTTTCTCACCTGACTACAGCTTGGATGTCTTCAAGTCCAACATAAACAAATTCCTGATGAACCGCCCCCTTAAGTAATCCACTTTATCAAATCTTGATTACTATGATATTATCCCATTGATTACTGTACACGCAATAACCCTTATCCTCGAGTGGCCTCTGGGCTTGATAAGTGGTGAATACCATGTAAAAAAAAAAGATTGCTACGGTTTTGAGGCTTGACCCTTCGGACGACAAATATCGAAAAATTGTTAAAAAACATTATTTCCTCACCCTCAACTGGACACTTTTCTACAGAGATGGGTTGTTTTTTTTCGCTGATATTTTCGAAAGTCATTCCGTCTTTTCAATTATCTAGCGTTAATTTAAACCTACATCACTTCTGGTTTGGCGATGAGCACAACAGCAAATACGTCACGCTTTTTTTTTCATGTTCTTTTACTCCTTCACGGTACGGGTTCAAACCTGCCTGCCTACTACCACTTTTTTTTTTTTTTTTTTGCATTCAACACACATCTCCAAACACCTGGCCAATGCCGGGCACCCAGGCTAGTCTATTATATAAATATCACCAGTCTGTTTAAATGTATGTCTGTCTGCCTAAAACTTTCGACAGAGGCAACGGATTTTCATGAGATTTGTTATCATTTTGAAGCTTGACCCTTCCGACAACAAATATCGAAAAATTGGCCAAAAACATTAAATCCTTCACCCTCAACTGGGCACTTTTCTAGAGGGAGGGGGTCGCTTTTTTTGCCGATATTTTTGAAAGTCATCCCTTCTTTTTGATTGTCTAACCTTAATTTAAGCCTACGTCACTTCTGGTTTGGCGATGGACACAACAGCAAACATGTCACTTTTTTTTTTCACGTTCTTTTCCTCCTTTCCGGTACGGGTTCGAGCCCGCCTGCCTACAACAATTTTTTTTTTTTTTTTAAATTTCTTGTTCCGCACACCGCCAAACATGCAGCCAATGCTGGGCACTTAGGCTAGTTTGTATAGAGAAAAAACAGTGTTGAAGCTCGACTAGAGCCCCGAGGAGACCGGCATTGATAGGAAAAGAAATAGAAGATCCTCCAAAAGTTGTTTGCAAGCAAAAAGAAAAGACCTAACAATGTCAAAAACCTGACCACTAATACCATAACTCTGAAGTTTATGTAGAAAACTAAGATGCCACACTGTCGAACGCCTTTGAAATGTTAAACGCAGTGACCCTACGCTTGCCTGAATTATTCATAAACCAACAGATCTGTTTCTTGGCCTTTTCCTATGAACGAACCTTGCTACCTCAACTGTTCTACATCCACTAAGCAAAGAATTCTTATCCATTCTTTCAACATGGATATACCATCGAACTCTAATCGTCTACACACATCTCCTTATACTGTTCAGATTTCATCTTCCTCTGATGTTATCAGATCTAAAACTGTCTTTAAAACGTACATCGGTATGAGAAAGTGTTTAGTGCGATAGAGATAATCAACTTTATAAAAAGAAAAAAGAGTCAAGGATCTCATATATAAGCTCCATGGGAAAGCAAGACCAAAATGTTTCAGATTCGATGGCTCTTCCAAAGCAGTATCGAATCAAAGAACTGTACACTGGCATCAACAGCTGTTTTTTTTTTTTTTTTAGATAGAAAAATATCCAATCAAAATAAAAAATTATAATAAAATTATTAATATAAATTAAGGCTTACTTTGGTAACATGGAGACTTAGTACAAAACAAAATATCTACATCAGAATAAAAAAAACCCAAAAAAACACAGGCTCCTTCAGTCTTTGACAGACTATGAATACCCACATAGGGGTGCCTGTGCGTGAAATTTTTATGGCAGGAAGTGCGCAATCTCTGACCACACCTCTCCTGAGTCGACATTGTTAAATACCAGTGGAAAGTGAAGTGTATGTACAGGACAACTAGAAACAAATGCCGAGATAAGCGGAGAGCACATACAGTACCTAGAATTCTCAAATGGTCACCTATCTGGTATTAACCAGGCTCACCGTTGCTTAACTTCGGTGATCTGATGAGAACCAGTGTGTCAATGCGATTATGCCATATATATATATCAGAATAGAACGAAAAAAAATCGATTAACATATTTCTTGGTTGTGTTCCATCATCTGTCATTTTCCATCTGCGGTTATATTTTAAGTCAAGACTGAAGAGAATTTAAATATGAACCGTATCATAGGTCGGAATCGTACACATTCGGAAAAGACAGGCATTTTGTCCACTAATATAGAATTACTGTACCCAACGCCCACCCCAACATTTATTTATAAAAAAAAAGCCTTTTATAAGTGTAACGTGGTCCCGACAACCAACACATAATCTTCGTCGCAGAAAAAAAAAAAAAAAAAAAAAAAAAAAAATAGAAAAGAACTTTTTTTGTCGTTGTAACCACAACATTAATTTCCTCATTATTACAGCCATGACGTCACCCACATAATCGTCTTCTCGAACGTCCTTCACATCTCTAACGTGATCTCGTTTTTAAAGTCTTTATTTTTTTCCTACCAGTGACGTCATTTCGCATGCATCTGCACTATGCTACATATTTATGGATGTCCTGAATAAACTGTGACATATCTTCATCTCTTTCAATTGTTTGGTTTTATGGCATATCAACCCTTTTCACGTTATTCAATGTCGAATGCAGTAATTTTGCAAAAAATTATTTTATGTTTCAATATGTTTATATCTTCAAATATTTATTTATGGTGTATAGTTTGGTTGTTTTGTTTTATGATATATCAGCCTTTTTTGTTTTTTTTAATGTCAAAAAGTTTTTATATCTTCAAACACGTGGCGTAGTGGATAAAGTACTTAGCAAAATTCAGTTATAAATTGCACACTTCCGGAGGGTGAAGGTTCCAGTCCTCAGTGCAGGCGACACTCAAAATACAACTGGGAATTACTTAAAACTTCTATCCAGCCATGGCTACTGGAACAAGAACATGCAACCCTTATGGATTAAATAAAGAGTTCAGTTTGAAATTCCATACTGATTACAGAGTTCTACAGAAAGATTCCAGATACACTTGAAGAAGGTTGGAGTTTACATCGTTGTGTGAATAAAACTTAAGATGAAAACAGTAGTACAAAAAATCCAAATAATACATATTTTTTTTATTACTTATAAATAAAGGAGGAGAGAGTAATTTTCACTCTCAAAGTCAGAAGTCCTAATGCTTCTACTCAAACCACCGAATACTAACACATAAATAATTTTCAGTTTCACTGGTGAAATTGTTTTCACTCACTTCTCTTCTTTCTCTGACAAGGAGGAAATAAAGTGAGAGAGAGAAGGAAGAAAGATAGATAGAATGTAACCACTTCTGCCTTTTATTAACATGAGAGAGAGTATTTGTGTGGCTAAGTTGGTTGGTATGTTATATTTAGAAGCAGCAGTTATAAGTTCGACCCTCATCCGAGTATATTTACACTAATTTTGTTCTAGGATTGACATTTGTGAGAAGGAGGAGGAGGAGGAGGAGAAGGAAAGAAAAAGAAAATCCAGACAGAAATCAGTATTTTTTTTTAATTATTTCAACCAAAAACCAAACAAATCACATTTAGCAATATAAACAGAATCTATTTCTTTAAATATAAAAACAGGTGAAATTCCATTTTTTTTTTTCCAAATGATTTAAAAAAAAAAAAAAAAAAAAAAAAATATGTATTTCTGCTAAACAGCGGGGAACCTATGTATATTTAAACCAAAAAAAAAAAAAAATATTCCTATAATTTAAAATTTGATTTTAACATGGTTACGTGGTACGGTTAATATGCAACTTCATCCAGGCATAAGTATCCTTACTCTGAAAGAGAGAAATAAAAATCAAGGAATTTCTAATTAAATAAAAAAAAAGTAGATTTTAACTAAAAATCAAAGACCTCACATTTAGCAACGCAAGCAGAAATCTGCTATTTCTTAATGAAAAAAACAAAAAACAAAAATGGAAATCCGCCTTTTCCACAATTAATAAAAAATAGAATTTTTACTAAAATAGAACTCACATCACTGAACAGCACAAAATCATTTAGTGTTTAACAATTCTCCCATTTTTTTTTTTTTTTTTTTACTATTAAAGTATACATACATAAGACACTATGATTATTTCCATTATTTCATATATATATATATATGACAGGAAAAATGTGTGTGCACATTTTATGTATTTCCGGCAAAGGCTTTTTGTCGGGGAGGGGTGGGGGTTCTCGGAGGGTTTACTATATCTTAGAACTGTTTATATACCCCTAGATCAAAATATCTACGATTTGCGAACGCGCGTCATGTCTAGATCCATTTACATCGACTTTTACACAATTCTTGCTATTTCGGCGCCGCCTCTCGTGTTGATTTAGCTTTTTTGTATGAGAGTGAAACTAATTTTAAACAAAGGCATTTTTCCCGGCACAAGGGCCGAGAACGTCCAGAAAGCAATCAGCTTTTGATCAATGCGGGGGGGGGGGCCTTTATATCAGACAATTGCTATTCAATTTGGACAATCGCCTTTTTATGGGGAGCTGCACCCCCCAACATCTTGGGGAAACAAAACCAGCCAAAGTTTGGTAAACAAACCCAAAAAACTGCCTTGCAGTAAAAGTTAACTGCGCTATTTCTATTTGATCTCATTAAATATGTGCACCTGTCAATTCAGTTTTTAATGCTTAAACAAATTCAAACGTCCTTTTGTTACTCTCCCTTGCTGGGCGAGCGGGTAACGTGACAGATTTATTTCACACTTTATTTTCCACTTTCGCCCCAAGGCTTCTAGTTCGATTCTACATACCTACCAAAACTTTTTTTTCATCTACCCCCCCCCCCCCAACACACACACCTACAAAGACTCGGGCAATGCCGGGTACCCCCCGCTACTCTATGATATAAATCTCACCTGTATGTTTAAATGTATGTATGTATGTATGTCTGCCTAAAACTTTCAACAGAGGTGACGGATTTTCATTAGATCGGTATCGTTTTGAAGTTCGACTATTTGGAAGACAAATATCGAAAAATTTGCTAAAAACATTAATTCCTTCGCCCTCAACTGGGTACTTTTCAGATCGCTTTGTTCGACAACATTTTCGAAAGTCATCCCCTCTTTTTGATTGACTAGCCTTAATTTAAACCTTCGTCACTTCTGGTTTGGCGATGGGCGCAACAGAAAAGACGTCATGTTTTTTTAATTTTTTTTTCATTCTTTTCCTCCTTCACGGTATGGGTTCAAGCCTGCCTACTACCACTTTTATTTTTGTTATTTTGCTCAACACACACCTCCAAACACCCGGGTAACGCCAGGCACCCTGGCTAGTCTATTATATAAAGGCCAGTTGTTTGTGTGTTTGTATGTCAAACTAAAAGTAAAAAAAAAATATACAAAACAAAGGTCCACAAAGTTGGTATATTCTTGATCGGTGTTGCCCTGGATGAATAATATCTAAAATTTAGAAATTTTTTTTTTAATTCCCTAGAGGTCAACTGGGCCGGGCTTCATCAGGGAGTGTCGGTTGTTCAGTGTTATTATGTAGGAATTTGGAAAGAAAACACAGACTCGTTTCTGGAGAAAGTTGATTATATGTATGTCCAGCTAGAGAGGAATGTGTTGGGTATGGGAATTAATGAGAGAGAGGGGTAAAATGGTGGAGGGGAAAGAGAAAGAGAGGTAGAGAAATAGAAGTTTTAATAGAAATATGTTACACTTTCGCCCAGGACATGCTGGGTAGCACTGCTAGTTTTCTATAATAGCAAGAATCAGCTCTCCTAAACACGATTGCCTTCCGTTTCGATTCAGAAACAAGAGAAAGATTTTATCAGCTTATCTACTATGTGTCACAGAAACTTCCTGCTTGTGACACAACATCCTGAACACGTCAGCTCTAATCTTTAACTTCTAATGGAATTTGTGGAAATTTCCATTTTTAAATCTATTTCTACAAATGAAGATCTAATTCTGCCACCAGGCTCCATCATTATCAGTTTCAATTTAACATCCGTTTTAGAAATTGACTTTAAAACTAACAAGTCTCTGGCCAGGTCTTTATCTCCTTTCTCTGACATCTATCCTTATCATTTTCTCTTAATAGCTTCCTTGTTCTAGCTGTCCCTGATACTTCAACTGTTCTACACCCACTGAGTCAAGAACACATCTATTCTTTTAATGTAGTCATACCATGGAAGTCTCTTTTTCTGACAAATCGTTTTAAAAATTGTACAGAGTGGCCTCCGTTCTCAAAATCCCCCCCACCACCACCACCACCACACACACACTAAATCAAGAAGTTCCGTTAATTATTTTAATGTGAACCAAAAAAACTTAACCCAATTTCCCTTCGTAAACATTCTATATTTGCCATAAACATTTGGCACTATGGTATGATTAATATGGAACCTCTGAGTAACTCTTTAGTTTCTCAGCAGTTAATTAGAGCGTCATAACAATGGCGATTCTCTGATTTCTTTTGGCAATATTTTTAGTTGACCTACTTTTTTCAAAACTCATTTCAATGACAATAACAATTGTGTTTGGGTCAAAAGGCTGAGAAAAAGTTATTTAAATGAATATGTCGTACATTTGTTTACCTAGGAGATTATATATTAGCAAAATAATAATATATATATATATATATATATATATATATATATATATATATATACACACACACACACCGGCGTTGGAGGTGTATGTTGACCAAAAAAAAAAAAAAAAAAAAAGCGGTAAATTTTTTTTTTTTAACTTTGACCCCTATTATGACCCCTTAAAATTTATTGTTATGGGCTCAAATCAAGTTATTAAGTTAGATGCATGTCCAAGGAACCTACATCTAAAATTTCCAGTGTTTAGACCCAAAATTGTCGGAGGAGTTTGGTAGAGTTCTCAAAGGTCAAATCGTTGCACTTTGACACCTTAACAGCCACATTTCTGGCCGAAAACTGATTACAAAGATTTTTCCAAATCTCAGTACCCTGTATATCAAAGTTCGAGTCTGTAGACTGAAAATTGACAGAGTTATTGTGTTGGAAAATGTACACACACACACACACACGTTCACTTTTATTTATATATATATATATATATATATATATATATATATATATATATATATATATATATATTAGTGATGGGATAATTCCAATATTTTTTCCCCTGAATCAGTTACGGATTTGGTGCTAAATTCCCAATTCCAATTCTTTATGAATCTCTAATTATTTAACTATAAGATTGTTAATATCAAAATTACACTTGTGGAGGATGATCTATCGATTTTAGCTCTACTGGTATTTTAAAATCAATGAATATTTACTAATTTATCAATATTACCAGCAATGAAAGATTTTACTTTAAACAAAATTAAATAAAAAAAGACAAAAGAATCGATTTAGCATTGGAAAATAGGCACCAATATTTCCGATTCCTCTGAATGTTCGATTTTTACGATTCCGACTGATTGTTCCAACACTAATACATATATAAATACATATATATATATATATATATATATATATATAAGTGTTGGGACAATTAATTGGAATTGAAAAATTGGAAATTCTGACGGCATTGAAATCGGAAATATTTGTGCATATTTTTTATGCCAAAAACAATTCCTTTAATTGTCCTTTTTATTTGATTTTGTTTAAGACAAAATCTTCCACTGCTGGAAGTAATAATAAAATAATAAATATTCATTGATTTTAAACTAACAGTAAATCTAAAATCTATAGACTATCCACTAAAAGTATTTTTATACTTGAGGAAAAAAATCTGCATATTTAATGTTTTTTTTTTTTTTTTTTTACAGTAATTGGGAATAAATAACAACTATATAGTTGTGTACTTAGAGATTTACAAAGAATCAGTATCGGGAATTTATTATTAACTAGCAGGGGGTAGCGGCGTTGCCCGGGTGTTTGGAGGTGTGCATGTAAAAGAAAAAAAAAAAAAACGTTAAAAGAAAAAAGAATTTTGGTAGGAAGGCAGGATTGAACCCCCGAAGCCTTGACGCGAAGGTGGAAACGAAAGGGGAAAAAAGCCAGTCACCTAACCATCTCGGCCACGAGGGAGAGGAACTGATAAGGGCGTTATATGAAGGTTTATGAAGCAAAATAAACAGGTGCGAGGAAGTGGCATGGTGTCTGACCTAGTTTTGTGCTGCAAGCCAGATCATTCGCTTTCGCTTTTCAAAGACGCGGCGAGCTGATAAAATTCGGGCAAATTAAATACACACGCGACCCCCGTTGTGAAGTCGTAGTTATTATAATTTATTATAATTTATTATAATTTAGACGCGATATAAAAAGTTTTAAGTATGAGCGAGCCTACCCAGAAGGCCTGGGAAAAAAGCCTTTCACGAACATACACAAAAAACGAACATACAAACATTTTCGCTTTTATATATAAAGATTAAATTATTGAATTTATTTATGGTAGTAATGATAAAATAGTGAACAGTTATTGATTTTTTACTAATAGTAAAACTAAAATCTTAAGATCATCTTTGTGCGATGCATGTTATGCAAAGAGACTGTTTTCCTTGGTCTGCATTGCCATGATACGCTTAAGGCTGCAAGAAGCACTTATGATTGTGATGAATCAACAAAAGGAAAATTTGCTACAATGGAATCCTTGGATTGAACAAACGAATGGATGAATGATTTAGGGGCAATTTTACGCTTATAATGGCTCCTAGGAGGGCAACCAGAGTTATCCCAGAAAATCTGTTCTGGCAAAAATTTACTTTCACCATGACTAATGTTTGTGTAAAATTTTTAAAAAAATCCAAGGCATGGTTGTTGAGCAAAGTGTGAAAAAATAAACGGAAGTAAATTATTAGATCCAATCCCTCCTTTGTCAGGGGACCAAAAAAAAAAAAAAGGGACAACGTGGGAGGGTCATGTATGGGTGAGCCCAGAAATGGTAGATATTATCTTGAGTGGATGTTTCTAGCAGTTAACTTCTGAACAATAATCGCAAACAGAAAGCTGGAACAAGTGGAGGGTGAAAGATCTCAAGAGGTGTAAAGAGGGCTGTCGGAGTCCCCTACATCCGGAGAAGAAGAGAGAATTGGAGTTGAACGTTTGAAATGGGCAGTTGATTTTTTTTTTTTTTTTAAGAAACTACCCGGCAGTTGAGCCAGCTGCCTCTCCAGGCCATGTGGCTTCATTCGGGTCTTTCATTTGATTAAGAAGACGGTTACCACTTTTCATCTTCCAAAATAATAAACGTCTATCATTTTATTAATATATTTATTGCGAACAATTATCCTGATCTTTCTTAGTTGTTGTTTCACGACGTTTCGGCCAACTATTCCTCTGGCCTTCCTCAGGTGGTAACCGCGAGGGGATAGGAACTCCGAATCTCCTAACGGCATTTTCAGCAATTACTGCCATAGATCTGATTTTATCATTACTACCAGCATTCTGCATTAAATTCCCGATTCTGATTCTTTATAGTTATTGTCGTCTCACCACGTTTTGGCCAAGTAAGTCTCTAGCTTTGGGTAGGATTGAAACCGCTATCTTCAGACAATTCTCATCTGGAACCGTAGAGATTTAACATCTCTATCAACTGCGCCACAGGCCCTGAAAGGCGATCAAGGTTGGATTCTTTAGTCTTATAAATCCACGTTTATTTATTATCTGATCTTCCATGGTCGGGTTCGTACCGAATGGTATATATGTTATTTAATTGGAATTCATTATTGAGATGAGTATTATTTATTAATTTTATTTATTGTGGACTATTATCCTCATCTTTCTCTGTTGTTTCACAACGTTTTGACTAACTATTCCAGGAGATAGTAGTTCGCAACAAATAAACTAATAAATAATACTCATCTCAATAATGAATTCCAATTAAATAATGTATATGTCTATCATTTTGTTTGTAAGTTGGGCTTCTCGTTTTAGATGGATCGATGCACAACCTTGGCCCGACGATCAGGAAGGTGAGCGAATGCACACAAGGCATGTTCACATAAATGAAATGATAATAGATGATAAAACCTACTTAGCTTAACACTTTATCATTATTACCATTACAGCTCCATCCGATAGGATATTGAACCCATTATTTGTCAGAGGGTCATTGTGGTGATGCAGTACTCTTATGTAATTTTGAGTTTTCTTTTCTTTTCCCAGTTTGTTTCTATAGATATGAAAAAAATCAAGATAAGAACTGATCGAGATAATTACACTCATAAATAGGTTAACTGATTTTCACTCCAAGGGAAAAGACCTTCAATCTGTAATAGAATGGGGACATAAATGGATGGTCACATTCAATGCTGCCAAGACTAAGCTTGTTTCCTTCAATAATTACAAGAAACCTTCCCAACTACCAATAGCTATGGTTAGATATACATTACCTGAAAGTACTTCTTTTAAACTCGTCAGATTAACGTTCACAGGGAACAGGAGTTGGAACAGATACATTCAGAGCATTACCAGGGCTACTGCGAGGAAGGTAGGCTCTCTCTACTGTGCTAGAAAGCTACTTACACCTGAAAGTATCCTGTACCTCTATAAGGCCACCATTCGCCCATGTATGGAGTATTGTTGTCACATTTGGCTGGTGCATCTGCCACTAGTCTCTCACTCCTGGACAGGGTTCAAAAGAGAGTCGGCAACCTGATACGTCCTAAACTGTCATCTAAGCTTCAACCTCTGTCCCATCGACAAAATGTTGCATCGCTCTGTTTTACAGGTATTTTAAAGGTGAATGCTCTGATGAACTACAAGCACTTGTCTCCCCCTTGACGTGAATACCCTCAACAAACCCGACAAGCAGCAAAATCTCACCCCTACAAAGTAGAGATCCCTAGATGTAAGAAAGCCTCAAACTTCCAAATGATCACCAATTTTACTACTGACCAGACTCCACGTTGCTTAACTTCGATGATTTAACAGGAACCAGTGTGTCAACGTGAATTATGTTGTATATTATTAGTATTAATATTGATATTAGATTTTATTAATATGCGAATGATTAGTATAAGTTTTATATGAATCCTATTTCTTTATTCCACCTTCACCTCACTCTCCAAAATTTGTTTGAATGGCATATCAACACTTTATTTCAATAGTTTCTTCCCCAGAACTGCTAGACTTTGGAATCCCCTTCCGGAATTCTGCTTTCCCAACTGCAGAAGTTCAAGTGTAAATTAAATTCATTTTGAAATTTTTTAATTAAAGAAATAATTTTGTGCGTAATAAAATTATAAACAATTACAAGATTTTTGGTGTAAAATAAAAAATATAAAAAGCATGAAATAATGGTTTTCAGGTCGAGTAAAGGGATGTTATTCGAGTGGGTTTTCAAATTATCTAATACCATTTACTTCCTATGACTTTCAAAACCGGAACTGGTTTAGATAAGTAAATATGCTTCGTAACCCAGATTTTGTTCCAACACTTTCCGTATAAATGATGTAAAGGTTTTTGACATTAACAAATATGCATAACATGTCTGCAACTTATGGCCCCGATAGTAACCCCCTGCTTCAAAGCGGCACTGTGCCTTGTTTGGGGTGAAAATTGAATTAAAAAAAAAAAAATTTTTTTAACTCACGTTTATGAATTTTTGAGATGCTTTCTGCTTATTTGTGCTATTTGGATTCTTCCAACTACTATTCTCATCTTGATTGTCATTTTCACAATGTTTTCATTTCAGCTGATGTAACCTCCGACCTTCTTCAGATGTATCTAGTTGAACTTTCGAAACTTTATATCAACTTCAGGAATCTGCACACAATTCCGAACGAAACACTTTATGGCTGACAGAACGGGAGCATGCTACTCCTGTGGATTAAATAAAGGGTTCCGTTCGAAAAATTCCATGCAGATTCCCAGAGTTTGACAGAAAGATTTCCCAAAGTTAAACAAGATACACAAAAAGTCGGAGGTCACAACGACCGAAACATTGTGAGAATAACATCCAAGATGAGAAGAGTAGTTCGAATAATCTTCATAATATGAATGAAGGTAAGTGTCATGATGTTGTGGTTACAGGCACAGATTGTGGATCCAACATGCAGGGTTCAAATTCCTGCATAATTTCCACCAATAGTTGTTTTTTATTTTTATATTAATGGCTCACAGCTTATCAAGGCCCAAAGGGCACTCGAGAATAAGGATGATGCAATCTTGCCCGCTGGCTATGCATAACACCTTTGAGAAGATTTGAAGCAATAGCTTAACTCTTTCATGAATACTGTTCTTTCACAACAAACCGAAAAATTATCATAAAAGAAAGAAAGTCGATCTCGTACTGACGAAACCATTTTTTTTGTTGTTTTTCCTGTGCAGACTTCTTCCTGCCGGTGGTCCATACTTATGCAAGAACTACATAACACGTCCCCTTCGGGACAAGATCAAAGTGTAGTATCTGTTCCGGCAGATACTGCACTTAAGATAATTTGTACCAGTCAATGGAGAGGAAACCCTCTATACTGGGACAATTATTATTTTTGGTAACCAGAGTGCCCCCTATTTGCCTACTTTTAGGGGAGCTGGTTTTTACCTCACATTAAAAACGGCCTTGTGCCTAATTTGCTCAGTGGGGGAGCAAATAAACACCATCTGTTCCGGCAGATATTGCACGCTATGACTAGCTAGGACTAGCTATGACTAGCAAAGACCAGATGTGAGGGCAACCCCACATGCCTGACCTTTAACAAGCTCCCATTTCCCACCTCTCGGGAGCTGGTCCCCTTTTCCCCTTCCCCCTCCCTTCACTCCTCACATTAAAAATCGGCCTTGTGCCTAATTTGCTCGGTGGGGGGAGCAAATAAATACCATCTGTTCCGACAGATGCTGCAAGCAAAGACCATATGTGGAGGCAACCCCACATATAAGACCTTCGTCAATGTAGGGGCAACCCTTCATACCAATTGTCACTATCCAGCTCCCCTACTCCCCGGGGAGTTGGTCCCCATTTCCCCTTCACTCCTCACATTTAAAATCGGCCTTGTGCCTAATTTGATCGGTGGGGGAGCAAATAAATACCATCTGTTCCGGCAGATACTGCACGCTATGACTAGCTATGACTAGCAAAGACCAGATGTGGGGGCAACCCCACATGTCTGACATTTAACCAGCTCCCATTTCCCACCTCTCGGGAGCTGGTCCCCTTTTCCCTTCCCCCTCCCTTCACTCCTCACATTAAAAATCGGCCTTGTGCCTAATTTGCTCGGTGGGGGAGCAAATAAATACCATCTGTTCCGGCAGATACTGCAAGCAAAGACCATATGTGGAGGCAACCCCACATATAAGACCTTGGTCAATGTAGGGGCAACCCTTCATACCAATTGTCACTATCCAGCTCCCCTACTCCCCGGGGAGTTGGTCCCCATTTCCCCTTCACTCCTCACATTTAAAATCGGCCTTGTGCCTAATTTGATCGGTGGGGGAGCAAATAAATACCATCTGTTCTTCAGATGCTGCACTTCTATTTCTTGTTCTCTTTCGGTGGAGAAAAAATCCTTCACGACTGAGAAAATTTTTATTTTTGTACCTTTTCTCCATGTTGAAAAACGACCCTGTCCCGTGGGGAGGCATAGTAAATAGGTACATAACACGCCCCCTTCCCAAATAGGGTTGGGGGGGGGCATATATATATAGGCAAACACAACAACAAAAAAAAAATACACTCAAGAAAACCCGTAGGTAGTTCGGGCTTGATGGTGAACAGTTCTAACGGTTGTGCTTTCAATATAGGCCAGAAACGGCCCTCTTCTTTTTCCTCTTGGAGGACACGACCTCACACATATTTTTTGTTGCGTAATCATAACCCTTTATATATATATATATATATAAATATATATATATATATATAAAGCTGAACGTCTGTGTGTGTGTCTGATCATGAATAGGCTCCTATATGGTTGACTATTATAGAAAACTGATCACATATAATGATAGAAGATGTATCGAGACACAGGAATGGGTATGTTTGATCTGGCATAATGATGATTCATTAAAATTGTGGGGTCTGCGTACGCGCCTGGTCCACAAAGTATGGAAATAAAAAATTAAAAAAAAAAAAAAAAACGTTTACAAGTCTTTTTGATATAGATGTACATAATACTTTGATAAGTATGTTTTAACTTAAATAGGGATGGTATAATAAAATTATGGGGTCTGCGTTCGTGTCTGGCATCCATAGAATGGAAATAGGCACAAACTTTAATAAAGACTTTTCATATCTATTTGCGTAAGTATACTTTGATAATTATGTTTCAGTTTGAAGAAATATGGTATAATAAACTTATGGGGTGTTCGTTCGCGCCTGACCTCCATAGAATGGAAATATGTCACAAAGTTTAACAAAGTTTTTAATATAGATCCACAGAATATTGTGATAAGTGTTTCAGTGTGAACAGGTATGGTATAATAAATTATGGGGTTTATCTATTTTATTTTTGCTTTCATCATATTTTGCTTTGGTTTTGATACCACTAAATTCGAAGCCATCTCTTTACAACCCATCCTTTTCATAACCTATCATACTTTCATAAATTAGAGTCCATTTTCTGTAGGCTGTTTTTGAACCCAGTCAACGACGGGTACTTTTGCTTATATATATATATATATATATATATATATATATATATATATATATATATATATATATATATATATATATATATATATTTATTATAATCAAGTCGTATTCCTGTTCGTAGCAGTTATTGTTACTTCCTGCACTGATGATTGTGAAAGAGAGAGAAAAATGAAGAGATAGAGAAAGAAAGAGAGAAAAATGAAGAGATAGAGAAAGAAAGAGAGAGAAAAATGAAGAGATAGAGAAAGAAAGAGAGAGAAAAATGAAGAGATAGAGAAAGAAAGAGAGAGAAAAATGAAGAGATAGAGAAAGAAAGACAGAGAAAAATCGAGAGATAGAGAAAGAAAGAGATGAAAAGATAGGGAACGAGAGAGAGAGAGAGAGAGAGAGAGAGAGAGAAAGGAAAAAACCCACACGGCCAGCGTTAACCGCGAGAAATGCAATTGGAATTTTAACATTTATTTTAAAATAGCAAGACGGTGATAGTGATCTAATGATTATGACATCATGATCTGCGCGTGTAAGCTTAAGTGACCGACTTCTATCTTCAATTTAACAATATATATATATATATATATATATATATATACACACACACACACATATACACACACACAGACGGATATAGATATATAGAGAAAGAGAGAGAGAGAGAGAGATTGATAAAACGAGAGAGATGGATAAATAAAGAGAAATATATACTTAGAGCGAGCGAGTTTGGTAGGTAGGGAGATAAGAAATAGAATTGACACCTGAAAAAAAAAAAAAAAAACGGATCGACAGCATAGAAAGTTGAACACGCCCGGGAAGGAGAGAGGGGTGGGGACGTGCGCGTGGCTGACCTTCGTCTATCATTGAGAAATTGTTTGCTTTCACCTCCATTCTAGAGACAGACGGCGTGCGCCGAGCGAACAGCGAGGAAGCGACAAGCAGCAATAACACAAAAACAAACAGCAATAAATACCAAAACACATAAGAAAAGAAATTGCTGTATCTTTCCTAAGTAAATTCTGACAAGAGAGTTGGGGGGGGGGGGGCGTTTCAATTGTATTATGGTTGGAGCGACTGTTGAACTATCCCGTTCATTTTTTTTTTTGTATTTTCCCAAATATTTGATAAAAATCGATTCTTAACTTAGAAATTGAATTCTCTAATTTTTAATGCATCTGAAATTGAACTTTGGCCCAGTATATTATAAGCACTCCACCCCCCCACGTTAAGAACGGCTTTCGGAATAAACACCCCCTAACCTAGAAAGCTGTTCTTAACATGGGGAACGGGTATTTCCGAAAGCCGTTCTTAACATGGGGAGGTTGGGGTGTTTATAATATGCTGGGGCACGTCGTAAAAATTGACCGAAGTTTTATCGATAATTTTTACCCGTCGCTACAATTTTCTTTACAACAGATTTTTTTTAATTCTTAAATTAGTAACTACGTCGTATGTTTAATCATTTTGTGCTAAAATTTGTTAAATTCTATTTAAAAAAAAAATATCTAAAGATAATAAATGTAGGTTGTTTTCAGGTAATAAAAATTTGAAGCCAACAAAATATTTTTTGTAGAAGAAAAGAAAAGAAAAATAATAACGATTAATGGTCGTCAGCGATAAAAACATCGAATTAGAATTTTACTTTTCAAAACTTAAAATGAATTAGAATTTTATGTCAGGATAAGAATTTCAATTCAAGAATCAATTTATTCATTAATCATATCTATAGTGTAATTGAACCTAGGTTATTGCTCATCACGAGAAATTAAAAAAAAAAATCAGATAAAAGCTTGTGTCATTGTATCTCTCACCTATACGTAACTTTGACAAAAGCACATTAAATTATTTTATTTAATTGCTATTAATCCAAATCACAGTATCAGAATTTTTGTAGGAATTTTTGACACCCCTAACACGAAACTGCGAATACAATATAAAAATCTCGTAATTTCTCTGTTAAAAGTGGGTTATTTATTTTCTTTATGGATTATACTTCCAAAATAAACTATTACAGTTGTTTTAAAAGTAATAGAAATATTTTTTTTTGTTTTTTTTTAAACAGTAATGAATTTTCCGAACTCAATATTTTTCAATCTTTAAACTTTAAAAATCTATCAAAATTTTTCTATTGATTCTATTTTTACGATATTTTCAGGGTCAGTGTGAAATTTTATGTTCTTTCCAATAAATCGAATATAATATTTTAGACAAACGTTTTTTTTTTTTATTCACGGTCCCCCCCCCCCCATCCCAATTTTTAAGTGTCTATTACAAAGTAAATACTTAATTTAGTCCCGGATAAGTACATAATTATTTACTCACAAATTGAAGAGAAAAGGTCAATGCATAATATATTCAAATTTAAAAAAAAACGGACATCGTGTTCTCGTAGAATTTTACCTGTAAAGTTTGAAGTTTAAAACCTTTTTTTTAAACCACGTTATTTGTTTTTTCTTTTTTCTTTTTAATGGAACCTTGGTCCTTGCTCCTTTAATTGAAAAAAAAATTAGGGCTTGAATTACATTTTTCGAGGAGTTATAAGCTTGGAAAGACAGGGGGTCGAATAATTCACGCCTCCAATTTTGTAAATGTCTAATAATAATTAATTTAGACCCGGATAAGTACATAATTATTTACTCACAAATTGAAGAGAAAAGGTCAATACATAATATATTCAAATTAAAAAAAAAACGGACATCGTGTTCTCGTAGAATTTTACCTGTAAAGTCCGAAGTTTAAAACCTTTTTAAAAAAAAAAAAACAGGTTTTTTTTTTTTTTTTTTAATGAAATCTTGGTCCTTGCTCCTTTAATTGAAAAAAAAAATTAGGGCTGGAATTGCATTTTTCGAGGAGTTATAAGCTTGGAAAGATGGGGTGGAATTATTCGCTATTTTCACAAAATTTCTGATACTGCTACAGAAGCACACACACATGTATTTAGGCAACATGTTTTCATTTAGGCAAATGGTACATTTTTTTTTTTTTTTTTTTTTTGTAAATTAATTATTCGGAGAATTTGAAAGCAAAAGAATCTTACCAAATAAAAACACCGTGTTTTACAATAACGTGTGTGTGTGTGTGTGTGTGTGTGTGTGTGTGTGTGTGTGTGTGTCTTCTAATATTGCAGGTAAGAACGGAGTGGGAGATCCCAAAACAAATAATAGCAAGCATGAAATACAAGGTCACCGGGAAGAAACAGCGAAACAGGAATTTCTTTCTCTTGATCTTGTAGCTCAGAAAAACTTGGGAATATTTCAGAGTCTGAGGCCCGGTCTGCGCATAGCAAAACGAAATATAAACTGTTAACAAGTGCCTGCCACCTAACGCTAATGAAAACGATCAACCGGTTGAATAAGATTTTACGCTCAAGGTCAAACATGCTTTTCTTTGACCCGCCTTTGAACTCCCGTTTAAGTTAGAACGTCAATTAAGAGAATCTCCCCACTCGCAGTCTACTTCTTTTGCATGTTTGGCAAATATCAGAAGAAACAGAACTTATGTTTGTGTGTTTATTCACGAATTATGCACCCTTTTCAGGTCAGGGTCTTTCCTATAAAACGTACTGTATTCGAACTTGACACTCCTTGGTTTTCAGTTCGTGTTGTGAACCGAACCAGTGAGCCAAGCAAGCGTCTCTCTGATTACAAACTGCATCTACCCGACGTTGAGTATTTTTACTGCCAATTTTGTCGGACAGAGTGTTTCGCTTCATCACAGCTAGACTAGCACACATCCTGAACCAGGAATCGAACCTACAACCATTTAGTTGATAGTCGACAGTTCTACCCTCTGAACCATGGGATCCGCTAACAATATCATCAAATTTAAATATACATTTAATTGCCGCTTTTACAATGCTTGATTTTTTTTTGTTTATTTACAAACAAAGAGCTTCACGTTACGCTTGGCAATATATATATATATATATATATATATATATATATATATATATATATGTTTTTAACTCTTTTTCAAATTGTTTTTTAACATGTTTTATTAACTATTTGCTCTCTCTCTCTCTCTCTCATATATATATATATATATATATATATATATATATATATATATATATATATATATGTATGTTATTTATGTGTTTATAAGCACAGGATCAACTCCAGAACTAATTAATTGATCATTATAAATTTTTGGAACACATGGCTCCAAATGTAGGTTATGCACACTCAATTTACTTATCTCCCCACTAGGACAGAAGTCAATATGGGGAAAATCAGGCTCCCTCAAAAGGAGTACTCTAAATTGGAACAAAAATAACAAGTGCTTCTTCAGTATTACACGCAAATGAAATATGGCTGTTAAACAGAAAATAGTAAGAAATTTTTGTCTTATGCCCCACTCTTCTCACAAGGACAGAGTTAGCCACGAGGTCGTTTTTATGTAGAGAAAATCCAGCTCCCTCAAAATAGAAAATCTGGATCGAGACAAAAATTAATAATGTCTCTTTTACTGACCATAGACAGAACAGTTACTTCACTTTGAATTATTTGCAAAAAAAAAATATTTGATCACTGTCTGTCTGACGTAATGAACATTTAAATTAAAAAATGTTTAAAATTCAACGCTATTTCACACGGTTAATGGTAGCCGAATGGATACGCCTCCGCTAATCGAGCCAGAGATGTCTCGTGTCGCGGGGTTCGAATCGTTCGACTGGTAGTAATCGTGACACCCTGCACTGAAGAATCCCGAAAGGATGAAACACTAGTGTCTGTAGGTATTTAATTATTATAGTAAAAAAATAATTATATATATATATATATATATATATTGTAAAAAGTGATATTCTCCTGCAGGTTGAAGGTTCAGTTCTCAGTGTGGGCGACCGAAAAATACAATAGCAAATTACTTAGGACCTCTATCTAGTCATGGCTGACGGAACGCAAGCACGGTACTCCCGTAAAGTAAATAACGGGTTCCGCTTGAAATTCCGTCCAAATTCCCGAGTTTGACAAGAAACACCTGAAGAAGGTCGGAGGTTACATCGACCAAAATCTTGTGAAAATCACACTGAAGATGAGAACAGTAGTCTGATGAATCCAAATAATACGAATAACCAATCCTCATCTCAAAAATTCAGAAACGTCCCAAAAATATAAGTATTATAAGTGAAAATTTTTAACAAGTTAGGCACAATATATATATATATATATATATATATTAGGTCGGTGCAAAAATGTTTTTTGACGTATATATATCTGATTAAAAAACAAAACAAAAGAAAACGATATTATTTTTGCACCAACCTAATATTTCAGTCGATAAGTTGCTTTGAAATAATGCCGAGCAACTTTTTTCCTTTTTAAGTTTCCCCTAACGTTAATATAAACCGGAGCTCAAGGGCGCAGAAACAAACACAAAACACTCGTTTAACCTTGAACTCAAAAGTGAGTCAATTGGTTTCAGAACAATTTTTATCAAATGAGAAAACACCCTTACTTGTTCTAAAGTGTGGGGCACTTGCTAATTATGTTTGTTCCCTACTCTCTCTTAAGCGTCACCAGAGAGCTTCCCACCACATCCTCACAATCAACCTTTCAAGTAGTTCTTAACGACCAACTTGGGAGAAGGAAAACAACAAAACTGAACTTGTTAATTTCAAAATCATACTTACTTTGAAACAAAGATTCAAAGCAATAAAATTGAATGAATAAAATTATGCGACCACTTCTCGTGTGGCCTGTCCACTTGTTACTATGTAACTTACACGTCATTATTTTTTTTTTTTATGGAAATAGTTTCAGGCAAGGCACGAAGGCGCTAAAATTAAATCTCCTACAAAATGAAAAAACTAGCTAACAATCAGTGCTAGATGGAATAGATTCTTATCCAGAAAACAGCAATTCTCCCCCCTTTGTCAGAAAAATCGCTCGTGGAATGTGAGGACTAAAGGGCAAAATAAGGGAAGCATGAATTTCGAGTGTCGAAAGTAAATCCAAGGTCAATTTTCTATTCTCATTTGTTAGATGGATAGATTCAGACACAAAACAGCAATGCTTCTCCCTTTGTCAGAAACATCGCTCGTGGAATGTGAGGACAAAAAGGCGAGAATTACAAGTTCATTGAAATATTTTAAACAAAAAATTGAAATATATAAGAAGTATCTGTAAGAGCTGCAAAAAGCTAATGTTGTCATCTCCCAGAGGGGAATATACATACGACTGGGAATCACAAGTGAATTTCATACTCCCATGAAACTTTCTCCTTCGGATGAAACCGGTTCAACCCGCCTAGGATTAGTGCCTCTTCAGAATGGTAAACTATGGTACAATAGTTCCAGAAAACTATAAGGAGAACTCCAGCGAAGCTAATGCATTAAAAGAATTGTGCATCGCCTCTGGTGGTAACGGTGTTGTGTCTGCGGTGGAAGTAGGACACAAAAATAAGTTGGCACAAACCCGGAAACAGTTGTAAACAAATTGTCAGGATAATTGACTAATCAGTGTCGCTGGCTATGTGTAATAAAGCCACTGACATGCACGCGAATGACTAAACTGTGGTGACACAGCGGGATCGGAGGAAGAGGATGGAAAAAGAAGCAGAGGAAAAAAAAAGTATGTGGCAGAGATAGAGACTTTTAAGCACGTATCTACATGGCAGAGTTTATTAATTTATTTTATTGCGGACTATTATCCTCATCTTTATTAGTTAGTTGCTTCACAACGTTTCGGCCAACTATTCCTCTGGCCTTCATCAAGTGGTAACCGCGACGAGACAGGAACTCCGAATCTCCTAACTGCATTCTCAGAGAGGCTTATTTGGCCAAACCATGGTGAGATGACAACAACTATGGATGGCAGTAATTGCTGAGAATGCAGTTAGGAGCTTCAAAGTTCCTATCCCGTCACGGTTACCACCGGATGAAAGCCAGAGGAATAGTTGGCTGAAACATTGTGAAACAATTAATAAAGATGATAATAGTCCACGATAAAATAAATTAATAATACTCATCTCAATAATGAATTGCAATTAAAAAAAAATATATGGCAGAGTTTGTTTTTGTTTTTAACCACATGGCAGCATGACAAACTTTTAAATAAGATGCATTTATCCTTTAAACTTTTAAGATTTTCGGGCTAGCATATACAGTGTAACGAATTACGTACATAATAGCTAGTTATAACTGCAGACAAAGAAACTTAATTGACCCCAAGAGGAAAAGCATGAATGCAACAATATTGTTGTCGGCTTGAGAAATATTTCTGAGGCTGCTTGGTCTAAAAATGACCACTAATAAATAAAATCTTTCAGTTTCAACTAAAAAAAAAAAAAACTTGTTGAATTTCTTTCCTTTGTTTCTTTACATGGCGTTCATACACAACGTCACGTTTGTGTTAAAATGTAACTACTACGTTAGAGAAGATTATTTGGTGCCGTTATGACCAGGCTTTTTGCACAGAATATTTGAGGAAAAAAATAAAAAGAGAAACGTTAGCAATGTAGAAAATTTAGTTGCAAAGAAAGGAAGATGCATTTATCCTATCTGCAATTCTCTCTCATAACGTCCAGTTTGTGATTCCGGTAATACTATTACTTTCATCGCTCATATCTGTTGCTCATGCCTGTTTTTAATAATTTATACAGGAAAATCATATTGACATGTCGGTTCTCATCAGATTACCGAAGTTAATCAACATTGAACCTGGTCAGTACTAGATGGGTGACCATTTAGAAAAACCAGGTGCTGTATGTAGGTGGAAGGTCGGGTCAGTCCTCCTGTTTTCCAATGTGTTTAGAAGTGGCTTGTGCACACATTAACAACCACATGAAAAGATGGAGTTTCCTGAACTCCATCATCTAAACTGCAGTCGCAAAATGATAATGATGAACACTAACATTTGTTAGTTTGATCTTTGTTTTTCATGCAACCCAACACCTTGAAATGATATGATTAGAAGGCTCCGACTCACAAACTCTTCACAGCAAAAGAGTAAAATAGATGAGTACCTCTAAGATGTTTCAACTTATCTGCTACAAGCGACACGCAATTATCTACAAGAAAAAACTTATCTAATTAATAAAATTAAGCCAATTTCTGAACTTTTGTCATCGATAGCTTGCATCCTACAAAGTCTATATTTAATTCTGACAAACAAGTCAATTACGACATCATTTTCTGAACTTTTTGGATTATTACCCTTTTCGCTAATGTAAATTTAAACCTTCTCAGGCTTGCCACATAACAATTTTGAATTAAACACTTTTTTAGACACAGGGGTTGCTTGCTCTCATTCTGTCAGCCATGACAGAATAGAAGTCTTGTAATTTATAATTTTATTCTTAGCATCGCTTGCACTGAAGATTGAACCTTAAACCTCTAGGAAAACATCACTAGGAACCGATTATTATTTAACAGTTATATCCGTTGCAGCACAAGTTCTTGTTTGTCCTCTACAATTAAAAATTAAAATTCCAATTGACTTTATCGATTACATATGATACCCAGCAATATATTAACCTTTATAATCTGGTTGAACTAATTCGTTGAGTCATAAATAAATGAATATAACAGCATAAACAAAGTGGGAATTTATTCAACACGCCTTGTACATATTAGTTCAGTATCTGGATAGATGCTAGATACCTCCAGATTGCAACTGTCCACTGCTTACATGCAGCATGCTGCCATTTAAAATTAATAAATATTTTTTTTAAATCTAACCATCTACATCATAATTCAGGTCATAAAAAGTTTAAAAAAATTCCTTTTGTAGGACATCATTTGAAAGATACACTATACTTTTCGTTAGCTAATGGAATTTCTGTATTTGTTATGAATACAAGAAAATTGCAAATGGCTTCCAAAAATCTGTCGACTGCATAGCTACTTAGAATTATGTAAAAATATATTCTCTACAAAAAGCACGGTTTCCCATTTTTACTTTAAATATTACGGGACAAAACATTAAGGAATTACCTTATTGAAAATTTATTTTTAACAACATTTTAACATTAAAAAAATAGTTTTTTAATAGAAAAGCAGAATAGATCCATTCTTAAAACGACTTCTCCATTCCATCTAAACTTTTAGCAATGAAACTGCTATTTTAAATAGACATGGAACAAACAGACCGAGCCCCTTAGTTTCAGTGCTCAGACGCATCTGCATTAAGATACGCCCATGTAATCTATGCGGACACTAATGAAAAGATTATTTCATACCATATGATGACGAAGAGATTGATAATTGGTGATGTAAAAGCAGATGTAGAGTTTGTATAAAGGTAATAAATCTGTTATGTCTGTTTTTTATAAGCATCGTGTGGTGGATTGAATGCTTTTGAATGTTTACACTGACATCCACTCAGCACGACTTATATATAATGAGAGAGAGAAAGAGAAAGAGAGAGAGAGAGAGAAGGACAGAGAAAAGTTTACTGAATACAAGGTAGGTGGAGAGGGAATGAGATAAGCAGAGATATAAAAAAGTGAGGGAAGGACAAAGCGTGAGAGGCACAGAGGTACAAAGTGTGTGTGTGTGTGTGCGCTTGAGGAACAGAGGTACAAAGTGTGTGTGTGTGTGTGTGCGCGTGAGGCACAGAGGTACAAAGTGTGTGTGCATGTGTGTGTGAGGCACAGAGGTAGAAAGTGTGTGTGAAGTAGAGAGGTACAATGCGTGTGTGAAGTAGAGTGGTACAAAGCGTGTGTGAAGTAGAGAGGTACAAAGCGCGTGTGAAGTAGAGTGGTACAAAGCGCGTGTGAAGTAGAGTGGTACAAAGCGCGTGTGAAGTAGAGAGGTACAAAGCGTATGTGAAGTAGAGTGGTACAAAGCGCGTATGAAGTAGAGAGGTACAAAGCGTATGTGAAGTAGAGAGGTACAATGCGTATGTGAAGTAGAGTGATACAAAGCGTAGGTGAAGTAGAGTGGTACAAAGCGCGTGTGAAGTAGAGTGGTACAAAGCGCGTGTGAAGTAGAGTGGTACAAAGCGCGTGTGAAGTAGAGAGGTACAATGCGTATGTGAAGTAGAGAGGTACAAAACGTGTGTGAAGTAGAGTGGTACAAAGCGCGTGTGAAGTAGAGTGGTACAAAGCGCGTGTGAAGTAGAGTGGTACAAAGCGTATGTGAAGTAGAGAGGTACAAAGCGTATGTGAAGTAGAGAGGTACAATGCGTATGTGAAGTAGATAGGTACAAAGCGCGTGTGAAGTAGAGTGGTACAAAGCGCGTGTGAAGTAGAGTGGTACAAAGCGCGTGTGAAGTAGAGTGGTACAAAGCGCGTGTGAAGTAGAGTGGTACAAAGCGCGTGTGAAGTAGAGTGGTACAAAGCGCGTGTGAAGTAGAGTGGTACAAAGCGCGTGTGAAGTAGAGTGGTACAAAATGTGTGTGAAGTAGAGTGGTACAAAACGTGTGTGAAGTAGAGAGGTACAAAACGTGTGTGAAGTAGAGAGGTACAAAGCGTGTGTGAAGTAGAGTGGTACAAAGCGTGTGTGAAGTAGAGAGGTACAAAGCGTATGTGAAGTAGAGAGGTACAAAGCGTATGTGAAGTAGAGTGGTACAAAGCGTAGGTGAAGTAGAGTGGTACAAAGCGCGTGTGAAGTAGAGTGGTACAAAGCGCGTGTGAAGTAGAGTGGTACAAAGCGCGTGTGAAGTAGAGTGGTACAAAGCGCGTGTGAAGTAGAGTGGTACAAAGCGCGTGTGAAGTAGAGTGGTACAAAGCGTGTGTGAAGTAGAGTGGTACAAAGCGCGTGTGAAGTAGAGTGGTACAAAACGTGTGTGAAGTAGAGAGGTACAAAACGTGTGTGAAGTAGAGAGGTACAAAGCGTGTGTGAAGTAGAGGTACAAAGCGTGTGTGAAGTAGAGAGGTACAAAGCGTATGTGAAGTAGAGAGGTACAAAGCGTATGTGAAGTAGAGAGGTACAAAGCGTATGTGAAGTAGAGTGGTACAAAGCGTATGTGAAGTAGAGAGGTACAAAGCGTATGTGAAGTAGAGAGGTACAAAGCGTAGGTGAAGTAGAGTGGTACAAACCGCGTGTGAAGTAGAGTGGTACAAACCGCGTGTGAAGTAGAGTGGTACAAACCGCGTGTGAAGTAGAGTGGTACAAAGCGTATGTGAAGTAGAGAGGTACAAAGCGTGTGTGAAGTAGAGAGGTACAAAGCGTGTGTGAAGTAGAGAGGTACAAAGCGTATGTGAAGTAGAGAGGTACAAAGCGTATGTGAAGTAGAGAGGTACAAAGCGTATGTGAAGTAGAGTGGTACAAAGCGTGTGTGAAGTAGAGTGGTACAAAGCGTATGTGAAGTAGAGAGGTACAAAGCGTATGTGAAGTAGAGAGGTACAAAGCGTATGTGAAGTAGAGTGGTACAATGCGTATGTGAAGTAGAGAGGTACAAAGCGCGTGTGAAGTAGAGTGGTACAAAGCGCGTGTGAAGTAGAGTGGTACAAAACGTGTGTGAAGTAGAGAGGTACAAAGCGTGTGTGAAGTAGAGTGGTACAAAACGTGTGTGAAGTAGAGAGGTACAAAGCGTGTGTGAAGTAGAGTGGTACAAAGCGTGTGTGAAGTAGAGTGGTACAAAACGTGTGTGAAGTAGAGTGGCACAAAGCGTGTGTGAAGTAGAGAGGTACAAAGCGTGTGTGAAGTAGAGAGGTACAAAGCGTGTGTGAAGTAGAGTGGTACAAAGTGTGTGTGAAGTAGAGAGGTACAAAGCGTGTGTGAAGTAGAGAGGTACAAAGCGTGTGTGAAGTAGAGTGGTACAAAACGTGTGTGAAGTAGAGTGGCACAAAGCGTGTGTGAAGTAGAGAGGTACAAAGCGTGTGTGAAGTAGAGAGGTACAAAGCATATGTGAAGTAGAGAGGTACAAAGCGTCTGTGAAGTACAGTGGTACAAAGCGTATGTGAAGTAGAGTGGTACAAAGCGTATGTGAAGTAGAGTGGTACAAAGCGTGTGTGAAGTAGATAGGTACAAAGCGTAGGTGAAGTAGAGAGGTACAAAGCGTAGGTGAAGTAGAGAGGTACAAAGCGTAGGTGAAGTAGAGAGGTACAAGGCGTGTGTGAAGTAGACGTACAAAAACAGAGAGAGGGAGTACAAAGAGTGAAAGAGAACAGCAGAGAAGAACAAAGAATGAGTGTGGGAAAAGGCGATGTCCAAAGAGAGAGAGAGAAGAGAGAGAGAGGGAGAAGAGAGAGAGAGAGAGAGAGACAGTAGTACAAAGAGTAAGGGAAGAGCAAAGATAGAAGAGCAAACAGAGACAGAGATAGGCAGACAGATAACGATGTTTGAACACATGTCGTTTTACAAGTGGTCATTATCAAATTTACGTAAGTGCCAAACTAGTTCAGAAATGCGAACAATATTATTTCACATTCGAGTTTGGTATAAACGTGTTTTAGTTTCCTCAGGAATAATCGAAGATGGCGTCAATTTTGGAATAAATACAGGTGTTGCTGTGCGATAAAATACCCGATATATTATGAAATAAAAAGCCGTGGAGACAGAATGTATGAAAGACAAAAAGGAAAACTAATAGCTTTTTATGTTTTATATCGACAAGAAAGCCAAAAATATCAAATACTGCACTTACGAAAATAAATATTTAAACAATCCCACTTACACACTAGTCATACACACACACAATTATGATTTTACAAAACTGTACTCGCCACCTGTCAAAACTGAATCCTCTCTCTCTCTCCCCCATGCAACAAGTGCACAAAAAAAACAAAAAAACAAAAAAACGGTCTAATCATTCTCTCATAAACCTTAGACATGGCTCTTATTCCTTAATGAAACATTTTGCAAAAATCGTACTCAAACAATGCAACATATATCCCCACCACTTGATTATCAACTCCGACCCTGAATAAGTACTATTTAGTATTTATAGTTGCTATTCATCCAGGTCTCCAGTTTTTTCTGTTTTTCTTTTTTTCACTTAACGTTTTTTTTTTTCGCATTTTTTTTTTTCAAATTAGTTATGCACTTGCATAAAAAAATTTAGTTCCATATATTCTTTCCTATGTTTGGCTAATTGTTTTAAAATAAATTTTAAATTCTAACTATTTTTGGAAAACATTCGATTTTTTTTTTATTCAATATAAATAATTTAAAAAAAAAAACAAATTTTTATCGTATGGATTGAAAAATGAGCAATTTCACAGATTTCGATGGCAATAAAAATATTGTAGGTGCAGAACATTCGTTAATACTCATGCCATCCCGGGCAAAGTCGAGTTCCCCTGCTAGTATATAGTCATCCACATACAGTAGTGTTTTGCTGTTTCACAGCTCATCAGTGCGGCTAGACAAGCAACTATCTCAAGCCAGGATCGAAACCCGACTGCCCGAACGACAGTCTAAGCTTTTACCATTGTGCTACTCAGCTGCTGCCATGTGGGCAGTAAATTCACAATGTTTTGACATTGTCCAAATACCTAAGCTCAATTTGTTTACACAAAGAGCATCGCTTAATACACTAAAAGGTAACACACACACACATTATATATATATATATATATATATATATATATATATATATATATGAGAATAATGGAAATAGTATTCCGACGAAATAGAGAAATAAAAATGAACAAACCGATTTGTGTTGATGAATGTTTCGTCTTTATTTTGAGACTTCCTCTCGAAATAAATACGAAACGTTGATGAACACATAACTCAGTTTGTTACTTATATATATATATATATATATATATATATATATATATATATATATATATATAATGCGAATGAAGTTTACATTGATACAATATAAATCCTGACATTCTTTACTAAGTTTATATAAAAGTTCTCAATAATAAATAGAGCTGCTTAATTGGTATAAAGATTTGTTATTTATACAAACATGTTTTGATAATAGCTATTAGGCAGTCGAACTTCAAGGTGAATGTCTTAACTATAGAGTTTCATTTGAAGAAACTGTAAAGACATTGGCCTTAAAGTTCGGCTGTCCCGTAGCTGCAACATAAACATATTGTGCAAATGTGCAGCCTGGCCAAAAAATTTTTTAATAAATGTGTTTGTGTGTATATATATATGATGGAGCTTTTGTGATATTAGGTTGTATAAGGTTGTTAATTTTGGTCGAAATCGAACTGTTCCTTTTCTAACCAGATTTTT
Organism: Euprymna scolopes; assembly: GCF_053919585.1. NCBI lineage: Eukaryota > Metazoa > Mollusca > Cephalopoda > Sepiida > Sepiolidae > Euprymna > Euprymna scolopes. Next base: position 90,898,183 of record NC_136505.1, read on the forward strand.
TCAATTATCAATTTTCGATACTTATCAAAGCCATTCAAATAGAAAACCTAAGAACTCCCCCACACCGTTGAAGTACATTTGTGTGGAATTTCAAAATAGTAATATCGGTCCAACCGTTTCAAAGTTCATAGAGAATGAACTTATACACACACACACAAAGTGTTTTTTATAACCACTCTGCGGTAGTTAACGCACAAGATAAACATCATACATACATACAGACAGACAGATAGCGTCTCAGAGCGAAGAAATCAAGGTTAAAAAACAAAAACATTACAGGAACACAGAAACGGATCAATATTAGAACGGTGGCAATTTTTTTCTTTTGAGGGAGAGGGGTAGTTTAAATATGATTTCGGGGTCCATAAGGAACGAACTCGAACACACAACGTGCCTTTATATATGCGCGTGCGCGTGCGTGCGTGTGTGTGATATCATATTCCCACCCTGTAATAGCTCGGATTTAAGAAAAAGATATAGACACAGATACATGTATCTATTTACTTGCCTCCCCACGCGGGTAGAGTTAGACACAAGGTCAGTTTTTAATACGAGGAAAATCCAGTTCCCCAAGAAGGGACACTCTGCATAAGACCAAAAATAAAAATTACCCCAGTTTAGAAGGATTTCTCCTCCATTGATCGAGGACAGAAAAGATGAGTGAACAAACCAAGTTGCGATACATGTATCTTATAGCTAAAGAAATCCAGGTATAAAAACGTCATAGGCAAACAGAAATAGATCAATAATAGTGCAGTAGTGATTATTTTGGAGGAGGGGGTTGTTTAAAGGATTGAGTGTGGAATTCTCACCGTTTTTTTTTTTTTTAAGTTAATGTTTTGCTGTTTTTACTTGTTTATGGAAAATCATGACAAACTTGAATATTTTCGTTTCACTAGATTTTAAGTCCGATCTCAAACGGAGACATTTTTTTTTGTTGTTGTTCTGTGGCATGTTTAACGGTCACAAGAGAAAGTCATAATTTACCCCCACCCCACGTCTTCCTCGACAGCAGAACTAACACAAATACACACCCGGCGTTAACCAGGAGTTTTTTTTTTTTTTTTTTTTTTTTCATATTTTATTTTCTTCCCAACACATTGGTTTACTATATATATATATATATATATATATATATATATATATATATATATATATATATATATATAAAACTACTTCGTACTTCATTTATTCACATAAAATTAATATACAAAAGTATAGATTCATGCGTAAACTTTAATTTTATGTGAATATTTTATAAATTACTATATATATATATATATATATATATATATATATATATATAAACAAGGGAAATTTTAAACAACATTTTAAAAACTATAAGAATGTTTGGTTTGATAGTTATGTACAATACGGACCGTGCTGAAATAATAACATTTAGAAACAATTTTTAACATGGAGATGGTGGATTAGTGGTGGAGGGGGCTTAAAAAAACAAACAAAAAAAAACTTTTATACTTTAACTTAACAAAAAGATACAGTAAAAACTGTATTTAACGTTAAAAAGAAAAACATCAACACGGTGCGGTGCGCGCTTAGCACTTGTTTTTTTTTTTTTTTTTGATAAACATGACTACATTTTGTAATTTATTTATTTTTCTCTAAAATCAGCAATACATTTACACACGGGCAACAAAGGGCAAATACACCTATTTATTTAATTTTCTGAACATTTTAAACAACTTTAATTAAAAAACTAAACACAAAAAGTCGCTTTACCCTATGTTGCTTTGTGCGAGGGAAGGAGGGGGGGGGTAAAATGCAATTTTTTTTTTTTTTTTTAATCCCTACAGAAATGATATTTTACTTTTCAGCAGACGACATGTAAACAGCCTGAAAAGTTCGCAGTAAGAAGAAATTTAAAAGATAAACAAAAACAAACATTTTAGTTTTTAGAGTAAGGGAACAATTTAACGTAAGATGATCACCCACTTACGGGCCATCATGCGGTCACGGTCATCCACTTCCGAACGAAACAGCGTTTTCAAGTACTACCCTAATTAAACTATTTGATCAGGAAGTGGGTGATCATTTTACATGAAATTTATATGCGAAACGGATCTCCAACTCTAAAATGTTTTTGTGCGTGTTTTACTGTCTACTTTTTCAGGTTGTTTACATGTAATCGCTTAAAAACAGTAGAATGTTATTTTTACTTTCAAGAGAATTGACACAGAGTGTAGGTTTCAACAATACCAAAGAGAGAGAGAGAGAGCGAGAGAAAGAGAGAGGGGGATAGAAAGAGAGAGAGAGAGAGAGAGAGAGAGAGAGAGGAGGGGTACGTAAAAAGTTCCCTGTGTGATTTTTTTTTTTTTTTTTTTTTTCCAAAATTTACTTACATAGAGAATCCAAGGTTCCCGTACTGGCATTGCTTGATCGACGTCCATCTCCAACAAGATTTGCAACTTGGAGACTTATTCGACGGTCCAGCTGAATGCTGTGACGTTTTCGACCAGCTTTGGTCTTGAAGCCCTCTTCGCCTTCTTCTATACTCCGCATCTTTTCCGTCACATCAAATTTGTCTTCCACATCCTCCGTGGAATGGTTTTTCGACATGAGTCTTTTTACGAAAGACATTTTGTGGAATTATTATTACTTTTTTTGCTATTTGTTTTGGATATATATAGAGAGAGATATGTTTGTATGTGTGTGAAATTCGGGACGAAATCCAATTTGTTTGAAGTTTTATAGAAAGAAAGAAATTGGAAGATGCCGAACACGAGTTTAGAAAATCAAAGAATTAAGGTGATTCCTAAAAAGATTTCTTAGAGGTAAAAAAAAAAAAAAAAAATGCTAACTTTTTTCTTTTCTAATAGAAGAAATTAAAATAAAAAATTTCTAGAGAGTATTTTTTTTTATTATTATTTCTACATTTAAAGTTTAATATGTTTTTAAATTAATTTTTTTTTTTTTTTGCTTTTGGTTTAAAAAACACGAAAGCGACAAATATTTTTTTTTCAGTGTAAAATATATCTATTTTTTAACAGCTATTATAATAAAAAAAATATTTTATTTATTTATTACTTGGTTTCTTACGAGCGCAGTTTAATAAATGGTAATTCCTTCTCGTCTTGGAATTAGAAAGAGCGCAAAAAAGACGCTATTATTCCGATCGTGAAAATACACAAAGTTATTCAGGATCCCCTCGTTGTTAAAAAAAAAAAAAATGCGAGCAGACTATTGGTAGTCCCGTCAAAGTGTTGGCAGGCCGGTCAACCACAACCACTTAGAACTTTCTTCAGAAACCTGATTTCAGGCGTGCCAATCAAGTCGACGGCGACCACCGCGTCGAAGAAAAGAGTCTGGCTGAAAACTTTTGGTCCAGGGCAGGTGACCAAGACAAAGATAAAGCGAGCGAGCGGGGATAGAGCGAATAGTTACGCAACCGAAAACAATTAGACAGTAAGAAAGGAAAGAAAAACTTCGTAATTAAAGAGATTCCCCCACTTTTTTTTCTTTCTTTCGTTCGTTTGTTTTTCTTTTATACAATCACAAGTTCTTAACATATGTCATAACGCGACAACGACGTTAATGACAGGTGTGTGAGAAAGAAAGAGACTTTATGAACGCGAATGGGATATCGACAGGTAAAGAGAGGTTGGGTTACAATCGGGTAAATACCTGCGTGCGTATGTTGCTAGGTATAATAAAAAAAAATAATCGGGGTGAGGAGAGAGAATGGTTGGACGACGAGGTTAAGAAAGGTGGAGGGGGTATAATAAACGGTGATGTTTTGTTTTGTTTTAAAAATTTCTTTTTCTTTTTCTCTTCTTATCAAGAATGAGAAATTGATATTTTTTCATAATATCGTCGTCGGGGACGAATATTGCTGCTGAAGCTCTAGCCGATGTCGGAAGGGCCCAACCGCAGGCTGGACGAATAAGTATAATAGTAATAACATATACTGAAAAACCTCGGTTGGCATGACAGAATGCTGTCTGTATTGCCGGCAGAAAGTGGTGGTGTTGTTGTTGTTCTGATTCTTTTCTTTTTTTTATTTTTATTTATTTATTTATTTTGAAGAGGGGTGCATGGAAATTAGAGAGGGGGGGAGGACGGATTGGTAATCGTCTCTCTTCTTTGCTTTTTTTTTTTTTTTTTTTAGGGTTTTGTCGCTTAATTCAGCAGCAATAGTAGTGAGAATACACTAACAATCTGTGGAAGAGACTCGAGGTGTCATTTTTTAAGATGTTGTATTATATATCCCTCTTCAAAAAAAAAAAAAAAAAAAAATGTTAGGCGATCGGAGATGATTGGTAAGTAGGGGGAGAGATAATATGAGATAATTGAAACGAGAGAGAGAGAGAGAAAGAAGGAGGTGTTGCCTGGGTTGCTATTATTTTAAATAATTATAATTTTAGAACTCGTGTTCGGCCCGCAATCAATTGATTAAGTTAGAAGCTCCCAAATCGATACTTAGTTAAAAAGATGATGGAGGGGGGAGAGAAAAAAAACGGACGATGGGACGGTATAAATTTTAAATAAATTTAAACAGGAACGGAAAGACGTTTAACAAATAAAAACAAAACAAAAAAAAAAACAGAAGGGAGAGACCTGCGGGGGGGGGGAGTCTTAGTTCATTTCTACTCTCGTTAGGTGTTCTTCCTAACAGGGTGTTTATCTTTACACCCTTTTCGCGAATAAATAAACAAACGAATAATACAAGTAAATTAGTCGTCCGATGATGCGGATGCGGGACTGTGTAAAAGGTATGTTAGGAAAAAGAGAGGCTTCCTTCCTTGGAAAATTCAATAAACCAACTGATGGTAGAACGACGGCGGAAAGGAAAATACTTTCTGCTAAATTAATAAAAGATGGCAGTATTTAGAGAGGTTATTTAAGTTGTAAATGATTGTGTTTTCTACATATATATATATATATTTTTTTTTTCGTTCTCTCTCGTTCGCGGTCCAAACAGGAAATCGAGATAAAAGAGGGTCACGGGAAAAATTAATCAACTAAAGTACCAATTTAATAATTATAAAAACCGAAGAAGATGACGATGGTAAACGATGACACTTATGAAAATGTATTTTTTTTTTTTTTTTTTTTTAAGCAACAATAACAAATATCCAAGTTTATTGAATAATAAAGAAAGAAAGAAATAGTATTTATTTCACTTCGGTTTTTCCAGGCATCACAGAGGTTTGGGGAGTTTTTGTTTTGTTTTGATTTTTTTTTACACCTGTATTTTTTTAATTTTTTTTTTTTTAATTTAAACGATTGTAATTATTCCTCCCTGCCTCAATATTTTTAAAAATGAAATTCCATTAAAACGGAAAATATAAAATTTAAAAAAAAAGAGAGAGAATGAAATAACGCCTATTTGTGTTGTTGATTTCTGTTCTTTATTTTCACCCCTCCTGGATACTCACAGATCGTATATTTGTTATTGAAAATATTTCCTTTTTCTTTTTATAGAACACCGCGATAATTAAGTTGCGTGGTGAATAAATTTCTCGTTTTGTTTCCGCATATAAACAGCGTTTTTTTCCTTTTTGTTATGCGCGTATTTTTTATGCGTCTTTCTTATTAATTTATCTTTTGTTTTGTGCGTCCGTTTTGTTATTTTATTGCCTATTTCATGGTTTTAATAGTAACTCCTTCCTTGCGTCCAAATTGTAAGGTACCCGTTCGTTATGCGTGCGGACAAGTGTAATAGCGTTCAGAGTAGTTGCATAAAACCACAACACGAAACAAAACAGTACGACTAGTGTTTCGCGAGGGGGGGGGGGAAGCAGTAACAAGTGCGTGAAAATAAACACGATCCTTAGATTTATTTCTCCCAGATTTTTGACCAAAAATAATTATCTCCAGTTCCCCATTCTCGTAAAATTATTGTTCGCGTGTAATTATATATATATATATATATATATATATATATATATATATATATATATATATATATATATGTGTGTGTGTGTGTGTGTGTGAATATATATATGGGTGTTTGTGTGTATACGCGGGTGTGTGTGTGCGTATATATATATGCTTGTTTGTGTGTCTATATATATACACATGGTGTTTGTGTGTGTGTGTATATATATATATATATATATATATATAAATATGCGTGTTTATGTGTGTATATCTGTGTGTGTACATATATATATATATGCGTGCGTTTGTACGTGTATATATATGCACGCGTTTGGATGTATATATACACACGCATGTTTGTGTATATATATATGCGTGTTTGTGTGCGTCTATATATATATATATATATATATATATATATATACGTATGTGTGCATATATATGCGTGTATATGTATATGTGCGCGTTTGTGTGTGTGTACATATATATGCCTGTGTGTGCATATGTACATGCATGCATATATATATATATATGTGTGTGTGCTTGTGTGTACATATATATGCGTGTGTTTGTGTATACATACATATATATATATATATATATATATATATGCGTGTGTTTGTGTGTACATATATATATATGCGTGTGTTTGTGTGTGTATGTGTATATATATATGCGTGTTTGTGTGTATGTGTATATATATATGCGTGTTTGTGTGTGTGTCTATATATATGCATGTTTCTCTGTGTATATATATATATATGCGTTTTTCTGTGTGTGTGTGTATATATATATGCGCGCGTGTGCGTATATATATATATATATATATATATATATATAAACAAACGAAATTATTATTAGACTGTAACTTAAATCGAGAAAAATGCTTTTTCTGGTTGATTTGATTTCGTAATGAATTTTTCTAAAAATAGGAGCTTTAAAAATGTATTTTTTATACTATTTAATTTATTTTTATTTCAATAAACATTCGCTTGTAAATAAGCAAAACTATTGGAACTTATGCATCTATGGCACCGCGCTGAAATAATAGCGTATTTATTTAGAAAGTCATTCTTACAATATGGGGAGAGTGTTTTGAAACCTTTCTGTACTTTCACCTAACAATTTAATTAGGAAAAACATCGTAAAATTTGAATTTAACTTGAAAATACTAAAAAAAAAAAAAAAAAAAAAAAAAAAAGCGCGATAACGTACATGCATAGATAACACAATATATATTTAAAGAGCCAGCCACAGGCACGAAAGACAACTTGACCTTCGGGCCAAGATCACAGTATAGTACCTGTTCTGATACTGCACTTCACCTTTTCTGTCCTCGAAAATTACCTTTTTTTCTTTTATTACGCCATCTTTGAATTTTCCAAAGTTTCCAAATAAATAAATACTTATGTTTATTCTATAGTATTATTTATGAAGCGTGCGTGCGTGCGTGTTTTTCGTTTAGTTCCTTTTTAAAAGACAAACTGCGGTGAATTACGGGGAAATATCTACAAGCTAGCAGGCTGCCCGACGTTGCCCGGTCGTAAAATATACATAAATATTATATTTTAATCTATTCAGATTTCTTATTATCATAGAGCCAATTATTATCCAAATATATAATAATGATTTCAAAAGTTAAAAAAAAAAAAAAAAAAAAATGACTTGGTTACCATCCGCTAGAATTGAAATCAAAACGTTTAGAGCGACAACTTTATTCATTATTTATCTCTCCAGCGTCGTTACCGTCTGCACTACAGACAGACGGATATGAAAGCTTAAAAATTAAGCGAGTTTGAGCCATGAATGTTTAATTTTGCGCATGCGCAAAAGTACCAGTAGGAGTAATGTTTTATTCGACTTACTCTGTCAAGGTCAACTGTTTGGTTTTTCAATTTAGATTATTTAGCAGCAATTTTGCCGGCTGAAAGCCAAATCCAAAGTGTGCTACATGTCCAAATACCCTGTATATCAAATTTCCATTCTGCAGACCAAATACCCAATGAGGAGTTTGGTAGAGATTTTTCGCACACTCCGACAAGGTCGGTATTTCCGTGTGCTAGAACGATTTCATCTTGTATTTTATGTTGATTATGCAGAATGTAGAAACTATGCATAAATAGCGTTCAACGTAATAGTGAAATGAAACCAATCATTTAATAAGAAACCATAAAAATCACCAAGAAATTAATTAATGCTCGTTTTTCAAAGGAATATGCAAATTAGTTAACCCTCATGTAGTTTCTAGCATATCCATGAACGAGTACAAACTCAACTAGATTAAAATATACGCGTCCCAGAAATAAAAGCGACCATCGCGCACTCAACAAAAATTAAAATGAAAAAAAAAAAAAAAATTCTTTATTTACCGATTTAAAAAACAACAAAAAGAGGGGTTTGTATTACTGTACACATAGATTCGAAAAAGTTGTCAAAAAACAAATATATAACAAATAAATGTTATCAAAAGTTATTTTTCTACCTAACTGGATAATGTTTTAGTGTTTTTATTTAATGTAAAGTGTTTATTCAACTCCAAAAACAGTGTTCATCAATGTATTTGAAAAATGCAAATGGCGACGGACTCTGTTGAATATGTAAGTTTGGGAAAATGTGTTAAAACTAAAAAACTATACAAAATACTGTTAGAAACCCACTCAATATATGTTATTGTAACAGACTGATAGATATTCGGTGGGTTTTATATAAAAGGAACTTTGTGCGTCTGTGAGTTCGTTCCCTATGGACTCGAAAGCGACTGGATCGATTTTTATGAAATTTCACATGAAGGTAATTTATGTACTCTTAGATAGTTTTTTTTGTCGGAATGTCTTCGATAAGTATCGAAAAAAATCTGATGAGAAAAAGGAACTGGGCGATTTTGACTAAAGTTAACATCTTTACACAGCCTAACATCACAAGTGCATTTGAGAAGTTTTATCACCACACAAGTCGAAAGACCCAACATATAAAATCAACAGTAGGTTCTTTGATATGACAGGGTTGCATTCGAAATGAATGTTTGTTTAAAGCACAATTGAACCATGATACTTGACTTTTATTTTAAACTTAAATTCAAGTCATTATCACCGCACAACCAGTAATGCCAGTCATAAAATCAACAGTAGATTCTTTTATATCACAAGTGCGCGTTCGAAATAAATGTTCCTGTTTAAAGCACAACTAAAGCATGATACTTAACTTTTGCATTTTAAACTTTAATTCAAGCCATTATATATAAAACATGATTTTGTACATTCAACAGTAGGTTCTCTACAGTGCAATATAGACTACAATATATTGTAAACTTAGTCACTGCGAGAAGCATGCGAATCTTCCTCCAGGTACACCGCGATGGGTCCCCAATTAGAGCAGGCAATCAATCGATTTAATTGAAAACTGAGAGTTATTTCAACGATTTTGATGACAAAAATATGGGAGTGTGAAACATTCATTGATCATCATTCAATCCCGGACAATGTTGGGTCACCCTGCTAGTTCAATATAAGAACATAATATTTATTTTAAAAATATTACAGAAGGTCAGAAATACGTCGGTACCAATTTATGATCGAGAAATATTGAACTCTCTTTAGTCTCTGATTTTTGCCATTCTTCCCGGCTTTGAAACTGCCGGTATCGAGGTTTATCTGACCTTCTGTAATATATATATATATATATATATATATATATATATATATATATATATTAGTGTTGGGACGATTAACCAGAATCAGAATCGGAAAAATCTGAAGATTTGGGGGTATCAGAAAAATTGATGTCTATTTTCCGATGCCAAAACGATTCTTTTAATTGTCTTTATTTTATTCTATTTAAACCAAAATTTTTGTTAAAAAGATTTTGATTCATAATGAGGGTATGCCTCCGGTTTATAACAATCAACTAATCAGAAGCTTCAAAGGTTATTATAAAAAATGTCGAATTTTGGATTCAATCAGTTCGCCGTCGCCTCTGTCTCGAAACAACTCAAGATTGGGACTGCATTGATTCTTCACCACCATCTTTGTAACTAGGAATTACTTAACACTCAAGATCGGGACTACCTTGATTCTTCGCCGATTTGATTTACTGCCGCCATCTTTGTCAACATAATGTCTGAACATTCAACAATCTTCCATTATGGTAATAATGATAAAGTAAATATTTATTAATTTTAAAATGCCAGCAAAGCTAAAATCGATAGATCATCCTCCACAAGTGTATTTTGACGTTTAGGAAAACATCTGCATATTTAATATGTGTTTTTACGAAAATCGGGAGAAATAACAATTTTATAGTTAAATAATTAGAGATTTTTAAAGAATCGGAATCGGTAATTGTATCGGAATCGGGAAAAAGTTTGGAATCATCCCATCACTTTAATATATATCTATATATATAATTATAAAACTCAACAATAAAACGTATTGTTTTACTGTGTACGTTTTCAGTGTCCAAATTGTTTGTTTTTTCGCGTTTAAATTATCCAAATAAACAATTGTTAATACTTTCTGCATTTTTTTTTTTTTTTTTTTTTTTACATCGTTCATTTCCGTATTACGTCTAAGTTATTTTAACGCAATTTTCTTACAAATAAAACTACTTTTGCCTGTTAACAACGGCGATTTATCCACTGCCTTCATTTTTTTTATTTATTTATTCTCCATTTTTTAATACACCTTTCTTAAGAAACATTCATACATTTTCTTCTACACTACCAACATAAATAAATAACCCCGAAAATGTTTTTTTTTTTGCGTTACAAATAAATAATCAATGTGACAATAAAATGTATTGTTTTACTGTGTACGTTTTCAACGTCCCAATTGTTTTTTTTTTCATGTTTAAATTAAAAGATATATCAAAATTTGAATTTAACTTTAAATATTATGGTATCTGTTCAGTGCGCATTTACCTATAAGTATGGCAAACCACTAATAATTCAATAGCTGTAAGTTTTTTTTTTGTTTTTTTTTCAAAAATAAACAATTATAAACAGAACGACTCATAGAAATCTATCTATATTCTTTTTTCATTTTAATATACTTTCATAGAAATGTTTCTGTTATGTCACAAAAAACTATTTTCTTTACGTCACAAGTGTCACGCTCATACATTAATTCCATAACTAATATAACATACTGACCCAACGGGTCACGGGTAGTCTAATGTGTGTGTGTGTATATATATATATATATATATATATATATATATATTATATTAAAGAGAGAAACATATCTGTTTATCATATTTGAATGAAGACTATTCAAAACCATGGTCATAAAGCAGTACATAACACCCCCCCTCCCTCCAACACACAGTATCAATGTTTTTAAGGAATGAAACTAGTGCTTATGCGTGCAAGAATTTCAATGTTTTTTTTGGGGGGAGGGGGGGTCCGCTTTCGTTACTTTTTTTTTTTTTTTTTTTTTGAGGTGAGTATGGAAACAAAGGGATAGGACCTATTAACATGCCTCCCCACGAGGGTAAATTTAAACACAACGTCAATTTTTGATTGAGTGATGAGGAGTCAGCTCTCCCGAAAAGTTGGAACTCTGGATTGGGAAATAATAAAATTTGCCTCAGTCTAGAAGGATTTCTCCTTCACTGACTGAGGAGAGAAAAGATGACGTGTACTACGAAAAGAGATATTATATTTTGCTCCTAACCAAAACGCCAAGGGCAGCCAGGGTTAGGGGTTAAATATTTCTATCTCTCTATGTGTATGTGTCTGAGTTCGTTCCCTATGAACTCCAAAATGGCAGGGCCGATTTAAAGAAAAACACACACACAAATGTACTTTATATGTCTGGGAGTGTTCTTAGGTTTTATGCCGAAATGCTTCCGATAAGTATCGATAATCGAAAAAAAAAAAAAAAATGATTAAAGAAAAAAACAGTCCTATTTTGACCAAAGTTGACACCCTTACACAACCCAATATCACAAGTACATTTGAGAAGTTTTATCATCGCAGAGTCAGGTCTTGGCGTATAAAATCAACAGTGGGTTCTTTGATATAACAGGGATGCAATCGAAATGAATGTTTCTGTTTAGAGCACAATTGAATCATGATACTTGACTTTTGCATTTTTCACTTTAATTCAACTAATTATATAAAATAATTTTATAAATTTAACAGTAGGTTCTATACAGTGCAATGTAGACTACACTATATTGTGGACTAAGTCATTGCGGGGAGGCATGTGAAACTTTTTCTCGGCGCATCGCGGTGAGTCCCCAACTAAAACAGACAATCGATTTGATTGAAAAATGAACGATTTCATCGATTTCTGTAACAATAAAACTATTGGAAGTGTAAAACAGTCGTTGATTCTCATTTTAATCCCGGGTAATACTGAGTTTCCGTGCTAGTCGTTGATAAATTAAAATTTCATAAATCATGAAAAAGAACGAGAAACGATTGTTATTTTTTATAACGATTTCAAAGTGTTTACTTTCTTTTTATTTACTACTAGCAGGGGTGCCCGGCGTTGCTCGGGTGTTTGGAGGTGTATGCTGTGCAAAAAAAGCAAAAAAACAAAAAAAAATGGTTAATTTTTTAAAACTTTGACCCCTATTATGACCCCTTAAAATTTATTGTTTCGGGCTCAAATCACTTTATAAAGTTAGATCCATGTTCAAGGAACCTATATCTAAAATTTCAAGTGTCTAGACCCAAAATTGTCGGAGGAGTTTGGTAGAGTTCTTAAAGGTCAAATCGTTGAAATTTGACCCCTTAACAGCCAAATTTCTGGCTGACACCTGTCACATCGATTTTCCCAAATCTCAGTACCCGGTATTTCAAATTTCGAGTCTATAGACTAAAAATTGACAGAGTTATTGCGTAGGGAAATGTACACAGACAGACAGACACACAGACAGACAGACAGACACGTTCACTTTTATAGATATATAGATTGTGTTGTCTGCTAGTTATTTTTTTTAGGTACTGACAGAAGATAGTGATTTTCCAAGGGTTTATTTTTTGGAATACGGCATAATCACGTTGACACACCGGTTCCCGCTGGATCACCAAAGTTAAGCAATGTTGAACCTGGTCAGTACTAAATGGATGTTTATTTGGAACTTACTGTATATTAGGTCCAATATAATATAATAATAAATACGAAATCTGCATTAATCAAAATATATTTAAACGTATTTTACGACTGGGCAATGCCGAGCGACCTGCTAGTACATATATATAATACTAGGTTAATATTTTCCAGAGGTAAAGTAACCAATGAAGTTTAAATACAAGAGTGCTCAAAACTGAAGTAGGGTCAAATATATTTTCTATTTGTTTCTACATAAGCAATTATATGTCGCTACACATTCATGAGCATGTTTTGATCAGCTATTTATTAGCAACTAAAGACACCTCTTCGGGCGATAGAGCTTATATGAAAGCAAAGTTTAAAAATGCTCCGGACAAGGCATGAAGCCACTTGATGAAAGAAACCAATAAATAAGGTCAAAAACTAGGCACCATGTTAGATTGATTGATTCCGACACAGAAAACAGCAATTTTTCCCCTTGTCAGAAACATGGCCCACGGAATGTGAGGACTAAAGGACAAAGAGAAGCAAGAGTCATGAGGCTGCCGAAGATAACCTAATGGTCTATTTTCTACTCTCCTATATACGTAGAAATCGCTCAAGACAAGACGTGAAGCCAATTGATGTAAGAACAAAATATAATTTTGTAAGTAATTAACCTTAGTCTTAAAAAAGACCAAGGCTGTGTGTGTGTGTGTATTAATAATTATTCATGCGCAACAAAGAATACATGTGGGGTCGTCTTCGCCAAGGGAGAGAGAGAGGGCCCCTTCTATTCGGCGCACAGCAATTAGAGCTGACGACTGAAGCCCGAAATGTTAGCGGTCTTATGTAGTGTCATCTTTTTAATCATCTTTGCCGTTTCATCTATGTATATATTTATACTCCTTTTTTATCGGGGGGGGGGTGTTATGTCACCGTCTACACAGAAAAAAAAAAAAAATGTTGGTTCCGTCGGTCTGAGATCGAAAACCAACCAACAATGTATATGCCACCCTTTTTTTTTTTTATTCAAAAAACAACAGCCCACAAAAAATGGTCGCTGACGTCACAAAGAATTATTTATTAATAATTTTACGACAGTAACGCTGCTTGTAGTAGTTTTAGAAGATCGAAATGATTATGTTGTGAGATGTGATTATATATATATATATATATATATATATATATATATATATATATAAGAGAGAGAGAGAGAGAGAGAGAGAGAGAGATGGGGGAGACGAGTCGTATACGATGAAGCGTGCAATAATTGCAATAAAGTAGCCAAGTGCGAACGTAGTACGATGTGTGCAAGTTCCCTTACACGCTCTTCCTTGACCGCGAGAAAAGAAAATCCACTCGCAGCTATTGTGAAGACAACACACGGACACACAGCATCCAATTCTTAGATATGACGGATGCGCGTTCGAAAAAAAAAAAAAAAAAAAAAAAAAAAAAAACACGCTTTCATTGCACAAATTAACCAAAATACTTGACGTTTTTCTTTGCAAGCAATAAAGAAATGGCTAGTGATCGACAGTTTAAAGGCTATAAAATGAATTTCGAAGGTTACAACTATATAATTTCATGTATCCAAGTTTTATTTTATACATCGATTTTCAGTATTTACTTCGGATAGTGTTCAATACACAAGCAGAGCTGGGTAGTAAGTTGTGGAAATATATGGCAATTAAGCTACACAGAACATTTGCGTTTCATCCGCGAAAGGACTGCATTTTAAAAGGTGCATTTTAGCCTGAAGAGACCTTATGAGGATGAAACGCGGAAAATTCTGAGTAAGTTACTTGCCATATATATTTTCATAACATACTAGATGTTATTTGTTTGTTTTTGCGATATGTTTTTGAATGAATTCGATTCTTTACACGAAAGTGCATGTTTACCTAAATGCGAGTTGGGAATAATTTTCCCTTTTACCAAATTAGTACCCCCAAACGGAGAGCGGCATATATATTGTTTTTCAAATAGAATTATCCACTAACACGTGTTTCGTTGTCTACGACTCATCAGCGTGGTTGAATCATAACATGCTATATATATGTAACAGTAATCCACGAACATCTGTTTCGAGATACTACCTCGTGTCCGTAGAATACTGTTTTATAAGTATAAATAATACATATTTATTTGTTCGTTTATGCAAAAAAAATATGAGCGCTTTTAGAAACAATATTTTCCATTATCTCCAAAGTTAGTGACATTATTAACCGTATTATGGTTTAAAAAAAAAAAAAAAAAATCGACATATGAAAATTAGAATTATGCTCAGTAAATAATTTAAAAAAAAAAAAACGACAAATCTTGATTTATATTATTGCTTTATTTCGTATATTGAGCTTTTTCTTTTATCTGATTGAAATTATCTTATAAATACTGATAATATTTATATAGACTAATTTTACAGTATTATACGAGCTGTAACCTTGAAGTAGTTCAAAAATTCAGTTAATAATTCATTCAAAAAACATTTTATTTACAAAAGTTTCTGCTCATTTTGTAAATATGGTATACAAAATTTACGAAACAAACAAAAAGATTTCATCAGTGCATAACATGCCACAGACAAACTGAATAATAAGATGATCTCATTCATTTAATGTGTATTTTACCCCGATTTTTATCAAGGGAAACGTTCCTGTTTTTCTTTTTATATATACTAGCGGGGGTGGGGGGTACCCGGCGTTGCCCGAGTGTTTGAAGGTGTGTGTGGTCGGCGTGAGGGTGGGGGGTGTTAATGAAAACCTAAGAATAAGCGAAGTAAAAAAAGAAAACAGAAAAACGAACGTTAACACTTAAGCGGGGGGTACAGGGCGGTATGGGGGGGGTAATCAAAACATCGAAAAAAAAAACTAACGTAAGGCAAACGAACGATGTTAAATATAAAAATCGAAAAAACAAAAAAGAAACGAACGTTAAAACTGCTTTAAAAAATCTGAAAAATAAAAACCAAAAAAAAAAAAAGAAAAAGAAAAAAAAACGTGAAAAATGGCTTAAATAAACCTGTTTCGATATTAAAATTTAAAAAATCGGTGGGTACCCGAGTGTTTTTGGGTGTGTGTGGTCGGTTTAGGATGGGGTGTTAATAAAAACCTAAGAATAAGCGAAGTAAAAAAACAACAAAAAACAAACGAACAAAAAAAAAAACAGAAAAACGAACGTTGCGTGAAAAGTGGCTTAAATAACACTGCTTCAATATTAAAATTTAAAAAATCGAAAAAAAAAAAAAATCTCACATCACGATTCGAATCCAAAACGTTTAGATAATGAACCAACGCTCGAACCAACTGACCTAACACGACACACATGAAATTATGTCATTTCTTCAAATATTTTAACTAAATCAGGTCATGACGTCGTCTGACGCATGCGTAGAACTGATCTCGTCATGAGAGGACGGTTTTTGCTGACCCCCCCCCTCTGTAGAAAAGTGTTGATTTCAGAGTGAAAAAATTAACGTTTTTTGCCAATTCTTCAATATTTGTCGGGCGAAGGATGGGGATTTCACATAAGACCAAGTTTGTCAATTTTTGTTCAGTCTGTCGAAACTTTTTAGCAGACACACAAACATACACACATTTTCGCTTTTATATATATACTAGCGAGGGGTACTCGGCGTTGCCCGGGTGTTTGTAGGTGTGTGTGAAAAAAACCGGAAGCCTTGACGCGCATAGTAAAAAAAAATCAGGTGCCCGTGAAAAAAAACAAAAAACGAAGCCTTGATGACGCGCAGTTGGAAAATAGTAAAGTGTGATAAAAAAAAAAACAGGTGCGAGTTTTTGATTGACGTGACGGCGATAGCTATTCAGCAGTTACGATTGTGTGCGGGACAGTTTTTAAATAAATAAATAAATAAATAAATCGGTTTGTTTGTTTTTAACTAAGTTCGGGGAAAACCAGCTCCCTGTTTATTAGGGGGAGTGTCTCGTCTCGAAATGAAAGCTACCGTCTGATATGACGAAGTCGACAGTGAACAAATGTTACTTAGCTCTCTAGAAACCAATGGCTCTGGGCCGGTGATTAGAGTAGAGTTTCGCTTTTTGTTTATACCGAAAACCGAATGTAACGCGTGCCGATGCGGGAAATGTGGAATAATTAACGTTTGAAAGTCAAAATTAAATAGACAGGCGAGCTCCGTGGTTAACTGTGAGATATCACAATTCATAGATGATATAAAAAGTTTTAAGTTGCGAAGCGAGCGAGCGCTTCTCTGATAGAAGCCTTTTGTGGACATCGAGGAAAAGCGTACATACATACATACATTTTCGCTTATATATATATATATATATATATATATATATATATATATATAGACTAGCGGGGAGGGGGTACCCGGCGTTGCCCGGGTGTTTTTAGGTGTGTGTATGGGGGGTAAGTAATAACCCTGAAACGATGTTAAAAAAATCGGGAAAACCAAATCCAAAAAACAGCGAAAAAAAAAAAAAAAGAAACCGCTGTGTGTATAAGGGGGGGGGAGTAAACTAAAGAATAAGCGAAGTAAAAAAAAATAAAGAAACGCTACCCGCGTCTAAAGATGTAAAAGAAAAAAACAAGTTTTGTCATGAGGCTGGATTGAACCCGGAACGCGGAGGTGAAACTAACTCCAACCACTTGACTGTCTAGACTAAGAGTAAGAGGAATTGATTATAGCGTTAAAATAAGGGTTATAAAGCGAGTGAAAGAGGTTTGATTGGCAGATAGCGACTAAATGAGGTCATCGCGGTAGCGTTACGAGATGACGAAGCAGTCGTTTCCTGTCTAGACATCTCTCTCTATCTCTCTCTCTCTCTGTGTTTGCGTATGTGTGTGTGTGTGTCTCTCTCTCTCTCTCTCTCTCTCTCTCTCACTTCGTCTTCCTTACTCTAAAGACTGGAAAATGGCGTCTGGCTGATTTTATTTTTAAAAAGTTCGATCGTTAATATTTTTTGTAAGCGTATTTTTTTTTTTTTACTTCACATGTTTGGCTTGTTATTTTTCGTTTAACTATCGTATCTAACTATTTTGAATGTGCTAATAACTTTGGTAACGTTGCCATAGCGTAGAAATTCATAGTTTAGCTTTAATTAATTTTTTTTTACCGATAACAACATTTTTAAATTGTAAATTCAGACTGCCATTAGAGCTTGCTAACGTAAAGATCACGTGACATGACTCAGCGGGTTTTTAATACAAGTTGACCCAAAATAAACGGCCGCGTGTATACTTTATGTAGAAGAGTTGACGCCCGTATTTTTTTGGGCAGTTATAAATTGATTTAAAAATATGTAATGTTTAACATTAAAATGTCACTTTTTGCCCCTCCCCCTTCCGAATAATCGATCAGTTGACGCACTTCTGATGGCCAATTTTTATCAATTTTTCGATATTTGTCGTCAGGAAGGTGGGGCTTTCATATGAGACCAAGTTCGTGAATTTTTGTTCCGTCAGTCGAAAGTTATTAGCAGACACAAAACATACATACATTTTCGCTTTTATATATATAGACTAGCGAGGGGTACCCGGCGTTTCCCGGGTATTTGGAGGTGTGGGGTGGGGGTTAAAAAAAAGTAAGTATGAGGATCGAACCCGAACCCTTGAGGTAAAGTTGTAAATTAAAGTGTGAAAAACAAAAAACGTGCGACGTTAACCATTGCCCCACCGCGAGATGCTAACGGAAACACGTTTGAATTTATTTAATTACTTGGATTTAGCAGGTACCCGTTTTAATGAGTTAATGAGGTCAAGTTTGACTGCGGGATAGTATTCATTTACTGCTGAACGCTTTTTCCCCTCCCCCAAGATGTTATAGGAAAAAGACTAACCCACATGCGGCGAGCGACAAATGTTGAACATTTATTTTCCCGAAATCGAGCAAACTAAATAGACAGGTGAGCTTCGTTGTTAACTGTGAGATATTACGATTTATATGTGATATAAAAAGTTTTAAAAAGTTGTGAAGCGACCGACCGCTTCTCTGAAAAAAGCCTTTTGTAGACATACAGAAACAGCGAACACACATACATACATTTTTGCTTTTATATTTATAGACTAGCAGGGGTACCCGGCATTGCCAGAGTGTTTGGAGGTGTGTGGGTGGCGTTAAATAAAAAAGAAACCAGGAGGGGTAGGATCGAACCCAAAGCCCTGAGACGAAGTTTGAAAATAAAATCGGCCACCCAGAATGAGTTAGTGAAAGATATTTAAATTTATTTAAGTAAGAACCAAATTGACAGGTGCGCGCCCGGAAGTCGTTGAGCGTTACAACGACGACGTCAATGACCAGGTTTGTTTGTTATAAGCGAAGTAAAAAAGAAAACGTTAAAACCTAAGCGGGAAAAATAACACAAAAAACTAACGTAAGGCAAACGAACGATATTGAAAACAGAAAAACGAACACGTGAAAAATGGCTTGAATAAGCCTGTTTCGATATTAAAATTTAAAAAATCGGTGGGTACCTGGGTGTTTTTGGGTTTGTGGTCGGGGGTGGATAAGCGAAGTAAAAAAAACAAACAAACAGAAAAACGAACGTTACATGAAAATGGCTTAAATAACACTGGTTCAATATTTAGATTTAAAAAATCGGAAAAAAAAGACATCCCACACCACGATTCGAACCCAAAACATTTAGATAATGAACCAACGCGCTAATCAACTGACCTAACACGATGTACATGAAATTTGTTCAGTTTTTCAACTATTTAAAGTAAATCAGGTCATGACGTCATCTGACGCATGCATAGAACCGGTCGTCGTCACGAGAGAACCGTTTTTGTTGACCCCTCCCTGTCGAAAATTTCGGGGTGAAAAAATTAACGTTTTTGGCCTATTTTTCGAGCGAAAGATGGAGCTTCAATATGATACTGAGTTTGTGAATTTTTGTTGTGTCTGTCGAAAGTTTTTAGCAGACACACATACATTTTCGCTTATATATATATATATATATATATATATATATATATAAATTTAGTCATATTTTATTGGTTTGAAAACATAGGTTCTTTTTTTTACCAATTGTCATAACATTTTAACCATAAAATAGCATTATAATCTCCAAAAAACCTGCAAATTTTCATGTAGTTTCGTCCCATAGAACCAAAGATATGAGCACTTAAATGTTTAATTTGGCTACCAGAATATATACAGCTGGCAATGTGAAGAGGTTCCTTGAAGAGCATAATATTCCGTGTTTGGATTGGCCTGCACACTCTCCAGACCTCTATCCTATCGAAAACGTATGGTATTACATCAAGCAACCGCTATTCAAGGATAAAAATTTCAAATTTGGAAGAACTTTGGACAAAAATTAAAGAGAAGTGGAATGCCTTTTCACCGGGTTATTGCCTTTGACTAATTAAAGGAATTCCCAAAAGATTGTAGGCTGTCAAATTGCAGAAGAACTATGCTACTAAAAAGTAACTCGTTCATTTTGTTCCTGTTGTATTTGTGTTGCGTTAATGTTCCAAAGTTACATTTAAATAACAATTTTTCATTGTGCGGAGTTTCTTTTTCCTTCTCGATTTGAAGTTATTTTTTTTAAATTGACGTGAACACTAGGATACTTCAGTCAAAAGTCAAATATGCACAGGTAAAAATTATAGAAAAATAAAAGGCCAATCAAATGAGGTATAGGCTGTTTAAACAGTTACATTCAATTTAGCTTAAATTGGCGGTTTTTGAAAAAAATGACAAGTGTGGACTTTTTTTTTGGCACCACTGTATATATATATAAATAAAATTCCTGGTTAAGAATATTCAAAGATAAAAACCAATGGATTTAAACGAGGTTTATATAATAATGCTCAATAATAAAGAGCAAGGTGTGTCTTTATTTATATTCAAATGAATGTTATTTTAATATCGCTACACAAAATCATGTTTGTGTCCAATTGATTATCACAATAACCAACCTCCTCTCATCAGGCGATCTCTCTCTCTCTCTCTCTCTCTCTCCCTTAGGTTGGTTGTTTCTGTTTTACGGCATATCAACCCTTTTCGGGTTATTTAATGCCGAATCCAAAGATTCAGAAAAAAAATTTTTTAATAGAATATATTTGTTGTTTTCAAGTCGGTTTCTATTTAACCCATAGTTGGGACCCTAACAGGTACTACCACTCCGGGTCAGAGTGGACCTGAGAGCAATGGCAATTATACGGTGGCTGCACACTCCCCAAAGCCTGCAAGCTGGGGCCTCACCACTGGATATAGTTTAAGGTAATATCCAGAACCTCTCTCTCTCAGTAATGAACATCCCAATATATATTTATGCTACATTTGTCATATTTCATTGCGTCTTACACGTGTTTCGTTGAATGGTGGAAAAACACAAAACAACTTAGAGATTTTTTTTTTTTGAGGAACATAAAAACTAAGAAACAGTTGGAGATTTTTTTTCTTGGATTAAAAAAAGATCAAAGTTGCTGAAAAGTGGAAATCCTTAAAAAAGATAAAAAAAACTTACTTATTAAAAATATATTGAAACACTTCTTGAGAAAGTTGTTGGAATTTTAAGCCCACAAAAATATAACAGCATTTAAAGCGCCATATTTAAAATTGAATATATATATATATACTAGCAGGGGTGCCCGGCGTTGCTCGGGTGTTTGGAGGTGTATGCTGTGCAAAAAAAGCAAAAAAAACAAACAAAAAAAATGGTTAATTTTTTAAAACTTTGACCCCTATTATGACCCCTTAAAATTTATTGTTTCGGGCTGTAATCACTTTATTAAGTTAGATCCATGTTCAAGGAACCTATATCTAAAATTTCAAGTGTCTAGACCCAAAATTGTCGGAGGAGTTTGGTAGAGTTCTTAAAGGTCAAATCGTTGCAATTTGACCCCTTAACAGCCAAATTTCTGGCTGACACCTGTCACATCGATTTTCCCAAATCTCAGTACCCGGTATTTCAAATTTCGAGTCTATAGACTAAAAATTGACAGAGTTATTGCGTAGGGAAATGTACACAGACAGACAGACACACAGACAGACACGTTCACTTTTATATATATATATATATATATATATATATATATATATATATTGTAAATGTCAACTGAATTAAAGGAATAAATTATAAGATAGTCAACATCATGAATTTTGGAATATAACTTTTTGTCATTTATTCTCTATATTGTTCTGTAATTACAGTGAGCTTCTTAAATAAGGATTGATATATATTAAAAGAAAATATACTTCTACAGATATATTCTTTTGTTTTTCTTTTTTCTTCTGGCTGGAAATGGGGTAGATACCAGGAACCAGACGTTCACTCGCTATTTCAGAGACACTAACAAAGAGATGTTTTTTTAGGGTTCTAACCGTCTTTTCAAATTTTGTATCTCGCTTGCAACTTGGTTCATCGGGTACGTTTTGCAATTCTTTTTCATAATTACAGTTGCTCCTATAATTACAGAAACCTTTCTAAAATTCCAGTTTCTTTTCATGTCGTACATATGCACGCTCGCGTACGTATATAACAGTGTTATATAATTCAAAGGTGCTTATCTTAACACGTTAACTAAGGTTTTACAATAGACTCGATCGTCAAAAGCGTATTCTCGTCCCACATGTATGTATTTATCTGAATGCAAAGTTTGCGGCGAAACCAGAGTAAAATGTTGAGAGAAATCCCTTGGAATTATATTATAAAACTCTACCAGAAAGAATATCGAACTGATATCTTCATTCGGCGCTGTTCCGATCTAGATAAGTTGATTTTACACACACACACACACACACACACACACACACACACACACACACACACACACACACACACACACTAATCCAGAGGTTTCTTTTAAAAAATAAATATCCGAAATCTGTTTTTAATATATGATTTTCAAGCCTTTAAACTGACGGACTGAATTAAAATTTAAAGACAAACATCAAGCATTATTGTTCATTTGTGCCCCGAAACGAAAAGGAAAAACTGCACTTCTGAACGCGCCTCTGTTGTATTAAAGAGCCGAAAATTAATTGAAATGAACGTCACGAACGGACGCACTGTTCTTTCAAATTGGCTTAGTACGTGTAGTAGAAGAAGAAAAAAGTGAAAAAGAAAGAAAACGAACATGAAGAGCATCATAATCGATATAATCAAACAATATAAATTGTCCGCCTACGCGAAATTTATTGACGAGAAAATGCGGACGCTGTCGTACGAAAAACCCGGCGGACGCGACGCCGATTGCGAATTATAGACAACATCGTTAGACATTTCTTCAAAAGAAGGAACACCAGCAATACAAACTAGGTCGGGGGGGGGGGGGATGTTTCTATTCGACATAGAAGTAAAAAATAAATAATAATCTCTCTCTCTCTCTCTCTCTCTATATATATATATATATATTGTGTGTGTGTATTAATATTCATATTAACCCCCCTTTTTTCCATTTATTTAAAAAGAAAATGCAACTGTTATATATGCATTCATCTGCAAAAGATCTAGCTAATTTGCATATTCTTTTAAACATTCATTTTTATTCTCAATTAGTTTCTTCGGTTTTTTTCATGGGATGATCATCTTCAGTTAACTATTACGTGTAATTATATTCATGCAGATATTCTACATGATTTATACTTGCGTAATATTTGCGTAAAAAGGTTATACTAAACACAAACCTCTTTCTATATATTATTATGTATGCGTATATATTTGTTTAAAAAACGAAACTTTATATTTGGGTTTTAGCCGGGGAAAGTCGGTGTAAAAGTGTGAAAATTAACAAAAAGGAATTTGCCAGGTGAAGATCGAACGACGGCATTACGAATATGCATGTGTAACGTAATAGCTATTGGTTCATGTTTTAATTTTTAGCCTTGCAGCAAACATGTCTTCATAGCTCAGGCATTAACATCACAGGATAAAGTAAATCGTAAGTGAAATGTTTTGGTTTCGATTCGCCGTGGTGACGCACGAATCATTTTCTTTTTTCAAATCATTACTATATATTGGGTACAATATAATAATAAATACGAAATCTGCATTAATCAAAATATCATTTAAGCGTACTTTATGATCGGGCAATATCGGGCGGCATGTTTAGTGGATAGATAAAAACGGTAGATATACGAGTCTGTGGACGGGTTTGCATAGCACCACTCAGTGGAAATGGACAGAGTCACAATTAGAAGCTGAACCGTGCGGGATATCCCTGCTGAATCTAGATCTCAACATAATGAGCTAAAACGGCTTTTAGATTTCCGGAGAATTCACACCGACTGACAGGAAATAGAAACCCGGGATTGAATTCTCTGATTTGCTGACTAAGGCCTCCGCCGCGAAGCTATTCATTCAACCTACGTTTCAGCTAGAATTACTGAAACTGCTCAGGTTAATTCGGAGCGCCCGACGAAAGGCGCGGCGAAGAATTGATTCCAAAAATACAACGTTGATGTTATTCAGGTACAGCCGAGTTCTTATTACCAATACAGTAGAACTCCGGGATACGGTGGCCCTAGGATGTTTTCCTCGGGTTACGATGTTGCATACGATTAATTTTCCAGCCCCTGGTTACAGCATTTGTCCCGCCTTACGGTGTTATGTTATTTGATTATATACATGTGTATTATAAACTGTACTGTATTTTGTTACTAATTTTTTAATGTCGTATCCCGGGGTTCTACTGTAATAATGGGATATGAGGCTGGTCAAGTGGTTAACAACATAGACTAACGACCTGGGGGTCTCAAGTTCGAATCCAGTACATCCCACAAAAACCACTTTCACTTAGAATGTTGGCAACCTTCTCATGGTCCCTCCCGTAAGTACCTGATGACTTTCTAAAAAAAATCCTGACTAGAAAAATATCGGGGAAACCAATGTCAACAATAGAATCTTCGGATTCATACAATGTCGTGATGATGATGATGATGATGACTGATAATAATCGATTTCTACTAAAAGAGTAGCAGAGTTGGTTCTGATTTTTTTTATCTGTATGTGGTCTCGTTCGTTGATGCCAAACTCTGCTGACCAGATTTTCATCACTGGACGGCATTCAGGGTCAACCAACAAAGACGATTCAACATCAACAATCTTCATCAGTAGGGAGATGACGGTAGCCACAAGGTGCCTTCAATCAGTTTCCAGACTTTTTTTTTTTTTTTTTCGTATGAGCATTTATTGTTAGTATACATATGAAATTCTAGTCCCCTTCGAAGTAATCTCCTCCAGCCGCAATGCACATGTATCATTTCAACAACTTTTAAAGGGCCCCATAGAAGTCCTCCCGTGTGAGCATGTCAATGACCCTTGTCACAGCCTCTTTCACAATTGTCTCATAACGACAGCTTCTAATCTTTTATTCGAGCTTAGGAAATAACGAAAAGTCACAGATAGAAAAGTCTGGATGATGTTCTGACTTCTTTACTCCTCCCACGTCCCTCATCATCTCTCACAGACTCCCTGCCATCCTTAAATCTCTTATGCCACTCAAAAACTGATGCTCAATCCATGCGAGATGGTCCAAAAGCAGTCTGAAGCATTCCATATGTTTCTTGTGGCATTTTTTCCAAGTTTAAAACGGAATTTTATTGAATGTCATTCTTCTAAGGTGTCCTCATGTCTAGATTGCATTTTGGAAATTCACCAGCTGTGACAATCAGGCTTTAGTAGGGGGTATTCCAATTACTGCTGTAGCTGTTCATTTGAATCTGAAATCATAAAGATTAGTCATCTCATAAAACGTATAGCAATAATAGACTGAATTTTTAAGAGTCTACGACAATTTCAAATGTTTGTACAAAAATAGTCTGGAAACTTATTTGAGGCACCTTGTAAGTGGTTAATGACATGGACTGAAAACTTGGGTGTGCTAAGTTCAAATCCAGTTTTTCCCCACAGACACTTTCACTTGGGGATGTTGGCAATCATTACATGATCCTCTTGTAAATACCCAATGTGCTTCCAGAAAAAAAAATTCTAGCTAGAAAGATATCGGGGAAACCAATGCCAACAACATAATCATCTGATTCGTGAGAAATGAATGAATGAATAACTTCTCATCCATGCAAATAACCTTAATTAGCTTTTACCAATGTGGGAAGTGATTACTTCTCCTCCTCGCAGCCTCTTCTTTCTCTCAGAAAAGACCTTGCTGGTTTCTACTCTATCAGTATTTCCATGACAGGTGCTCGGCTAAACTTTAATCTCTGCCACCCCCAATAAAACGTTTTCAGCAAGAACTCCTCTTGACACGAACACTCCAAATAATTCTCTTTCCTTCCTGCATGTACCCAAAATAAAACAAAACTTCCATGAAAAGAATTTCTTTCCACGAATAACCACCTGTGGAACACGCTACTGCAGGAATGTTTAATATGTTTGTTTTCAAGTCTAATGGCAACAAATATCTATCGAGTTGTTCTCTGAATCAATCATAGTTCTCAATCCATTCATAGTACTGTTCCATCATCCAAGTGAAAATCTCACTAACCCTAACCCTAACCCTAACCCTTATACTTGAGTGGATTTTGACCAGAATAAGTGATGATACAGTCATAAAAAAACAAAACGGAAAAATATATGCAACTTCTAACATCTTGCTCTAAAACCTTCCACCACACCGTGCAGCACAATTTCTTCTTTATCAAATTCCTGGATTTATGGCATTCCCTGGTGTTGGCATCCTTGGTGATCGCCCAGTGAGTAGCACCAACCCTATTCGGAAAAGGTAAAGATGAAACAGCAAAGGACTATCTTTTCTTCGTCTGCAGACCTAAAACCAAATGGAACTTCTATAAACAATTTCCTTCCAAGAACATCTCATCTATGCAACACATTTTCATAGAACTGCTTCCCTGTAAACCAGGAGTTTTTAAACTGGGGTCTGCGGACAACAGGGGATCCACAAGGACAAGATAGTGGGTCTGTGGGTTAACTCATCACGTAAAATTCAAAGTATTAATTTTCAAGGTCTGGATATTTATTTTTACCTATTAATATTCATAAATGATAAAAAAAAAACTTGTATTATTGCCATTACATGCCAACGTTACTTGTACAAAAACTTATTTTTTACAAATGCAAGAGCTTGATATTCAAATTTGAAATTTTTTCAGGGTGTAAGCATTATCCATGGATAAATTTTTGAAACATACACTTCATGATGGAAACTCAGAATCCCCTACAGTGACAGAAGAGATTGCTAAAAAAAAAAAATAAATAAATAAATAAAAAATTAAAAAAAAAAAAACAAGTGAAGTATGCATGCTCCCCTGTGAGTGCACAGTGAACGAGGCATAAAAAAAAAAAATGACCAAGTTCAGCATCTTGTAACATACTTAAATTTGAGTTCAGCACCATACAAAACTGCTAAATAGACATACACAGAAAATTTTGGACAAATATGGTAAAATAATCCCAAAAATGGAGTGTTTTTCATTAGCCCTAAAAGAGCCCCTGGGGTACACCCAAGAGTTATTGCGAAGTATAGACAAACAAAATTATATAGAAATCAGTTAGTTACAACTTTTCAGAAAGTTTTATAAAAATTCAAGGCATTAATTTTTTTAATAAGCACAAAAGTGTCAATTTTAGCCATTTTAACCCAAAAAGCACCTCTAGGGTGGGGGGGCAACCGAAGTTTTTGTGGAAAATCCGTTCTGTTACTTTTTTTTACTTATATTGTAACCGGATCCTGGGCGATGTCAGGTATCCTGTTTAGCTAGATGAAGATGAGAGAGGATGAGGTATGGTTGTGGGGGGGGGGGGCATGCTGACACTTGGTCAAGGAAAGAAAGATGTTCATGAGATTCTATCCGTCAGAGAAATATCTGTTTCAATGAAAAGAACATATAAATCTGATAATAGGGTTATTTGAAACAAGGGATCGTTTTTTAGTTGGGTTTGGTAAAAATGAATTTTAAATAATTAATTGAGGGAGATAAGTACAATAACTTAGATTCAAAATGTCTACTTTGGTGTCTGGGAAATGTTGTCATTTGGTCCACCTGTTATATTTCAGTGCCAGGCCACCAAGCCAGTGATAAGTTAGCTTGGGAGATAATACAGTTTCTTTGAGAGAAAAGTAAATTGAGTTGAAGAGAAAGAAAGAAAAAGTGAAAAAGAGAATTGAAGAGAGATATGGGTACTAAAAAGAAAGGAGAAATTCACAAGAAAAGAGAAAAGAAAAAGACTATAAAATAATGGGAAAGAGAAAGAAGAGGTTTAGAGGCAAAAAGAAAGAAGTAATCTTCAAATGACAGAGGGGGAAGAAGCCGATTTAATAAAAACGATTGCGTTTTTATTAAATCGGCTTCTTTTGTTGGTTAGTATCAAAGAGTGTAGATCGCCGTGGCCTCCCACCCGGTGGGGCATAGGCCAGAAACCCCCATAAGAGCCAAGTTAAAAAAAACTCTTCTTCTTAGCTGGGAAATTAACTAAATGAACTTAAGTTATACCACCTGCATCACGAAGCTGTTGGGAACACAAAGAACTCGACTTTAAACAAGTGTAACC
Source organism: Euprymna scolopes (assembly GCF_053919585.1). Lineage (NCBI taxonomy): Eukaryota > Metazoa > Mollusca > Cephalopoda > Sepiida > Sepiolidae > Euprymna > Euprymna scolopes. The sequence continues at coordinate 90,926,522 of NC_136505.1, forward strand.
TGAATATCTTAAAAATGATTTATAAACAATTATTTTGTTTGGTTTATATGAAAATGACCCCGAGTTTTTCTTTGTTTCTCGATTGCCGGCCTAAATGAAGATGCAGTTATGTCAGATATGCCCTGACGCCAGACGATGGAAGAGACAGACCAAATCCAGCACAAAGTCAAAGCGACGGCCGAAGAGGAAAATGTTGCCACAAGGACTTAGGGTCATGCACGTTTCGCATGCCCTGAGCAGCAGAACCGTATTTTCTGGTGACCAGTAGGAGTCTGGTCACCCTGAGGGTGACACCACTAAACAATTAAGAATGTAGCTCTGCTGGGTTGCATCTATGATCCTGTGAGCCAAGAACGACGAACACGACCAGGGGTACATTATAAGTATGCTCCCATCAACCAGGATAGTGATGGATGCGACCCGGGGTGGATAGGGTTATTAAGATCATGTTCAATGTTTGTGAAAAATTTCTAAAATTCTAAGGGGTAGTTATTGAGAAAATTGCAGACAAATGAACGGACGAATGGACAAGAGCGAATTTGCAGGTCCATCCTCCTTTTGTCGGGGAACCAAAAACAAAATTTGATATATAAAGAATGATATAATAAATCCAAAAAACTAATATTTTAATATTTAAAAAATATTTTAATGTTATTTATTTCGATTTTGTAATTTCACTTGGGCTACAATCCGTAAAGTATATGGATAAAATATATATATGCAAAAAGATGGACGAACGGACGAACGGACAAGGGTGAATTTATAGGTCCATCCTCCTTTTGTTGGGAGACCAAAAGCAAAAGAAACAAATAAAGAAAAGATGATGTCGAGTATATTAAATGTGGATTCATTGAAAATGTATCTAATGCTAATATATTACAGTGTTTACTTTGCCGTAAACTTGTTGAATGGACATTTTGTTGCCTACAGATGCTGACGGCAAGATGGTCATCTTCAAGGATACACAAAAATCCATCCTTTTAGGAAATCAAATTTGGTACATTTCGCCCATCATTTCCAATTCTCTCATGATATTGTTCATCCAACTGACGCTCTCATTAACCCTTATCCTCGAGTGACTTTTGGCCTTGGTAAGCAGCGACTAATTAATATATAAAAAAAACAGTCGAGAGTAATAATAAATTTAAAAAAAAATGTAAATAAAAAGATATGTTGTTCTAAATTGAAGCGTTGAGTTTGAAAAAATATGACAACAGATTCATGAGAATTCGAACGCAGCATGGTATATTTCGTAGGTCGCGAGGGTATGTATTACGCTAATCTCGTGTGTGGAGACCTTTTTTCAGGGAAGGGGTTATGAAATTAAGTTTAAAAAAAAAAATGAAGAAAGGAATGTTTGTATATAATTAAATGCATTCAACGTGTCTTAAGATTTTATTAGTTAATATTTGTGTACGTGGGGAAAGTGAGAGGAAGAGAGATATGGGGAAAAAGAGGGAGAGAGATGTGGAAAAAGAGGGAGAGAGATGGGGAAAAAGAGGGAGAGAGATGGGGAAAAAGAGGGAGAGAGATGGGGAAAAAGAGGGAGAGAGATGGGGAAAAGAGGGAGAGATCAGGAAGTAAACGAGTATACAAGGAAGAGAAAAGAAAGGCAGGGAATGAGGGAGATAGAATGAGATAGAGTGGCTAGAGAGAAAGAAAGAGGGAAGGAGAGAAGGGAAGAGAGAGTTAAAGTGAGGAAGAGAGAGTTGAAGCGGGGTGATAGAGGGGAAAGTGGGGGGAGGGGGAAGTGGGGGGAGGGGGAGCGAAGATAAATTGAGATGATGGGGAGAAAGAGGAGAGACGAAGAGAAAGAATAAGATATTAGAGAGGTAGGAGTGGTTAGGAAAGAGGAGAGGGATAGGAAAAAGGAGAAGGGATAGGAGAACTAAAGGGGATAGGTGGCAGAGATAGAGAAAGGGCAGTCATGAAAGGATAAAAGAGAGAAAGTGAAAGGATAGGAGAGAGAGGAAGTGAAAGGATAGGAGAGAGAGGAAGTGAAAGGATAGGAGAGAGAGGAAGTGAAAGGATAGGAGAGAGAGGAAGTGAAAGGATAGAAGAGAGAGGAAGTGAAAGGATAGGAGAGAGAGGAAGTGAAAGGATAGGAGAGAGAGGAAGTGAAAGGATAGGAGAGAGAGGAAGTGAAAGGATAGGAGAGAGAGGAAGTGAAAGGATAGGAGAGAGAGGAAGTGAAAGGATAGGAGAGAGAGGAAATGAAAGGATAGGAGAGAGAGAGGAAGTGAAAGGATAGGAGAGAGAGAGGAAGTGAAAGGATAGGAGAGAGAGGAAGTGAAAGGAGGGAGGTCAAGTGGAAAGCCGCTCTCCTCCCTTCAACTCCGCACACCTGCCTTATCCTTCCAGCTCTGCCCACTAGTTTTTTTTTTGTTTTTTTTTTTTCTACAATCAGACAACTTGGTTGGCAGAGACGGACAAGCCGAGATTTCTCGAGATGTATATTCCGTACACAACAACCGCGAGCACATTGCACATTTAAATATATATATATACACACACACACACACACACTATTTGTTTACCTAGCGAAAACAAAAACCACATTGCACATCATCGTTTACAAGTGGGAGGCGGAGGGTAAGTGCAGTTTCTTTTAAGAGGAAGGGGAGGAGGGGGAGGACCGAGGTTTTCTGATTCGCAATTATTTTAAATCCTCATCTGAAATGTTTCCGTTAAGCTTTAAACGCGTCCCCCACCCCCACAAAAACAAACAAACAATAATAATAATTAAAAACAAAAAAAAAACAACGATGAAAACTGGTTTCTACATTCGTTTCTTGGAAAGAGACTCTTTACATGCGAACATGGGCAAATTTCGGATAACAATTACGCAAGTCTCTTGCAAAAGAATAGGTGAGAAAGAAAACAAAGAAAGAAAACAAAGAAAGAAAAGGAAGAAAAGAAGAGAGGAACGACTTTTTTTTCCTTCTTATTTGAAAGGACTTAGCTGTGAGCAGCTCCCTCTCTCTCTCTCGGAAAGAACGTCACACAGGGAACGAAAACAACAACAACAACAACAACAAAAAAACTGGTAAGTTATTATTTAACTTTTTCTTTTTCAATATTTACTTTTTAAATTTCTTCTTTTAAAATTTCATTCTTTAGTTCAATAAGTGTCAAATGAAAAATAAGACAGAAATAAACGCGTGTGTCACAGAAGATAAGAGATGGAGACAATGTACATGGAAAATAAAAGAGGAGAAAATAAAAGGAAGAGGGCGATAATAGAGAGAGAGAGAGAGAGAGAGAGAGAGAGAGAGAGAGAGAGATAGAAAGAGAAGGGAGATAGAGAGAGGAGCAGGATGAGAGAGGGCGGCATAGGAGACAGACAATGGATAATAAAGAAGGGTGAGGATAAGAGAAAGGAGAGGATAAGGGAGAGAGAGAGAGGAGGATAAGAGAGAGGGAGGAGGATAAGAGAGAGGGAGGAGGATGAGAGAGAGAGGATAAGAGAGAGAGAGAGGATAAGAGAGAGAGAGGATGAGAGAAAGAGAGGATAAGGGAGAGAGGATAAGGGAGAGAGGATGAGAGAGAGAGGATAAGAGAGAGAGAGAGAGAGGAGGATAAGAGAGAGAGAGAGAGAGGAGGATAAGAGAGAGAGAGAGAGAGGAGGATAAGAGAGAGAGAGAGAGAGGAGGATAAGAGAGAGAGAGAGGAGGATAAGAGAGAGAGAGAGGAGGATAAGAGAGAGAGAGAGGAGGATAAGAGAGAGAGAGAGGAGGATAAGAGAGAGAGAGAGGAGGATAAGAGAGAGAGAGAGGAGGATAAGAGAGAGAGAGAGGAGGAAAAGAGAGAGAGAGAGGAGGATAAGAGAGAGAGAGAGGAGGATAAGAGAGAGAGAGAGGAGGATAAGAGAGAGAGAGAGGAGGATAAGAGAGAGAGAGAGGAGGATAAGAGAGAGAGAGAGGAGGATAAGAGAGAGAGAGAGGAGGATAAGAGAGAGAGAGAGGAGGATAAGAGAGAGAGAGAGAGGAGGATAAGAGAGAGAGAGAGGAGGATAAGAGAGAGAGAGAGGAGGATAAGAGAGAGAGGGGAGGACAAGAGAGAGAGAGGGGAGGACAAGAGAGAGAGAGAGGGGAGGACAAGAGAGAGAGAGGGGAGGACAAGAGAGAGAGGAGAACAAGAGAGAGAGGAGAACAAGAGAGAGAGAGGAGGACAAGAGAGAGAGAGGAGGACAAGATAGAGAGAGGAGGACAAGATAGAGAGAGGAGGACAAGATAGAGAGAGGAGGACAAGAGAGAGAGGAGGATAAGAGAGAGAGAGGAGGATAAGAGAGAGAGAGAGGAGGACAAGAGAGAGAGAGGAGGACAAGAGAGAGAGAGGAGGACAAGAGAGAGAGGAGGATAAGAGAGAGAGAGGAGGACAAGAGAGAGAGAGAGGACAAGAGAGAGAGAGGAGGAGGACAAGAGAGAGAGAGGAGGACAAGAGAGAGAGGAGGATAAGAGAGAGAGGAGGATAAGAGAGAGAGGAGGATAAGAGAGAGAGGAGGATAAGAGAGAGAGGAGGATAAGAGAGAGAGAAGGAATAAGAGAGAAAGAAGGAATAAGAGAGAGAAGGAATAAGAGAGAGAAGGAATAAGAGAGAGAAGGAATAAGAGAGAGAAGGAATAAGAGAGAGAGAGAGAGAGAGAGAGAGAGAGAGAGAGAGAGGAGAGAGATAATAATAACGGGATAAAACAGAGAGGGGATAAGAGAAGGAGAAAGCATGTAAGATAGTGGGGATAAGAAATAGAAAATAAGAGAAAGAAAAGGGGAAATAATAAAAATAAAATAAGAGGAAGAGAGCGATAAGAGAGGGAGGGAGGCTAAAAAAAGACAAGGGAATGAATGAGAGAGAGTAAGAGAAAGTGATCGTTGGGGGAAAGATAGAGAGGAAATGGGAAAGATAACGTTAAAATGCACGAGAGAGAAGGGAGGGGAATTTTAAATAGTATTGAAAAACTACATCCGAGAGGAAAAAGAAAAAGTTGATAAAGAAAAAAAAAACATAAGAGAAAAAATAGCTGGAATGGGTGTGAGTACGTTGAAGAGGGGGGGGGTGAAAAGAGCGAAGGAATGGTTGGGAGACATGGGGTCACCAGAGAACACATCCTTTCATTAGCTGTTTCCCCCCTCACCCGGTAAGTTCCCTCTTCGAACCAAAAACGAATCGATACGAGACATGCAACACTGTTCTTCAAAGTGATATAACCGACCGAAGCGAACACACAAACACAAACGCGTGAAGCAAAGTACCCCCCCCCCCAATGCACATACAAATATTTTCTTTTAACTGCAACCCTGTCTAACTGCTCCTTACAACGGCAAAATGTGGCACAAGGTGGAAATGTTGGGAAAAACAGCTCCTCCGAGAGGGGGCAGTCTGGTCGCCTTCAAAAACGAGTACGAACCCCTTACGCGACCGGCAATAAATCTTCTCAAAAGAGTATGTAATACCTGTCCGAACCACATCTCATTCCGACAAAAGGTCTGATGGCTTAGTTCGTAAACCCTAGATTGCCACAATTTTGTGTAAGCTTCCATCTCCAGGAATTTAACTTTTACAACTAAATATCATCAAGTACTATATTCACTGCGCCACGGGTCCTTGAAGACAATTCTAGTATGAATTTTAGAAGTTCTAAACTTATTTTTGTGTCTAGATGCAAAGATTACTATTTATTATTATTTTTTTTTTTTTTTTTCAAAAAAAAATTGCAGAAAACAATTCTAAATTTATCAATTTATATTGCGGACTCATCTTTCTTAGTTGTTGTTGCACAAGGTTTCGGCCAACTATTCCTCTGGCCTTCGAGGCCCGTGGCGCAGTGGATAGACACATTGAATCTCTACGGTTCCAGGTGAGAACTGTCTAAAGATAGCGGTTTCAATCCTACCAGAGGCTTATTTGGCCAAAACATGGTGAGACGACAACTATGGATGGCAGTAATTGCTGAGAATGCAGTCAGGAGATTCCGAGTTCCTATCCCGTCGCGGTTACCACCTGACGAAGGCCAGAGGAATAGTTGGCCGAAACCTCGTGAAAAACAACAACTAAGAAACATGAAGATAATAGTCCGCAATAAATAAATTCGAATATTTACCGGTTTGCTTTGATTTTTTTTTTTTTTCGTTTGGTTTGGATTTTTATGACATTCAACGCATTTAAAAAGAATCAAAGTATGTTTACAAAAAAAAAAAAAAATCATTGATATCGTTAAAAAGAGTAATTATATATGTATGTAGTCTTGGAAATTTCTTTAAAACTATTTAAAAAAATAAAAATATCCTTCGCTGGAAAATTATTTAGTCACTAAGTCAATTAATTTCCCGCATTGCTGAATCGTTTTATTTACATTAACAAACAATAGTACCCACGTTGTTAAAGAGATCATAAGTTGTTATATATATATATATATATATATATATATATATATATATATATATATATATATATATATATATATGTGTGTGTGTGTGTGTGTGTGTGTGTGTGTGTGAGGATGATTCATCGGAATCTGGAAAATTGAACTTTTGCAGGTATTGAAATCGATATCGGAATCAGAAACTTTTTGCCTTTTATCCGAGGCCAAAAACGATTCTTTTAATGGTTTTATTTTTTACCTCTGTTTAATTTTTCATTAAACTAATCTGTAAAACTAAAATCTATAACTACCTACTACTCACAAGTGTATTTTTACATTTCCGCAAATGTATGTACATATTATTTAGGTATTTACGATAATCCGCCCCCCCCCCCTCCAAAAAAAAAAAAAACAGCAAAATATTTAATGATTTTTTTTAAAAAACCGGAATCAGATAGTGTATAGGAATCGGAAATTTAAAATAGAATCGGTAACTGTATTGAAATCGGGGGAAAATATTGGAATCGTCTTATCACTTAAGGCACTGTGTGTGTGTGTGTGTGTGTGTGTGTGTGTGTGTGTGTGTGTGTGTGTGTGTGTGTGTGCGTGCGAAAGAGTTTGTTCCCTATTGACTTCATAATGGCTTGGCCATTTTTTTTTTATTTCATACAAATATACTTTTTATGTCTGGGAGTGTTCTTTAATAAGTTTTGTATCGAAATGGCTCCAATAAAGACGTTTGAAATGAATATTTCTGTTTAGAGCACAAATGATATTGACTTTTGCGTTTTAAACTTTAATTCAAACCATTGTATAAAAGAAATTTTATAAAATCATTTCTACAGTTCAACGTAAACTACAATGTGGACTAAGTCACCGTGGAGAGGCACGGCGAGTCCCCGACTATCGCAGGCAATAAATAGATTTCATTAAAAAAAAAAAAAAAAAAAAGTTCATTTCACAGATTTCGCTGACAATAAAAATATAGATGTGGAACATTTGTTGATCATCATTCAATCCCGGGTATGCATGCATATATATATAGTTTTTTTTTTTTTTTCTTTATGTAAATACAGTCATATCTTGCTACAATGTGCAGACTGTTTCGATCATAATTGATCTCATCAGGCAAGAAAAATTAAAATTATTCAATAACATTTTTTTAATTTTAGAGAGAAAATATAATTTTCTATGACTGGCGTGAAGCAAGGTTAATGGGCTTACGGATTTAAATTAAATTACAAAAATCAAATTTCTGTTATATATATATATATATATATATATATATATATATATATATATATATATATATATTCTTCATATTTTCATGAGTACAGCCTGTAGCTGAATAGATTGTTTTGGCTAAACAATTCTTTTGTAGGGGGCATTTCACTCTTATTTTGAAATTACATTTTCCTTTTATTTTTACCAAAACAAAAACTATTACTATTTCTTTTTTATTTGTTACTTTTGCGAATTTTATTATTTTTTTTTTTTATAATCATTCAATATTTTACTAATTTGAGCGTTAACAATAATTTCTGAATTCTTGCAACAACTGTAACTCCGTTTCAAATAATTTTGAAACTACTGTTAATAGTTACATCAAAAGGTTCAGTGAAAAGATTTAAAACATTTTTTTATTTATTTAGTTTGATTTTTAGTATCTGAGTATATGGCGGGGTGAACCAAATGACATTTCTCTTTTTATTATTTTTGACACACAAATAACTACATTCTTACATAACATATAATAGGTATATACAGATCAAATGATCTCAAATATTTTATCAAATAGAACTTAATATTTTAATATGTCCGAGTAAAGGTTAGCTGAGCAATTTTATGCCTGGGCAAACAAGCATAGCATTTGTCTATTCCCGTTTTTAGAAAATTATGCTCTGAATCAAATATCTGCTATAAGCAAAGTAGATGAAAAGCGTCATTGCTGACGCATGTTCTTTCATTTAACTTGATTAGATTTATTTAGTTTGAAATTTGCTTCTGCCTATTTGGTTTCAACCAAATAGAACTGCTTTTTTTATTTTGCAGCGAAGATGTCTCTCTCTCTCTCTCTCTCTCTCTCTCTCTCTCTCTCTCTCTCTCTCTCTCACTTGAGAATGAGAGAAATTGATCACGATATTTTATGATCGTATATTTATTGTTCAGACATTACATGTTCTGTGGATTTGTAGAGAGATTAAAACATGAATCAATTAGTCATATTTTTATTAATAATTTGGTTCAGTTAATAATGTTATAATTAGTCATGGGACGATTCCAATATTTTTTCCCCCATTCTGATACAATTCCCGATTCCGATTCTTGATAAATCTCTAAGCATTTAACTATAAAATGATTATTTTGTCCTGATTACAGCAAAAACATTAAATGTACATATATTTTCTCAAACATAAAATCACACTTATAAGGGGGAATGATCTATCGATTTTAGTTTTAATCGATAAATTTTCAAATTAATACATATTTATTATTTTATTATTACTACTAGCAGAGAGAAATTAAAAAAACAAAATCAAATAAAATATAATTAAAAGGAATCGTTTTGGTATCGGAAAATAGGCATACATTTTTCAGATTTCGATACCCCCAAAAGTTCCGATTTTAAAGATTCTGATTAATCGTCCCAACATTAGTTATGATAAAATTTAACATGTAAAATCCTATTAAAAACAATAATTTGAAAAAAAAAAAAAAGGGGGGGGGAAACATAGCATGGTTCTTTTTTTTTTTTTTTTTTTTTTTTGAAAGAAGAAAATAAAAAGACTCAGGTATCCCTGTTAGTTATCTAAACAAGATAATGTTAATTGTTATATCCACAAGATAATCAACCATACGACTAAAACTAAAAAATCAAATTTTAAACTCATTGTTTTATTTTTATTTATTTATTTTTTCCCACTCGTTTGCCCGAAACAAGCCATATTGCCATTTGGACGTAGGAGTCTAACATTTAGGACCATGTCAAGAATGAAGAGAAGAGAAGAGCGAGATGTCTGTTCACATAAATATTAAATTTCTGCATACTAATACAGTCAAGGAAGCAGGGAACAGAGCGGGAATTCCAAATTCTAACAGTTCAAAGGAAGAAGCTATTAGAATAGAAGGCTTCCCAGCATTTATGAACATCTACAGTGAAGGGATACGATTTTGATGCGAGACAGATTTGAATGTCTTAAGGGGATACAAGTGTTTTGAGTTCATCAGAGATCATAATATTAAAGTACTTGTAAAGCAGATACAGGGATGCAATATTACTGCAATGGGACAGAAATTTTAGCTTGGTTGATAGTGCAGAACCTATTGAGAGAGACTACCGGTGGATGCACCAGCACAGATGTGGCAATAATACTCTATGCATTAGTGAATGGTGGTTTTGTAGAGGTACAGGATACTCTCAGGTGTGAGTAATTTTCCAGAAAGTTCGGGGGAACTCGCCTTCTTTGAGTTCATCCCGGGTTTATTCTTAAAATAATCAATATTACATTAATATTATTAGTGATTAGATTCAAAAATTTATTTCAAAACAAATATTCCTATATTATAAAAATGGAAATTTTATTGTGTAGTTAAGTTAAAGTTTTCACAAGAAAAATATATGGTACACTCCACCCTCCCAAAACACCTATAGAATAATTGGTGTTTGTCTACAATCTACCCCTTATTTAAAAATAAAGAAAAATCTGTATGATGTACGTATCCATTATGGAAAGAAAGCATTGTATGTCAAAAATCAGATGAATTGATCACGTAGTTTTATTTTTATAAAGAAAAATGATTTTTAAGGAAAGCAGGCTAGCCAGAACCGTGTTCCACAGGCGAGTAGTTCTAGGAGAGATGCTCTGTTCATGAAATTTGCATTTAGATTTAAGCACAGATAGAGAGTGGGAGGCAACTGTTGATGGTCATTATAGTGTTTTTTTGGCAAGGGGGGGGGCATAGATTGGAGCTTAGACGAGCACTTGCCATGAAAATAAAAATAGAGCAGAAAAAGGCTTGCAATGTCTCTTCCGTGGGAAAGAGGTTGCAAGGAAGAAAAAAAGCATCACCTACTAGGTTTCAAAGCTAGTTTTGAACTTTATCTCCATTGAAAAAAAAATTCAAAATACAGACAGACATACAGACAAACAGAGAAAATGCTGCTTATATTATAAGAGGACTAGGTTTTTGGTCCCTGGACAGTTTGTTGCAGATTCTCCAATATTATTGGTAGGATTAAAAATAAAATGTATGTCTTTTTTTATAAATGTCAAGTGTGAACGCAGATCCCGCAATATTATTGGCATGGATAAATAAAAAAAAAAAATCATTTTATTTTTTTTATCATTCATTTAAAAATGCCTAGTCACAAAAAAACATTGTTTTTATGGCTTCTATTTTGGTGAAAGTATCTAGCTAAGAGTTATGAAAAGGTTTTGTTGTCAAAAAATGATATTCGACCCCTCCCTCAATCCCCAAAATCATACAGGGCATAATGCCTAAGTTAAATAGAAATTTTGTAATTTTATTTTGACTAAATAAATTGGCATTTTGGTTAAGATCAAAGATGAAATCTCTGTATGTATTTATGGCTCAATAAAATGTTTTCAAATCTGGGTTTAACTTAAGTAGGACAACCCCTGGGATTTGTGGTGATTGAGATATTTCTAGTTAAGAGTAGGATAGACAATTTTAAGTATTTGTGACCATGGATGACTAACGACACCCATTATCACACCTTTCGATTGGCCTTGTGCCTAATTTGTTCAACTTATACTCTTTTTAATATTTTTGTGCAAATAAATATTTCAATGTGTAGTATTTGTTCTTCACAACATCAACAATACTCCATGCATGAGCGAATTGTGGTTTTGTAGATGTACAGAATGCTCTCATGTGTGAGTAATTTTCTAGCAAGGTAGGTGGAACTCACCTTCTTGGAGTTCATCCCGGGTTTATTCTTAAAATAGTGAACATTACATTAATTTTATTAGTGACTCAATAATCTTATTCCAAAACAAATATTCCTCTATTATAAAAATCGAAATTTAATTGTGTAGTTAAGTTTTCGCAAAAAAAAATATATCGTACCCCCCCCCCAAAAAAAAAACACCCATTTGATGCTTGAGGTTTTCATGTAATTATCTCCCTTGGAAAAATTGAAAATATGGACAGACAGAGAGAAAATGTTGCTTATAGGTGGATTATATAAGTCGGTATGTGAGAAAGCAGCAATGAAGTGTACTTTTATAAGTGTTGGAAATAATCGCGATCTCTTTATAGATCAGATATAAAAATGAAAGAATGATGAAAAGATTCATTTGTAAAAATCCACTCGAGCTGAACTAAAAGATAAATTATGCATTGTATTTCCGCAGAATAGTTGAGCACAAGCTTAGTTTTGTCAGTTAGATTATGACTAACTAGTATAGCTACCGGGCGTTGCCCGAGAACAAATGTAACTATCTACCGGCAATTAAAGAGAAAAGCTTATATCCTGATGTTATCAATTTTATTCAATAATCACTGTGAAAATTACAAAGGAAAAAAAACAGATAACATTAAAAAAGGAGACGAGAGAAAGCATTTCAATAGAAAGGTAGACACAAAGAGTAAATGGACGAACTCAAAAAAGGAGGAGAGGTAGTAATTAAAATGAGGAAGTGAACGCTATTTGTTCCTTGATCCCATTTCCTGTTTGAGTCAAGTTCCGCAGTAAATAAAGTGTAGGGAAAATTGATAAAAAGAGGTTACTTATCAAGTTATCGAAACTATTCCAATGACTAGCTATTTATGTTAAATATATCATAAAAATGTATATAATCATAATGTATATAATCATAATTTATAACTTTCTATAAAGTATATTTAGTTGTAACAAAAATAACTAGTAGGACCTGTATCTATCTATTTAATGTAGTGTTAGAATATATCTGGTTATTACGGTTTATCTCCAATATCCTTATAAGAGTCTGTGACATATTTAAATTGTATGGACGCCCGGAACGAACGGAAATTCCACAAATCTTTAGACGGAGGGAATACTACCCTTGGATTCTAGCCACAAGACCAAAAAGGTATATTTTAGTTTCATGTACGGCCCAAAAGTTACATAAATTTTTTTTAATTGCATCTTCGGTGATAGGGAGATCCCATTTATTAAAAGGGAGAATAGGTGATAACATACTACTGACATTAAATTAGCATATCTACACATGTAATGTTCGTGGTATGTTATCCCCCTTCTATACTCTTTTTTAATAAATAGAATCTCCTGATCGAATAATTTATAATCTGAAAATCGTGACAGGCGTACGTACGCACAATGAAAGGTACTATGTTATATTAATAACATGGGTACCCAGCATTGCCCAGGTCGACATGAAGTTCCGTTTGGAACAAACCTGCAATACTAAGGATATTAATCATTTTCACCGTGGACAACGTTGATAACTCCACAGCAATTTCAAAAATAAAAGAACGGATAAAAACATGTAACTGTAATTGCTCGAAAAAAAGACGGATGTGATACCCTCTCCACCAGATATTTCAGCAGAAGGTATACAAAGAGAAGCTATTCTCCAGATACTGAGCACTTTTGTTGCCCATACGTTGGACCCCCCCCCCAAAAAAAAAAAAACAAAATAAAAAATAGATGAATAAAAACAACTTTAATTTCAATAAAAATAGCAGCGAGTGCATGAGCAATCGCAAAAAAAAAAAAAAAAAAAAAAAAAAAAAAAAAAAAGCCGCGTAGACAGGCTCGAAACTGAAACGTAAAAGAAGGGAAAAGGTAATTTGCAAAACGTTTTTACCCACTGTACCAAGACGGCTTCATAGCTGGAAAAAAAAAATTTATAAACTTAACGCGTACGTGACTTAAGTGAAATTCAAGAAAACAAGGCCGATAGCCATTAGTCGCGTGCTCTCGTGTAATGAATGAATGCGTGAATGTAGGATTGACACGAACAGCTGAAATATTAAATACCATAGAATGTGAAGACTAATACACAAGCTAACAACGCTAATCAGAAACTAGCATCAACTAGCACCACACCAAATAATCATGAAGGGTCAAGGAGGATGGAAAGAACGAGGAGAGAAAGCACTAAGCAAACTTTCACTGGATGAGTGTGAGGAGGACTAGGGCCTTGAGGAGGTTTGTTGTCACCTAGACTCCAGAGAACACCACAGATTGTTGTCAGAGAGTAATCTTTGACGATGATCTGTATGAGAACTCCTAGTGAGTACATAATAACTAGAAGAGACATTACAGGGCATTTTATTATTGATCAGAAGAGACAGTTCCAGGCCCTTAAGGGACATTTCCAGAGCATTTTATTAATCAGACGGGACATTTCCAGGGTATTTTATAATTAATTAGACGGGGCATTTTCAGGGAATTTCATAATTAATCAGAAGGGATATTTACAGCGCATTTTTTAAGGGACATTTCTATGGCGTTTCTAATTAATCAGAAGGGATATTTCCAGAGCATATATTTGGAATATTCCACTTTCCTTTTAAAGGGTTCCCAGGATGATAACGGCCATGATGATGATGATGATAAACAACAACAACAACAACAACAACTCATTGTAGACATAAAGCAATGAAAAAAGTTTGGATGAATCATGGAATAAGGAACCCAGAAGCCGAGAGACTCAACCGGGACACATTCCAATCGACACCGGTTGACTGCCAAGATGTGTGTCATCTGTAAACAAGAAATAAAATTAAAAAAAAAAAAAAAGTCAATAATTATACTCCCCACCCCACCCCATCTTTTACTGAACTTTAACTTCCGGGGAATGTTTAATTTCATTTTTGTTAACTCACACTTTGAAATTTCAGTTTAATTATTACGGTAGCATTTGGCCATGAAATTATTAATTAAACAATGTAAATTATAACGAAGTAATTATTTAAAATTACACCTGGTTTAAAAAATCAAAAATACAGAAAAGGCGTCATGGTATACGTACTCGTCATGGAATGAAGAGATATTTAAAAAAAAAAAAAAAAATCATGTAAATTGTTAGGTATATTTTTTTTTTAAATTAAGAAAAAGAGTGCTTCACTACTACATAACAATAGAGCCCAAAAAATGTGAATACTGTTTAGGGAACTTCACTTCGTATCAGTCCTGAAAATACTCGTTCTTTCCAGGATTCTTTCACACTCTCTAATGGGAACTTCTGCAATGGTTTACTAATGTTACTATCCAACATAAGATTTGATGAAGGAACGGTTCAGAATAATATTTTTTTTATATATAGGCATCACCACTTATCAAGGCCCAGGGGCCACTCGAGGAAAAGGGTTAAAGAGTGTACAGTAGTCAATTGGACAATATAGTAATTGTCAGTAATGGAAATTCAGTAAATTTTGTTAACTTAATGGAAGAACTTATTTACATTGGACTTGAAGACAACCATATTGTAGTCAGCTGGAAAGCAGGAAAACGGAAGACAGTTCCACAGGCGTGCAGTTCAAAGAAAGAAACTTTGTTCATGGAATCTACGTTTAGGTTTAGGCACAAATAAAGAGTGGGGGGAATTATTGATAGTGTTTTCAGCTAGACGAGTGTTTCTTGTGAAAGTTTGATGAGGGGGGACCATAGATTGAAGCTCCGTTGAGCACTTGCCATGAAAATAACGATACATCAGAGACAAACTCGCAACATCTCTTCTGTGAGATAGAGGTTGCAGGGAAGAGAAAAGGACATCTATGAGGCTACGAAGTCTATTTTGAACTCTATCAAGGCAGGACAAGTCCTTTCTTGAAGCTCCTTTCCAGATATGGCAACAGTATTCCATCCTTGGACGTACCTGGCTCTTATATAGATGGAGAATTGCATCAGCAGTGAGATATCTACTGGATCGATAGAAAGATCCCACCATTTTTCCAGCTGCCTGGGCAACAGATTAGATGTATGTGTTCCATTTAAGATCAGGGGTAAAGGTTAAGCCCTTTTGCTGTGTAAGATTGAAAACAGGTCGGTTATTTATGGAATTGTTGGAAATGTCAAGATCTTTGGATGTGGGGGAAGCTTTACGATTAGGGTTGAGATGTGGGTGGGATTTGATGTTGTCGGGAAAAGAAATAGAGAGGGGGGGCGTTATATAATTCACAAATGGCAACTGGAGAGTTTCAAGTAAACTGCAAATATTTCAACTGAATTATTAGACGTTTTAACAAAAGCGAAATTTACTAGAAAGTTTGTTTGTTGACAATTCATGTGGATATTGCATGATTTATGTATAAGGAAAAGAGTCAGCGAAATCTATGCAGGGGTTGGGGTGAAAGTGAGTCGGAAGGAAACAGAAAGAAATAAAGGAAGAAAGAAAAAAGTACATGAAAAAAGAAGACAAAAGATAAAAGGAGAGCAATAGGAAAAGAGGAAGAGAGAAAGACAGCGATAGAGAGAGAGAGAGAGAAAGAAAGACAGCGATAGAGAGAGAGAAAGAAAGACAGCGATAGAGAGAGAGAGAGAAAGAAAGACAGCGATAGAGAGAGAGAGAGAAAGAAAGACAGCGATAGAGAGAGAGAGAGAAAGAAAGACAGCGATAGAGAGAGAGAGAGAAAGAAAGACAGCGATAGAGAGAGAGAGAGAAAGAAAGACAGCGATAGAGAGAGAGAGAGAAAGAAAGACAGCGATAGAGAGAGAGAGAAAGACAGCGATAGAGAGAGAGAGAAAGACAGCGATAGAGAGAGAGAGAAAGACAGCGATAGAGAGAGAGAGAAAGACAGCGATAGAGAGAGAGAGAGAGAGAAAGAAAGACAGCGATAGAGAGAAAGAGAGAGAAAGCGATAGAGAGAGAGAGAGAGAAAGAAAGCGATAGAGAGAGAGAGAAAGAAAGCGATAGAGAGAGAGAGAGAGAAAGAAAGCGATAGAGAGAGAGAGAGAAAGAAAGCGATAGAGAGAGAGAGAAAGAAAGCGATAGAGAGAGAGAGAGAGAAAGAAAGCGATAGAGAGAGAGAGAGAAAGAAAGCGATAGAGAGAGAGAGAAAGAAAGACAGCGATAGAGAGAGAGAGAGAAAGAAAGACAGCGATAGAGAGAGAGAGAAAGAAAGACAACGATAGAGAGAGAGAAAGAAAGACAACGATAGAGAGAGAGAGAGAAAGACAGCGATAGAGAGAGAGAGAAAGACAGCGATAGAGAGAGAGAGAAAGACAGCGATAGAGAGAGAGAGAAAGACAGCGATAGAGAGAGAGAGAAAGACAGCGATAGAGAGAGAGAGAAAGACAGCGATAGAGAGAGAGAGAAAGACAGCGATAGAGAGAGAGAGAGAAAGAAAGACAGCGATAGAGAGAGAGAGAGAAAGAAAGACAGCGATAGAGAGAGAGAGAAAGAAAGACAGCGATAGAGAGAGAGAGAAAGAAAGACAGCGATAGAGAGAGAGAGAGAGAGAAAGAAAGACAGCGATAGAGAGAGAGAGAGAGAGAGAGAGAAAGACAGCGATAGAGAGAGAGAGAGAAAGAAAGGGACACAGCGATAGATAGAGAGAGAGTGGGACAGAGAGAGAGAGAGAGAGAGTGGGACAGAGAGAGAGAGAGAGAGAGAGAGAGAGAGAGAGTGGGACAGAGAGAGAGAGAGAGAGAGTGGGACAGAGAGAGAGAGAGAGTGGGACTAAGAGAGAGAGAGTGGGACAGAGAGAGAGAGAGAGAGAGAGAGAGAGTGGGACTAAGAGAGAGAGAGTGGGACAGAGAGAGAGAGAGAGAGAGAGAGTGGGACAGAGAGAGAGAGAGAGTGGGACAGAGAGAGAGAGAGAGAGTGGGACAGAGAGAGAGAAAGAGAGTGGGACAGAGAGAGAGAGAGAGATGGGGACAGAGAGAGAGAGAGAGATGGGGACAGAGAGAGATGGCGACAGAGAGAGATGGGGACAAAGAGAGAGATGGGGACAGAGAGAGAGATGGGGACAAAGAGAGAGATGGGGACAAAGAGAGAGATGGGGACAGAGAGAGAGAGATGGGGACAGAGAGAGAGAGAGGGACAGAGAGAGAGAGAGGGACAGAGAGAGAGAGAGGGACAGAGAGAGAGAGAGGGACAGAGAGAGAGAGAGGGAGGGGCAGAGGGAGAGAGGGAGGGGCAGAGGGACAGAGAGAGAGAGGGAGGGGCAGAGAGAGAGAGAGAGAGAGAGAGAGAGAGAGAGGGGCAGAGGGACAGAGAGAGAGAGCAGAGAGAGACATATATAGAGAGGGGCGTATAGAAAGAGACAGATCGAAGAGACAGAGAGGGGAACAATATAGTTAGTGACAGAGTAAAACAATGATTTTCTGTTATCACTTCAAACTAATAGTTTTGTTTGCTTTTTATTGTAAGAAGATGATTTAATGACTTTTGTTGGTTCAAGTGTCGCGTAATTCACTTGTTTTCAATTGGGTTCCTGTTTACATCATCGCAACACTTGCAACAATAAGAAAAGAAAAAATTGCTCATCTACAAAAAAGCCAAAGCATCTCATCTCAGACAAATGGGCTGGCGTCATGAATCTGAAGGGGCGAGATGTGCACTATCGAAGGATTATTAATCGATAATGGTCAGTAATAAAAAAGGCGCCCCAACCAGGGAATGCCGATGGAGTTAGCCAGGTATTTTTTGCAGACCAGGGGCAAAGGCTCTTCGATCGCACTTTCTGACCCTTGTATCACATCTTCAACCTCTCCTCCCGTAGGAGTGAGAAAATATAAATCGTCTAGTCAGCATAATTACAATTGAAAATATTAATTTAAAAAAAAATCCAACTTTTAATGCGCAACAAACTCAATACACATACATATACTGGCAAACTCTTCCAAATCACATCCTAAGATCATTCGTAGACATTTATGCTGACAACACTACCATCTATCGAAACACATCAAAGGCTGTAAACGACCAAGTTGTCTCTGGTTCTCTTTCCTCTGATCTTGAGCACATGGTAGAATGGGGAAAGAGGTGGCTGGTTACTTTTAATGCATCTAAAACCAAGCTTCTATCTTAACATCATCAACCCTCTGATCCACATCTGGCATCAATTGAAATGAATGGCTCTTATCTTGGGAAGGCTCCATGTTTTTACAAGCTTCTTGGCTTGACCTTTACTCCTGATCTGAAATGGAACACATACATCAAATCCGTTGGCTAGGTCACTGGAAAAAATGACAGAATCCTTCTACCACTCCAGCAGATATCTCACTGCTGATGCAATTCTCTATCTATATAAAAGCCAGGTACGTCCAAGAATAAAATACTGTTGCCACATCTGGGCAGGAGCTGTAAGAAAGACTTTATCCTGTCTTGGCAGAGTTCAAAATAGACTTCGTAGTCTAGTGGGGGGGGGTGCTCTTTTCTCTTCCCTGCAACCTCTTTAACACAGAAGAGATGTTGTAAGCCTGTCTCTGCTTTATCGTTATTTTCATGGCAAGTGCTCGTCTGAGCTCCAATCTATGGCCTCCCCCCGCCAAACTTTCATGAGAAACACTCATCTAGCTGAAACCATTATCAATAATTTCCTCCACTCTTTATCTGTGCATAAACCTAAACGTAGATTCCATGAACAAAGCTTCTCTTCCATTTGCCTACTTTCCAGTTGATAACAATATGGTTATGCTCAAGTCCAACATAAACAAATTCTTGATGAATCATCCCCTTTAAATAATCCAATTTACCAAATTTCCACTACTAACGATTACTATGATATTATTCCATTGATTACTGTACAACCCTTATTCTCGAGTAACCTTCGGGCCTTAATAAATGGTGTCTCCTATGTAAAAAACAAAAAAAAAAACTTTTTATTTGAATGACAAATTTTCTTATGGGTCAAAGACAATTAGCATTATTCTACAGTTATAACAAAAGTGTTAAGAACATTTGTTCTTTTCTATCTATTTCGAATGACAAACCGAACAAAAAACACATACTCATTTTTGAGAATCTCTTCCCATTCATCAAAAATGTTTAGATTAGTGTGCCTGGAAATTAGATCAGATTAGTGTGTTATGGAAAACAGGGTTGCAAGAGTTAGAAAGTACAATCTCTGGCTCTTGGGGGATTTCAAAATACCAGATTCCGACGATCGCCTACAATTCAAGATTCTGACGACCAGTGACCTAAAAAGATCTGATAGGATTTTAACTAGGCTTAGTCGATTCTATAGGATGTGATGCTATGTATTGGGCAACACATGCCCTCTGCATGCAGGAAGAAAGTGATTGTTCTTTTGTTTTATTTTGTTTTAAAATAAATGGTAGTATATGATCCATTTTAGATGAGAGATGGCAATGATGAAGATACCGACGTGGACTGAGGAGCTGGTGTGCATTTTTTTTTTTTTTTAATTATTATTCTGCTTGTATCTTCCTTAGTCCGTACGTTACATTTTGAAAAAGGCCAAATACAATTTTTGAAAGCCAGACTGCTTATAACAACAAACAAACAAACAAAAGACAGATCGATGCCAACAAAAAAAGATAACTCCAGCTAACCAACGAAGAAACAAGAAAAGATAACTCCTGTTAACCAAACAAAGAAACAAAAAAAGATAACTCATGCTGAAGAAACAAGAAAAGATAACTCCTGTTAACCAAACAAAGAAACAAGAAAAGATAACTCCTGTTAACCAAACAAAGAAACAAGAAAAGATAACTCCTGTTAACCAAACAAAGAAACAAGAAAAGTTAACTCCTGCTAACCAAACGAAGAAACAAGAAAAGATAACTCCTGCTAACCAAACGAAGAAACAAGAAAAGATAACTCCTGCTAACCAAACGAAGAAACAAGAAAAGATAACTCCTGCTAACCAAACGAAGAAACAAGAAAAGATAACTCCAGCTAACCAAACGAAGAAACAAGAAAAGATAACTCCTGCTAACCAAACAAAGAAACAAGAAAAGATAACTCCTGCTAACCAAACAAAGAAACAAGAAAAGATAACTCCTGTTAACCAAACGAAGAAACAAGAAAAGATAACTCCTGTTAACCAAACAAAGAAACAAGAAAAGATAACTCCTGCTAACCAAACTCCTGGTTTCAGAACCAAGTTTGGATGATTGCATATATTTTATTTTTATTTTTTAATTGTTCAACTTGAGATCGTAGCAAAATGTGACTTTCACAGAGACAATAAGTTTTTTGTCGTCAAGAGGATAAATGGGCCAGGAGTTCGTCCGGGTGTGGGTGGGTGGGGGTGGAATAAGAGAGGTGTAAAACAGTTCGTTACACCTTGATTAAAACAGACTCCAGCCGAGAATAATTACATTTTGTTTGGTATCAGATTCAGGGTTAGGCACCTTCAGACGAATAGAACAGAAAGTTTCATTTATTGTGTGTGTGTGTGGGGGGGGGGGCGGACGGTTCATATTTCGTGGTTTACATTACATATGATTAAGCTTGTACGTTTATTTCGAGTTCTACTTTTTGAATTACGTACTTTCATCAGACCCTTGACCACAGGAAATTATATAAACAAATAAATGTTGTTGTTTATCATTATTATTAATGTTATTATTATTATTATTATTATTATTATTAATGTTGTTGTTATTATTGTTGTTATTATTATTATTATTATTATTATTATTAATGTTGTTGTTATTATAATTATTATTATTAATGTTGTTGTTATTATAATTATTATTATTAATGTTGTTGTTATTATAATTATTATTATTATTATTATTATTATATTTAAAAGTCTGCGTTGAATTGGCTTACTAAACTTACACGTTCAAATTTAAACTAAAGGTTTTATTACGGAGAAAAAAACAAAACAAAACAAAAAAAAAAAATTCATATTTCGTATCATGCGCGACCTCGTATATCTCCTGACTTGAATATTTAACAAATCTGTTGAAAAATACAGCATTTATCTTATTTTTCTTAGTGACATCATGCCATTGGGGAGGAGAGAAAGAGGGCGGTTTCTCTCCTGAAGAAGGCGCGATGACGTCAAAAAGTTATATTTATAAGCAAATAAATGTTTATTCATTTTTTAAAATATCTGCGTTGAATTAGCTTATTAAACTTACATTTTCCACTTAAACTTAAGTAACGTTTTTATCACGGAGAAAAAACACACATACATACACACACACACATATATATATATATATGTGTGAGAGAGAGAGAGAGGGGGTGAACTTTCTTTAATTTGGCAACTATCGGTCAGTCTGAGTTTAGCTTTGTTTGGCAATTCATCATGAAGTGACTGACACCTGAGCTACATTTGCAAATTTCAAATGATACGATCAATTTACTGAGAAACATTTGATAAACGAATAATTTCATAAAATGAATCTGTCAACTAGCCACCTCGCTTGTGCGATTTAACCCCATTAGATTATTTTCCCATGTCTACGCTGATAAACCAGACCATTTGGAGGACAGCATTCGACGTGTTATTGCCAAAATATAGCCTTTGTGAAAATTGGATCTCTGGACAGTTATGTTTTTGTAGATGTTGGTAAGTTGAATTAGAATTTACAAGATGCAAAGGAGGCGGTGAAATGGTGTGATAGTCGTAAAACCAATGTAGTTATTATCTTTAATATAATTATCTGAGTTTCATTCCCACAAAGGGCATTTAAACCTATAGATAATAGTGGTTCTTTCAAATATTCTTAGGATTAGGGAGAAATTGTTTTTATTATAGGATTTTTGGTCTTAAATTCCTTATACTAAAAATTAGTTTAATTTTATTATTATCAATTAGGGATAACTATGTGCAATATTTTTAATAACCTTTCATAATTTAAAGTTTGGTCGAATTTAATTACAGTAATATATGTTTAGAGTTTGAGATGTGATGTTGGGTACTATTATTATTTGTAATGACCCTGGTGACAAGATGAAAGTGTAGTATCTGTTCCAGCAGATACTGCAATCAAAGACCATTGTTCTTGTGGCAATGAGCTCCTGGTCTATGTAGGGGCAACTGTATGTACCAAGAGAGGCTCTCACTACCAGCTCCCATTCCCCACCTTTCAGGAGCTTTCCTTCTTCACATTAAAAAACGGCCTCATGCCTAATTTGCTTTCGTGGGGAAGCAAATTAATTTTTTATGTTTTGAATCATTCATTTCATTTGAACAATGGTAGCACTCCCATTTTCATAGCTCTTCATCATTTTTGTTTCTAGTTAAACAATGGGATGCATTATTTTTGAAATGACCCTCATGTTTCATGACCACAAGTCTATATCATCATTAATAATTATTTCTTAATTATATAGTCGATGAACAAATATACAATGAAATAAATGAAACAAACAGACCTCCTAAGATTCCAAAATATCCAACTAACTCCTTAAGTAAATTCTTAGTACAGCAAAATGGAAGGAGAAATTTCAGAGGAAACATAATTTAAATCAAAAAGATCAAAGAAACAAAAAAAAACGGGCAGGTGGAATTGTTAAAATTTTCCTTAAGGCCTTATCGTCTGACCCTCTAGAAGAAAAACGTAAGAATGATAAATTAAAAGCTAAGAATCGAATGAGGAAAGAGGGAAATTGGTTTCAGTTGGAAAACCAGTGAGAAAAAAATATATATATATATAATTCTCACTGTTCAGGTGGTTTTAAATCAGTAAATATTTCCAACTAATGTTTCAAAATCTTTTGTCTACACAGTGCTAGGTCGAACTATCATCTCAATATCATTGAGGCGTTAGTCATTAATAACTCTCGACCTAGCCTGTGTAGATTTTGAAACATCAGTTGGGAATATTTACTGATTTAAAACCACCTGAACAGTGAGAATTATTTTTATTTTTTATTTTTTTTTTCTCTCACTTGTTTTCCAACTGAAACCAATTTCCCTCTTTCCTCATTCGATTCTTAGCTTTTAATTTATCATTCTGACGTTTCTTCTTAGAGGGTCAGACGATAAGGCCTTAAGGAAATTTTAACAATTCCACCTGCCCGTTTTTTTTTTTTTGTTTCTTTGATCTTTTTGATTTAAATTAAATTATGTTTCCTCTGAAATATATATATTTCAAACTAAGCTGAACTTAAATAATCGATAATTGCCAAATCTGCATGTAAAGAAAATAGAGTTGTCAATTAAAAGATCGTTGCTTCTAAAAAGAGAAAAAAAACTATGCTGTAGAACCTCGGAATACGGCATTAAGAATTAGTAACAAAATACAGTACAATATATAATACACATATGTATAATCAAATAACATGATAAATAACACTGTAAGGCGGGGCAAATACCGTAACCAGGGGCCAGAAAAACAGTATCCTGGAGTTCTACTGTATGTCTTCTGGTGGTGGGGCAATTTTGATATTTTTCCCGATTCTGATATAATTAATGATTCCGATTCAGATTTATTATAAATCAGTAAATATTTAACTATAAAGCTGTTATTTTGTCCCAATTACTGTAAAAACACGTTAAATGTGCAGATATTTTCTCAAATGGAAAACATTTCTGGACGGTTCGTTAGTTGGTTGGTTTATAGATTTTAGCTTTACTGGAAGTTTAAAATCAATAAATATTCATATATATATACTAGCAGTTCAGCCCAGCTTTGCTCGGGTCCTATGTATTGTTCATAACTTTATGTGCATATGTATATATTAAAAAGTTTGACTCATGTCCAAGTAACCTACATCTAAAATTTCAAGTGTTTAAACCCAAAATTGGCAGAGGAGTTTGGTAGAATATGCAACGGTCAACTCTTTCAACTTTGACCTCTTGGCAGCCAAATTTTCCCTCAAAAACTGATTAAAAAGCTTGCTGCATGTCTGAATATTCTTTATGTAAAATTTAAAATGTTTAGACCCAAGATTTGCTGAATAGTTTGCTAGAAACCGCAAAGGTCAAATCTTTTGAACTGGTAGCCAAATTTTCGGCTAAATACTTGCCTTATTTCTGAATACACTTTATGTAAAATTTCAAATGTTTAGACCCAAAATTGGCCGAGAGGTCAATTATTTTTAAACTTTGACCTCAAGTTTCACCCCTTAAAATTTATTGTTTTGGGCTCAAATCAAATTAAAAAGTCTGATTATGTCCAAGTAAGCTACATCTAAAATTTCAAGTGTTTAGACCCAAAATTGGCAGAGGAGTTTGGTAAAGTTTTCAAAAGTCAAATCGTTGAACTTGACCCCTTGACAGCCAAATTTCTGGGCGAAAACTGATTAAAAGATTTTCCCAAATCTCAAACCCCCTTATGTCAAATCTTGAGTCTGCATACTGAAAATTGACAGAGTAATTTGGTAGGGAAATGTAGACACACATACAATTTCATTTTTATACATATATAGACTATTACTATAAAAAGCGGAATACTTTTTAAACAAAATTAAATTAAAAAAAAAAAAAAGATAAATAAATCGTCTTTGGCATTGGAAAATAGGCACAATTTTTCTGATACCAATTCCCTCAAAAAGTTCCGATTTTTCAGGTTCTGATTGATCGTCCCATCACTAATATCTTTCAATATTCAAGATTGTTGATTTTTCAGAGATTCACAAACTCAAACTTCGGCTCCTAATATTTTTACAAGTCTGACTCCAACCCAAATTCTGTCTCCCAAATCATTCCTGGAAATAATGGCATTGAAGGATGACTCCACACTCCTTAAAACTAAAAAATAGGGCTCCATCACTAGATGCACTTTAACGTTTTACTTAAGACGACAGACAGTGGAAGATGAAATTGACCTTCATAGATAGGTCTGCCTTTACCGTTTCCCAAAGGTTTTGCCAATTTTGATGGATTATCAGAGACGAAATCAGATCACGAACATCGAGAGGATAAGAACGAAAATGAGATTAGTATTTGGATTGGAAATAGTGTAAATAATTCCTCAGAGAAAAATGTTGACAATGTAAACGCACACATACATACCACATGCACAAACACACTAACATATACCAATAGTGAGGCTACGGGATCTAGCAAGATACATAGAAATACACATAACGACACATATGTACACTAACACAGTGTGAAAAATGTTGACAATCTAAACACACACACACACACACACACAGTGGCTGGAAAGATACACATGCACTAGCACGCAATAACAGTGAAGCTAAACGTCTGGAAAGATCCACGCAAAACAGACACACGTAGAAGTATATATCTCCTCCCACGTACAGTGACAATATGCCTGGGAGGATAAACTCCATCATGGTCTTTTCATTAGATCAGTTTAGGGATTGAGTTACACATAACCGGAAATGAACCGGGAATATTCAGATCTTCAAAATCGGTAAGGAAGCAGGAATATGAACAATATATCTGAGGGACGAAAACAAAAGGGATCATTGGAAGTATGGACAGGAAGGAAGTCATAAGAGAAAATCATCAATGTGGTATCTCAACACAACGAAAAAATATATATATATATATATATACATACAAATTTGATTCATAATTGTACCTTATTTCCAAAAGAGGAGAGATATAACATATGAGAAATATTTGGAATCAAGTCTCCCCTTGCTGTTATTTCAGATCATTTGAAACCATAGCAGCAAGTTTTAGTTTTCTCTCCCTCAAAGGCAGAGGTATTGTATATATATATATATATATATATATATATATATATATATATTAGTGAAAGCAAAATGAATTGTTTGCAACTATTAAAATAACTCAATATTCTCCATTTTTTAAATAGTAGAAAGTGCATCTCGGGTTTACTTTAGGCATCCTCGTAATGTTCACTTCCCTTATTTTGTCCTTTAGTCCTCACATTCCATGAGCGATGTTTCTGACAAAGGGGGAATAACTGCTGTTTTCCGAGTTTAAAGTTATTCATGTAACACTTATCGTTTGCTAATTTGGACCTTGAAGTATTATCAGTTTCATCAGGTGGCTTCCTGCCTCGTCTGGGGCGATTTCGAATTTCAAAAACAAAACAAAAAAAGTTTAAATTTCTGATATTTCGGACGAACTGACGAACTAACAAAAGCTCTATTTATATAAGAAAAGGATAAGTGAACAAAAAAGAGAAGTGAAACACACTTCATCTCACGCACATGAGCTGTCCTCATAAATAATCATCTTTTACCCCATTTCCATCATTAACGTTAATCACAGGGTTCATTCAATAACCCTTATCCTCGAGTGACCTCAGGGCCTTGATAAGCGAGGACTGTCAAAAAAACACAAATCAAAGCAAATGTAAACATCCGGAAACACATACAAACATACACACGCATCAACGCAACGAGTAGGTAAATAGGTTCCTGGAAAGACACATACGCACATCCGCGTAATGTCGTTTGCAGCGAGAACAGACAGCAAAATATATTCACTCATTTATCGCGGCAAGTCGTAACGTGTTTCCTGTCCGCGCCATTTATTAATGAGTTCCTCAAATGATTGAAAGTAAAACGCAAGATTTCTTCTCCTCCCGTTTTGTCGTCTGATAAAAAACTTTTTCATCACGCAACAAGAAATACAAAACGAAGACATTAATTCATCTTCTAATTCAGGAAAATAGATTTGCAGTTTTTCTGAAGAGATGAAAGAAGTAGTTTTAAGATGCGTCCATTCATTATTAAAGTGTTCTCTTGTGTAGAGAGTGACAGCAGCAGAAGATGAAAGCGTGAGAGTAAAAATTCATCCGGCTTGTACATATGACCAATTTAAGAAAACTGTATATCGAGCAGGATTAATTATTACAAGCAAAGAAAACAAGCTAAACTAAAATTTTGTTGTCTAGCATTATAGATCAACTAGATTTTTAGCCAATTAAAAAAATTAGGCAAACGCTATCGTCCGTCGTCGTAGAATGAGTGTTTATGCCAAACTGACGGTTGAATATGGTTACACTTGTGTTTAGTTTTGCATTAAATACTAATTCTAATTAATTCTAAACTGTGCATCGAACGCATATTATAAGATCCATGCAAATTTTCTGTCAGATCAGATTAGTAGTTTCCAAGAAAAAGTGGAAAGGACGGATGGACTAAAAGAAATATAACCAAACAATAGTATAACAAGTGAAGCATGCATGGTCTCCAGTGAGTGCATAGTAAATCAGGCATAAAAAAATGACTAAGTTCAGCACCCCCCCTATTTAGCCCCAAAAATCCCCAGAGGACGTCAAATCCTGGTAAAAATGAACAAATGATGCAGTTTTAGGCCTTAACATATGTAAATTTAAGTTCTGCACCATGCAAAAAAAGAAATGACCAAGTCTATCATTTGCCCCTCTCCATTAGCCCCAAAAGTCCCCAAGGCCTTAACATATTTAAATTTGAGTTTAGCACTATGCAAAACTGCTAAATAGACATACACAGAAAATTTTGGACAAATATGGTAACATAGTCCCAAAAATGGAGTGTTTTTATTAGTCCTAAAAGAGCCCCCCTGGGGCACACCCAAGAGTTATTGCAAAGTATAGACAAACAAAATTATATAGAAATCAGTTAGTTACTTTTCAGAAAGTTTTATAAAAATCCAAGGCATCAATTTTTTTTAATAAGCACAAAAGTGTCAATTTTAGCCATTTTAACCTGAAAGGCATCCCTAGGGGGGCAACCAGAGTTTTCCTGGAAAATCCGTCCTGTTACTTTTTTTTACTCATATCATGTTTAATGTTTGTGCAAAATTTGAAAAAATTCCAAGCCGTAGTTATTGAGAAAAGTGTGAACGGACAAGGGTGAATTTACAGGTCCACCTTCTTTTTGTTGGGGAACCAAAAAATAATAAATATCAAGATCTGAACGGGAAATTAGACTATGGAAATGCAAGAAAGTCAAAGTATTTCTCATTGTTAGTTGAACACTTGAGACGGTAAGCAAAAGCCAGTGTTGGCTTTTGTTGATGTTATAACATTACAGATTAAGACCCCCCCCCCAAAAAAAACACGCGTGTTTTAAACCACGTTTAAAACACACAGTTCAACTTCCCCAACTTAATCAATACTAGCATTTTAACAAAAAAAAAAAAACTATCTAAACATTATCAAACAACATCCTAGATATTTTTGACCCCAACAAATTCGGTTATTAATTCATTATAGTTAATTGACTGTAACCCAGCCACATCCACTGTAGTGAAGCTCCTTCTAAACAAATTCAATAGTCTTTGACCAGAAAAATAAGGTTCAACGGGGATATACAATTTACCAGTTGAGACTAAAGAAATAGCTCGTCCTGTCGAGAAAATCCGAATATAATGCTCGAGAATTGTTACTTCCGGCTAAGAATGTGTTCAGTAGTCAGGGGTGTAGTGCGAAAACGTCAGAACTGTTAACTATTCTTATTTTTTAGACAAAAACACATTTTCTTCCGCAAGGACTGGTGACGTAAGAGATAAAGTACTTGTAAAAAATTCAGTCTTCAGGAGGTTGAAGGTTCAATTTTTAGAACGGGCGATACTCAAAAATACAATTGCAAATTAGGACTTTTTCCCAGTCACGGCTGGCAGAAGGGTGGGGGCGTGCTACACTCGTTCTGTTCGAAATTCCACGCAGATTTTCAAGTTCGATAGAAATATTTCATAGTTTGACAAGATACACCTGAAAGTTGGAGGTTACATCGCTTGAAACGTTGTGAAAATAACACTCTTATAATAAATATTTCAATTATTTAGAAAGCTGTTCTTAGCAGGACGGAGCTTTGTTTAAAATATTTTATTTTGAGTATTCGTAAAAAATAAAACATTCCAATTATAATAAATATATTTTTTATAATAAAAATCAAACTCAAATTTTCCAATGAAAAAATATCACTTAACAATTTCTTATGTGTTGACGTAGATTTTCATATGTGTGTAAAAAAAAAAAAAAAAATAAAAATAACACACACACAGAACTGATTTTCACAATTGACAGCTGACTACTCAACACATTTTAAACCGGAAGTTACAGTTCCTTGTTATTAAGCCATTATACCACACATTTATGTGGTTTGTGTTACCAAAGGTAACAAGCACTCATGATGAAATGTTCACCAAAGTGTCCCCATTATCGTTTAACGATGATAAACCAAAGAATATTCGATATTCCTGACTAAAACTTGGTGGGCAAGTCAGTCATAGTCTAACGTTTATTTATCTTCTCTTCTATCTTCTTCTATATAAATAAAATGAACTCATTTTTTCCCGTCTGATTTTGACCTTAATATGATTAAAAATCAAGATATTTCATGCAAATATAATATGCACAAATGACAGAACAATATCTGAGGTGTGTTATAGGCTTATTATTTCTCAAATTCCTCGATAATCTTAGATTTCTATACTTTTTCTGCTGAGAAGTCACGGCCAAAATCGGTTAAGATCAATGGAAGTGGTAAAATATTTTCTCTCTAATAAATTCCTCCTCTTCCTGCCACCACTTAACACCGTTTGGGGATCGTTCACAAGGAACAGTTAAGAGAACACCGGTTTGGCTTCATAGTTCTTTCATATGAAGTTATTTAAAATCACTAAACTAAGCTGCAGTGCTCTGTGGCGTAGTGGTTAGCGTGCTGGACAATTCACATTATATTTTGACGTTCGCGCCGACCTACCGTAGTCGTTTTTTTTTTTTTTTTTCCTAGACAACTGGAATGGACTTTTCTTGGTGGCCGAACTGTTAACGTTGCAGATGTTTTTTTTTTTTTTTTTTTTTTTTTCACACTTTATTTTCCTACTTTTACTCATGACTCCGGGTTTGATCCTTCCTACTTACCTACCATAACATTTTTTAAAACTCCCCCCCCCCCCGTCCCGGAAACAAACACTCGGGCAACGCCGGGTACCCCCGCTAGTACCAAATATGGTTGGATTGTGGAAAAGAATTGTGAATCCTATTAACGATTTTTGGTGGGCTCACTCTGTAGCTCTTTGGAATTCTTTAGAATACGTTACAAGCTTACATCAGAGAACTCAAAGTGCCGTTCACCTTGGGTAGGTTTGAACCAGCTTCTAAAAACGTTTCTAAGCAATATCAAATTCACAACTGGTTCCTAGTCGAATGTATAAATCAGTGTTGATGACAAGGTTTTTGCAATTCTTGCAGAAAGGTGTTGATATCCTACATGCAGCACCTGGTATTCCAAAATTGTCACTCATCTCGTACTGACCAGGCTCAACGTTGCTTAACCTTGGTGATGTAATGAGAACCGGTGTGTCAACGTGATGATAAATGGAGGGCAGAAAGTGGATGTTAGGTCTATTTTTGGCAGCCGCGTAACCCTCACTTCCCGTATTTCGTCTTTTAGTCCTCACGTTCCATGAGCGAGGTTTCTGATAAAGGATGAAGAATTGATGTCTTCCGAGTCAAAATCTATTCAACACTTGGCTATTTTTTTTTAGTAGTAGTAGTATTTTATTTCTTATTTTTTAAGCTCCTTACATCAAGTGTCTGGAGCGATTTTCACGAAAATAAATAATATACCCCATAAATAAAAACAAATAAAATAAAAACTCCCTGGATGCCATTTTTGTTTTTGCACTCAAATCTAAAATATATTTTTATTTGTTTTCTTTCTTAATTTTTTGCCGAGTACGAAGAGAAAGAGAGAATGAAAAAAAAAAAAAATCAATACCCAGACTTCTCCTCCCCTCCTGCTGCTGCTGACACCAAGAGTCAAAGAGGGGGGGGGGAGTTTTCTTCCATATCCGATTTATGGATTTCTTCACTTGGTGTAACGGAACAACGTATTGATCTCTCCTATGCACATACAAAGCAACGACAGATTAAAAATCGAGCTTCTCGGGAGGTGAGGGGGGGGGGGGGTGACGATGTGGTCTTCATGTACAGGTGCGATCAGAGGAGAAGAGGTGGTGTCGCTTCTGGACGGCCACAAATGGAAATTCTCTTAGAAGATAATCAAATTATGGCAAAGGGTTATAAAGGGAGGTTAGGGTTAGAAGGATCGCGAGTTTGATTTCACACAAGAAAACGAGCAGAGAGGATTCAGCTGTGGTTTTAAAAACAGGTCATTGAACACTTCGAGACAGGGATAGGAAGACAAAAGGAGTTATTTAGAAATGGGTATATTATTAACTAGCACGGCTATCTGGCGTTGCCCGGGAACATGGACAACAAAACGAGTTAAAAAGTGAGTGTAGTCTAAAATATAAATCTCACCTGTCTGTTTAAATGTATGTATATATGTATGTATGTATGTCAGGTTATATGCTACTGGTACCATGTAACCCAGTACTACCTGCCTCATGGTCGGGTCATCGGCGACTAAACTGGTTCTCCCACCAGACTTGTTTGGTGAGGAGGACGGCTAGTCTCCCTGAAGGATTAAAAACAACACCTTCCAAAGGGAAAATGAAACCTTTTTCGGGGTCAACGGCCAACTAGCACCGTGTATTTGTGTGTATGTATGTGTGTGTTGAAGTGGAGAGGGCTCCCGTAAGCCGTGGCGAAGGCAACATTTCTAGGAGAAGCAAATCTCCGATTTAAAAAACCATAAAGCGGGAGACCAGTGCCCGCATTAAGCTGGTCTGCAGTTTAACTTGTTACTGGTTATCTTGCTCTTGCTTGTTGCTGGATCTCAACATTTTGAACCGAGATAGAGACTTAGCTGTCGTACAAAGCTAAAACTCTGTAACATCATCTGTGTACAGATAATCCCTCAGGCATTTGTCTATAAAAATGGTCCTGTGGCGATGGAAGTCATTTTTTGGGCTCATGGACTTTAAGTGTCAGAGAGTGGCACTAGTCTGACAAGACGTTGCAATCATCATCATCATCATCATCATGTATGTCTACCTAAAATTTTCGACATAGGTGACGGATTTTCACAAGTATCACTTTGAAGGTCAACCCTTTGGACGACAAATATCGAAAAATTGGCTAAAAACATTAATTCTTTACCCTCAACTGGGCACTTTTCTACAGGGAGGGGTCGCTTTTTTTTTGCCGATATTTTCGAAAGTCATCCCCTCTTTTCAATTGACTAGCTTTAATTTAAACCTTCCCTACTTCCGGTTTGGCGATGAGCCCAACAGCAAAGACTTTTTTTTTCACATTCTTTTCCTCCTTCGGGCTATGGGTTCGAGCCTCCTGCCTGCCTACTACCACTTTTTTTTGTTTTGCTCAACACACACCTTCAAACACCCGGGCAATACTGGACATCCAAGCTAGTATATATATATATATATATATTACATTCTCTCTCGTTCTCTTTCTTGCTTTCAAGTCCCACAGTCTTCACTTTTATTCCCATCTGTCTATCATTCCCCCTGTCTCTTCCCCTCTGTCATTTCCTTTATCACCTCACCCTTTTCTCTCATCACCCATTTCTTCATTACTCCTGCTTTCTTCCTTCACTCTTCCCTCCACCACTTCTTTTCTCCCTTCACTCCTTTCTTTCATCCCCCATCTCTCACGCTCCTCTCTCATCCCTCATCTCTCTATCACTTACTCCCTCTTTACCCCCTCAGAAATTAGGACTCCCGGCGACGCCAGGTAACTCTGATTTAGTAATTACAATTTGTTCTGCAGTATATTATAGATTATTTAATTATATTATTTAATTTATTTACAAAAATGTCTGCATTATATACAAGGAGGAAGTTTGGAGATGAGGATGGATAATTTGGATCATTTGGACTTTCTGTCTATGCAGCTGCCAACCTTCTTCAGGTGCCAAGGCTGCTGGAAAAATGACGAGATCATTCTACTGCTCCAGTAGATATCTCACTGCTGATACAATTCTCTACCTGTATAAGAGCCAAATACATCCAAGGTTGGAGTACTGTTGCCACATCTGGGCAGGAGCTGCTAGAAGTAGCTTATCCTGCCTTGGCAGAGTTCAAAAACAGACTTCATAACCGCGTGCAGGATGCTCTTTTCTCTTCCCTGCAACCTCAAGCCTGTCTCTGCTTTGTTATTTTCATGGCAAGTGCTTGTCTGAGCTCCAATCTATGGTCAACCCTGGCCTGACTTTCATGGAAAACACTCGTCTAGCTGAAACCGCTATCAATAATTTCCTCCACTCTTTATTTGTGCCCAAACCTAAGCGTAGATTCCATGAACAAAGTTTCTTTCTTTGAACTGCATCCCTGTGGAACTCTGTCCCATTCTCCTGCTTTCCAACTGACTACAATACCTTTAATATCTTCAACTCCAATGTGAACAAGTTCTTGATGAGCCATCCCCTTAAGTAATCAAATTTACCAAAATTCCACGACTAACGATTACTACGATATTTTCCCATTGACTATTGTGCACTCATTAACTCTTATCCTCAAGTGACCTTCATAAATGGTGACTCCTTTATATAAAAAAAAATCTGACTGAACTCAAGAATCTGCACAATAACCTCCAAACTAGACCCAATATACAACTTAATACAATAAGAGAACCATTAATTATAATGAATTAGACTAACTTTATTACAAAAATATACATAATATTCTGTTTGTTCTTGCCTTAGTTCGATTTGAAAAAAAGCCAAATACAATTTTTGAAGGCCAAGCTGCTTTAAAAAAAAGCCAAATTCAGAAAAGTTGGCTTAAAAATCATCATTCTCACAACTCTGGACAAGAATATGAGAGTGGCTCCCCTTTGATGTAGCCTCGTTTTTGAATATCATTCTAATAATATATGATTAGTGTTGTAATGGTGTGAGAAAGGAACTTGTAATTTTGATATGTAACAGTTAAGAAAACAATCAGTGAAACGTTACGTAAAAAAATAAATAAATAAAACAGAACAATTGAAAGAAATGGAAAACAAACAAACAAACAAAAAAAAATATTGTCTGCCAAGGGGTGTCGGACTGAAAGAGTAAATTAAATATTGCCTCTTACAATGCGATTTTATTATTTGTATTGAACTATCATTTGGGTCAGTTTTATATGTAAAATACAATGCACAATATTTCTATAGAAACATTAATAAAATCGTTTTTGTTGAGTGCTATTGGTTTTTCTGCTATTCAGAAAAATCTCAGCTTTCTCAAAACATATTTGTTGATTCAATATATTTCTCATTGCATGAAACTTCCATGAGTCCTGCTAATAATTATTATTTCATGTATCAACATAAGATTTTAGAAGGAGATATATTTTATGTAACCATTTTTAATATTTACTTCAACAGTGCTCAATACACGAGTAGAGCTAGGTAATAAGTTATGAAAATACATATGGCCATTAAGCTGCACAAAATTCTGAGTTGCATTTTCAGGAGAACTTGTCAGGCTATTATATGGAATTAATGCTAATGTGGGTTTTCATATATACACAGACCTACCCTCTCCAAAAATAAACAAGGGAAGGTGAAATAGGTCAGCCGATCTTTGATAAAAGCCTGGTTATTGACTGATGAAAATAGGAATGGGAATAGTAAATCTGATTAGTTAGCAAGAATTATATAGAATAAATGAACCTACAAAATATATTATCTATTATATAAAAGCGAAAATGTGTGCACGCTTTTTTTGTATGTCCGGCAAAGGCTTTTTTCAGGGAGGGGGGGGGTCTCAGGGGGAGATTACTGTTTCTTAAAACTTTTTATATACTTCTTAGATTATAATATCTGATTTATGAAAGGAGGTCATGTCTATCTTTTATTTGAGCGACTTTTACGTTATAAAGTTCTCGCTATTCTGTCTTCTCGCCTGTTTGTCTGGCTTTTTAGCATAAATAAAGTGAAACTAATTGAAACAAAGTCAGTTCTTTGGCTTTCCCGCCAGGGACGTCCAGAAAGCAATCAAGTCAACTTTTCATTGACATCACTAAATTTAAATGCTTTTCACTTCCGTTGTCGTCATAGTGCAGCAGTAAGATCTCAGGTTTTCTGCCCTCGCGTCACGGGTTGGAACGTACCTGCTTATTTACACTTTTTTTTTTTTTTTTTTTTGCTTCTTTTATACCTCCAAACACCCTGGGAAACACCGGGCACCCCTGCTAGTCTTTAATAAAGCAAACCTATCAAGATAGTAAAAGCGCTACCCTTTCCAATTCTAATGAGATGCATTTAGCTTTGAAATACCATGGCCTAAAGAGTTGTTTTTTTTTCTACCATCTTCTCCTTTTCATCGTTATTGATCTGATACAATAAAGTTCCATGTAACTTTAATTCCTCATCTTTTTAATTTATATATATATATATATCAGAAAAAGTTAAGATATTGCAGAATTGGATTTACAATATTTCATTCAAAACAAGGAATATGAAATAAAGGTGAAAGGTTCCTTATTCCATGGAGTTTCAAAGATAGGCCCTTCTCATCAGAGGAAAAAAATGTAACCAAAAAGTATATATAGATAAATATCTATTTTTGCTGGTTAGCTCATCATTTTTTTTTTTTTTTTTTTTTAAGTCAAGAAAAAAAATTTTTGGAAAAGAAAATAACAGTGTATAGGAGAAATTAAAAAAGTATACTCAACAATATACAATAATTTTGGTTGCAAATATCCAGCGAGTTTCAAAAGTTCGTAATAGGTGTGGTGATTAATAAATCCATATTATATATAAGAGGGAAAATATCGACAGTACATACTTTGTGCCTAGGCATTTCGAAGTTGATACTTTTCATCATATATTGTCGATATTTTTCCTCTTGTATCTAACCCCCACCTTACATGTTGAGCTTTTTATTACCATGATAAGTCTATTCAAGGAATCCTTCAATATTTCTTGGATTTCCTCATACACACACACATAATATATATATATATATATATATATATATATATATATATATTAGCACATGATAACATCAATTCCATGCATGAGCCTGACTAGTCATTATCAGAATGAAACATGAAAAATTCTGTGTAGCTTAATTTCTGTTTACTTCGATAACTTACGATATACATGTTATAATATATAATAGTTAATAGAAAAAATATTTAATAATTATATATAATAACCCTGCATATCTAAAACAAAAGTAGATTTGCGGTTCCTAAAATTCATACTAGTATTACCTGTGACGCAACAAAAATAAGTGCTAAGTAGACAATCTTCTGGATGTTAAAGGTTCGAGTGCGGGCGAAACGAAGAATGCAATTACAAATTACTTAAAACTTCTATCCTGGCATTGCTGTCGAAACAAGGACAAAAGCTAAATAAGAGGTTTTGTTTGAAAGTCTGTTCAGATTTTTCTGTGTTCAACAAGATGCACCTGAAGAAGGTCGGAGTTTACATCGGCCGAAATGTTGGGAAAACAACATCTGAGGAGAGAACAGTAGCTGGAATAATTCAAATAGTACGAGTTGAATATTGGCCAACAGAAAATATTAACGTTTAATCTGTGAAACTTGACACATAATAACATGCGAGTTTTGACGATGGAAGTGGCTTAGGGTTAGGGTTAGGCAAATAATAAGCCAAAGTAAATAAGTAACCATTATGTTGCAACGTCGTGCGTTGATTACTTCCACGGACATCGCACAAGATTCAAATATGAAACATCGGTCAAGGGAGACACATGATTGGGAAAGTTCCAAAGGTATGACATCTACAATTTAGAGGATAAGCAAAATAATGCTGATGCAGTAATATGCGTTTTATACTCACCGACCCATAATCACCCGGACATTTTATCAGCAGATTATCCCAAAAACAATGTCGATCGAAACAATTCCTTCTCTCCATCTACCCATCATTCTTTTTACCCTCCTCTCGATCTCTTCCTTTCCCCATCTCTACTACTTCTCCTCCTCTCTTTGATAATCTTCATTGATGAGAGCAAAAAGGGATCACAATCAAATAGTCCAACAATCTATGGCTCCTCTCCCCGTCAAACTTTCACAAAAAACACTCGACTAGCTACAACTACTATATACTATTTCCCCCAACTCTCTAACTGTGCCTA
Organism: Euprymna scolopes; assembly: GCF_053919585.1. Classification (NCBI taxonomy): domain Eukaryota; kingdom Metazoa; phylum Mollusca; class Cephalopoda; order Sepiida; family Sepiolidae; genus Euprymna; species Euprymna scolopes. The sequence goes on from NC_136505.1 coordinate 90,963,614, forward strand.
CATCTAAACGCAGATTCCATGAACAAAGCTTCTTTCCCAGAACTGCCCGTCTGTGGAACACTGTTCCACTGGTCCACTTCCCGATCGAATACAACATGGTCGACTTCAAATCCAATGTAAACAAGTTCTTATTGAGCCATCCTCATAAATAATCAAATTTTACCCAATTTACACGATTAACGATCACTACACAACCACCTTACGTGCATTAACACTTATCCTCGAATGCCTCTAGAGTAGTCACTAAGAAAAAAAAACAAAAAAAAAAAAACAATGTTGTCCTCTTTCAACAAATCCTAGAATATTCTTGGACTGAAGAGGACCAGCACCATCCACATCAAAACAGAGGGGGGGGGGAGGAAGTATCAAAGTTATGGATAATTTTGCACGTTGTATCTAGGGTTACTTATCACTGACAACACACAAGATTCAAATATGAAACATCTGTCGAGGTATTGAACAATTGGGAAATTTCTAAGGTTATAGCATCTATGATTTAGAGAAAAAGTCAAACATTGCAGGAGCAATAAGGATGATATTGTGCGTTTTATACTCACCGGGCCATAACCTCCCAAATTGTTATTGACGTGGTTATCATAAAAATAATATCTATCAAAACAATCCCCAGATTATGCTATAAGAGGGCCAATGACTGGTGAGACCCAAAGTCTTAGATGACGTGCCCACTTTATATACATTATATGTATATACAGTAGAACTCCGAGATACGGTATTAATCCGTCCCAGGGTTGAAATCATAAGGTGAAATCGCCGTATGGCAGGGCCTAAGTAAAATTTTATACAGTACATATTAAAAATTAGTAACAAAATACAGTATAGTATATTATACATATGTGTGATAAAATAACATTATAAAGTACACTGTAAGGTGAAACAACTACCGTAACCAGGGACTGGAAAAACATTGTATTCCATATCGTAAACTGAAAAAAAAACAAAAAACAAAAAAAAAAACAACGTATCCCCGGGCCACCATATCCCGGGGTTCCACTGAATATGACTTTTTATTCTGTTTAAAAACGAACAAAGGTTATAGCCTATTCACTTAAAATGAGTGCTTTATGCCAAATTGATGGTTGAATGTGTATTCATTTTTGCATTAAATACTAATCTCTATTAATCCTAACTGTACACCGAACAGATACCATAATACTTAGTTCGCTGCACTGCACCTGATCATAAAGATCCATACTAAAATTTTCAGTCAGATCGGTACAATAGATTCTGATAAAATATGGAATGGACAGATAGACTAAGAGAAATATACACGCACATATTTCTGTGGAAATATTCTTTATTCACTTATATTTCCTTTTTATATATGCCCATCCTTATTTAGGAAGCTCAATGTAATTACAGAGCATATAATGAATCAATGACAAGAGTCTATATTCCAAATTTCATGATGTTGACCATCTTTCAATTTATTCCTTTTAGTTGACATTTACAATTCTTGACAGTATCTGTCTTGTAGCACAAAATTAATCATTTAATTATTATATATCAATCAGTGAATTTATTTTGCCCTTAACTCATCAGAAGAAATAGCAACAATCAATCCACCAAAAGGAAATAAAATGCATTTGGACATGATTAAAAAATCCGAAAATTAGGAGAGAAGCTGCAAATACCTTATAGTTTGCTTACATTATGCCATTAGATTCACTGATTGATATAATAATTAAGTGAATGATTTTGTGCTATGAAACAGATACTGTGAAGAATTATGTCAACTAAATTAAAGGAATAAATTGTAGGATGGTCAACATCATGAAATTTGGAATATAGACTTTATCATTTATATATATATATATATATATATATATATATATAGAGAGAGAGAGAGAGAGAGAGAGAGAGAGAGAGGTGATTTAGACCTAGAGTCTAAAGAGCAGAGTTTATTTTAATGTATTAGTAAATGTATTAATACTTTTAAAAGAACATTGTCCATTGTACTGTAGATATATTATAAGCTCAATAGGTATAGATATCCTAGAGCTATATTAATATTGAGTACAAAAAAAATTAATTGTGAATTATCAATCAGTTTCAAAAGGAAAAACAAACAAAATCAAGTTGAGTGTTCGATCCTTTTTTCTTTTTTACTATATATATATATATATATATATATATATATATATATATATATTTGGTAAAGAGTTTTTAATGCTAATCTTCAATGATTCACTAAAAGGAGGACATGACACTTTTCCTCAGGTTGTAACTTCCAACAAAGAATCTATTCTTTCTGCCAGACAGCAAATTCCAGACTCCGCTCATTGTTCATGTCTAAAGCTGATTGCGTATTATGATGAATAATACGATGCTGTCTGAGATTTCCTCTCCTCATCTTTTCAGTTGACCGCAGGGTTGAAAATTTGCTGGTCAAGGCCATTGCATTGCTTTTACTTTTGAGTAAGGTATGAATCCGTATGCTACCCTTCCAGTTATCCACAACATGTCTATTGTTTCCAAAAAGGGATAAAAAAACATATTTCAGTTCAAAATTATTGCCTGAGAACGATCACGGAACATCGGAAGCAGAATAAAGGAAATAAAGAATAAGAACAAAAAATATCTGCGCTTGTCCATACCCCAACTTCTATGGAAAAAGACAAATGAACAAACACCTTTATGATCTACGTACCCCTCAAGAAAAGAAAATATTGTACACCAAAAGTCATGTAAATAAGTACAGATAAATAAAGTAGTTTTTTTTTTTTAAAGAAAATCATTGTAAGTGAATTTGAGTTTTTCCAATGCTCTCCCACCCATGTTAAGAATGGCTTTGTAAAGTCTTGCAAAAGTTTGAATTATTTGTGATTATCTCCCTTGTCTTTGAAAATTGGTGTAAAGAAATCAATCCATAATTTAACCATAAAATTTGATTTTCTTTTTTAAAATAAAAAATACTTGAACAATTAATGTGATTGTTGGTATAAAATATTACCTTTTCATCGCAGCTGTGTATACTTTTTATTTATTTTTGATATTTTTGCTTTTTTCATGGAAGTGGGGGACTTAGATACTTTAAACCAAATTATCTTATATGAATAGAGATTTTGTCTGTCTGTCATAATTTTGAAAAGATGTAGCGAGAGTGTATTTTTTATTATTCAAGTGCAATATATACATTGGTCATACACTCATTGTTGAAGTTGTTGACACATTAACGTCTACTTGGGCCATTATGTAAAAAAAAAAAAAAGAAAAATAAAAAAAAAAGAAGCCTATTAGGCAAGATGTTTGAGTTTATTCATCGGCTAAGTATTTTAGTGCTGTCAAAATTTGACAGAACATTATAAAAAAAAAAAAAAAAAAAGAGACAAGAAATGGTTTTTGATCTTCCACACTTGCAGAGTTCTTGTGAGTGTAAGCGTTTTGTCAAAAGACTTCTTCCTGTCGCCTCCCAAAAACAAAGAATTCTCTGAGAGAGAACCAAGAAATAGGAAGAACTGAAAGAGAGCCATTTATCAAAGAAAATCTGAAGTAAGGCATCAAGGATGGATGAGGTTAGAGACGGGGAGGCGTGAGTTCATTTGATATCACAGATTCATTTGGAGAAAAAAAAAATTAAAAAAGTAGAATTAAAAGAAACGTTTTCTTTCTTTTAGTTAATTACTAAATTCAACAAGATTTGACTTAAAGTCACATAACCTAAGGCAATTACCGAGAGAGCAATAAGGTTTGGCTTAGTTTATGGCATATCAATCATCTATGGGTTATTTAATGTTGAATTATAAAACTAACTATGTCTGTCTGTCTCCATATTTTCAAACTATCTTTTTCCGAAACTAAAAGCGGCACTAGGGGCCTCAAATGACTGGATTTTTTTTATGGACCGTTCTTTTATGGATCTTTAGCCGGTTAAAATAGTTTTTAAAAGGATCAAAATTGAAAAAAATCGTTATACATTTTGTATAGTCATCTTAGTTTATTTTTTATTAGTTTATGCGTGCCATGTTGGTACAGTGGTAACGTCACCAGCTTTGTATCCTACATTTTTGCTTTCGATTTTAGCTGATGGCACCCAAATACATTTTTTTTTAAATTTTAAAATCACGACTCTAATAATATATACAAAATCTGGACATATTAAAATGCAATAGAACTCCGGGATACGGTGGCCCTAGTATACGTTTTTTTTTTTTTTTTTCAGATTACTCTGTGAAATACAATGTTTTTCTGGGCCCTGGTTATGGTATTTGCTCCGTATTATTGGTTATGGTATTATTTATAATGTTATTTAATTATATACATGTGCATTATATACTGTACTGTATTTTGTTACTAATTTTTAATGCTGTGGTTTCTGACAGTATTTTGTATAGATATTTTAGTTTTAACTCATTTTCCGAAACTTAATGTGTTCAGACATTGCCGCCATTTATATTTTTCAAATACATCGATAAATACTGTTTTTCGAGCCAAATAAACATTTTACATTAAATAAAAACACTAAAAAATTATTCAGTTAGGTAGAAAATTAACTTCTCTTGCTTTTGATAATATTTATTTGTTATATATTTATTTTTTGACAACTTTTTCGAATCTATGTGTATAGTAAAACAAACCTATCCCAGAGGTTCTATTGTATCATTTTATGATGGGGCAAAGCCGGGTGCTCTCACCCCTGCTACTGTTGAACAAAGTTATCAAAAGACATCCAAAGTAAGGATTATTTATTTTCTCAGAATACATTCCTCTAAGAAAATTCTACAGAGGAGGTATCGTCATTGCCAAAAAAATTTAAAAAATAAAAATAAAATAAAAATAACACTTCTCCCAGATTACATTGCTCGTAGAAGGAAATTTCACAGTGAGGGTGAGAACATTAATCTTAGAAAACATTAATCATAATAAAAATTACTCCCAGAAGGAAATTTCGTAGAGGGGGGGGGGCATTACTTCCAAGAAAACAATCTTTGAAAACATAACTGTAAAAATAAATAAATAAATAAATAATAAATAAATAATAATAAAATAAATAAATAAATAGATAAAATAAATAAGCCTTAGCATTGGTAATCTTGCTTGTTCTGGCACTGAAATAAAGATGAGCAATAACAGAGGGTTGCCTTTTTTGTGTTGTTCTTGGCCTTCGAGCCGGGATCGAAGTGTAGTATCTTAAATTTTCCAATAGAGACGAGATGGATCAACCAACCTCACCCTCCCCCCACCCTTGTGCCTAAATTTTTTGTTCATTTTCCCAATTGTATTCTTTTTTTTTTTCTCCTGTGAATAAAAAATTTAATATCTCAAAGTGTAGTATCTGTTCTGCAGATGCTGCACTTAAGGTAATTTGTTCCGGTCGATGGAGGGGAAACCTTGTGGCCTTCAGGCCAAGATCAAAGTTTAGTATCTGTTCCAGCAGATAGTGGAAGCAAAGACCATATGTGAGGGTAACCCCACATATCAGACCTTGGTCAATGTAGGGGAAACCCTTCATACCAATTGTCACTATCCAGCTCCCATTTCCCACCCATCAGGAGCTGGTCCCCTTTTCCCTCCCCCCTCTCTCCACATTAAAAAACGGCCTTGTGCCTAATTTGCTCAGTGGGGAAGCAAATAAATACAACCCTCTATACTGGGGTAATTACTATTTTTGGTCCCAACCAGAGTGCCCCTTTTGCCTTTTTTTCGGGGAGCTGGTTTAACCCCACATTAAAAATGATCTCGAGTCACATTTTGCTTTGGTGGGAAAGCAAATAAATACTAATAACATTTTGATTTCCAGGAGAATCAGACTGAAAAATACTGTTGGGGATGAAACTTTGATACTAGAGTATGATGTGATCAGCTGAGCAAGTGTCAAATGCCAAAGTTATAAATGAATTTTATTTGGACTTCTCTACTGATCTTAAGTGTTTTTTGCACAACGTTTCAGTTGATGTGACCTCCTTCTTCAGGTGTATCTTGTCAAACTCTGTACAGAACTTCAAATGGAACCTTTTATTGAATTCATCGAGGTAGTACGGTCTTGTTCCATCAGCCATAACTGGGTAGAAGTTATAGGTTATTTGCAATTGTATTTTTGGTGTAGCCCACACGGAGGACCACAGTGTTTTGTCTTTCGTTGTCACTGCAGGCTCGCATTTTCCCCCACAGTGGGGTAATCCTCCGTGCACGTGATACTAAAAATACAATTGTGAATTATTTGAGACTTGTAGCTAGTCATGGTTGACAGAAAAAAGAGCATACAACACCCGTAGATTAAATAAAGGGTTCTGATGAGAACACTAGTCCAAATCTATATATCTAGAAAAGTGAAATTGTCTGTGTGTGTACATTTCCCTATCAAACTACTCTGCCAATTTTGAGTCTACAAACTGGAGATTTGACATTAGGGTTGTTGAGATTTGGAAAAATCTTTTCAATCGGTTTTCGGCCAGAAATTTGGCTGTCAAGGGGTCAAAGCGCAACGATTTGACATTTGAAAACTCTACTAAACTCCTCTGCCAATTTTGGGTCTAACCACTGGAAATTTTAAATGTAGGTTACTTGGACATCTATCCTACAGATCACCTGCTAACCAACTCCCTCTTTCCACTCCTGTCCTTTACACTTTCAGGCATTTCTATTTGTGTTTTTCTTGTTTATCAGAAAAACCAAACATCATGAGTGGCAAAGGTTTTTTTTATAAAAACAAAATGGCCAGAGTATCAGATTAGCAGCTTAACAAGGATAATTTGCTACTTCTGATATAAATTTCAGTTTATAACGGGCCGATCAGCACATAACCCCATTGTTAGCACCGTTCCGATATCTCTAAATAGCAGGGCTGATTTGTCTTGTTAACTGAGGATGGGCAAATCGGTTATCAGAGAAGATAAAGGCAGTAACCCAAGACCAACCATTTCCTATCTCTCAACACTTCGAAAGAGAACCATCTTTATTTGTAAATTACTTGCGTGATAAAAAGTCAGACAGTAGTTGCCGTTGTTTTTTGTCTTTTTTTTTTTTTTAAATGAATTTTCAAGAAAATTTATCGCAATTGGAACTTAAATCATTCACTAGTCGCAAACAAGAAGCAATTGTTTGGAGCTGTTTTATCTGTTTACCAAATAGACACCAGATTTCGAAATGTTGCCCCGCAGGGTTAGCAAGTAAACAGGGACACCAAATTTTGACCACCAACGTGGAAGATCGGCTACTACTTCAACTGATAATCTATCTTTAATTAAGTATTACGTGTAATTATATTCATGCAAGTATTCTACATGGATTTATACTTGCGTAATATTTGCATAAAAATGTTGGTGGGGGATGCCCTTTTCTCTACCCTGTAACCTCTTTCCCACAGAAGAGACGTAGCGAGCCTGTCATTGTTCTATCGTTATTTCCATGGCAGGTGCTCGTCTGAGCTCCATTCTCCGGTCCCCCCTCACCAATCTTTTTCAAAAAACACCCGACTAGCTGAAACCACCGTCAATAATTTTCCCCACTCCCTATCTGTGCCTAAATCAAAACGTAGATACCATGAACAAAGCTTCTTTCTTAGAATTGCACGCCTGTGGAACTCTGTTCCGCTTGCCTGTTTCCATCCCAACTTCAACCTGGATGTCTTCAAGTCCAACACAAACAAATTCCTGATGAACCGCGCCCCCCCCTAAGTAATGACACCTTACCAATTCTCCAATACTATTACTACACTATCCCTTTGATTACTGTACACACAATAACCCTTATCCCTGAGTGGCCATTGGGCCTTGATAAGTGGTGAACTCCATGTAAAAAAAAAAAAAAAAAAAAAAGGTTATGGTAAACACAAACCTTTTTTGATATATTTATGTATGCATATATATATTTGTTTTAAAAATTTTGCCTACCAAACTCCTGTTAGTTTTTAATCTACAGACATGAAACTTGATATATAGATATATTCGAACCCATGCAAAATTTTATATTTGGGTTTTAACTGGGGAAAATCCATGCAAAAGTGTCCAAATTAAAAAAAATGAACTTTGCCAGGTGAAGGTCGAATGACAGCATTACGAATATGCATGCGTAACGTAATTGGTTCCAGTTTTAATTTTTAGCCTTGGGGCAAGTATGTCTTCATAGCTCAGGCATTAACATCAAAGGAAACAGTAAATCGTAAGCTGAACGTTTTGGTTTCGATTCTTGGTGATGATGCGCAAGTTTTTTTTTTTTTTTTTTTTAATCATTACTATATATTGGGTCCAATATAATATAATACAAAATTTGAATTAATTAAAATATATTTAAATATATTTTACGGCCTGGCAATGCCGGGCGGCCTGATAGTATATCTATAAAAGTGAAAATGTTTGTGTCTGAGAGAGGTCACTTCCCAAACGAATATACTCAACGAATGTTTGATTTATAGACTTGACATTTAGTATATAGGGTATTCAGACACGTGGAAAACTATTTACTCGGTTTTCATAAAAAAGGCTGCTAAAGGGTCAAAATTGAAAAGTTGGTACTTAAGAGTCATCTGATTTTTGTCAACTGTTTCATGAATGCACATGCATGGGCATAAAACATGACAGCTTCCTTACGTTAAGAATAAGTAGGTTTGAAAACACTTTGTAAAGATCGTGTTAAGTTGGTCTAATGTTTATACTACCTACACTGTCTTTAGGTTTTGGTTTCGATCTCAGCTCCAGTTTTTTTTTTTTACTTACAAGAAGTAAGAAAAAAAGCATATATGATATTCAATATAGTTTTTGTATTAATTAAAATATATTTATGCATATTAGACAGACAGACAGACGTATATAGAAGCTAGAAGTAACGTTAAGAAAGAAATAGCGACAGCTAAGAGAGAATTTACTGAAACCACTAAAAAACGCATCGAAGCACAAAAATTAGGAACTCATGACTTCTGGAAAATCTACAACAGTGTAGTAAATAATGGGCAATCAACAATTCCCCCCACTAACCAACAATCACAAGGTTGTTTGCTCAGCAACCGACAAGGCTAATATGCTTGCCAGTCGGTTTGCCTCAAACTCCACACTGGACCCCTCCAACCACACCCTACCTGACTTTCCTTTGCGGACAGACGCCACGCTAGACAATCTAAAAATCACCCCTGCTTAGGTGCATACTATCATAAAAAACCTTGACACTTCAAAAGCATGTGGATTTGATCTCATCCCAGCTGTGCTATTAAAATAGTGCCCAGTCGAAGTAGCTCCAGTTCTCTCCAAACTCTACAACAAATGCCTTAATGAATCTTGCTTTCGGGCTGTTGGAAAACTGCTTCTGTGGTACCAGTATTCAAGAATTCTGGTGAAAGAACTGACCCATCAAATTATCGCCCTATTAGCCTCCTCCCACTTTTCGCCCAAATATTTGAGACCATAATTAATCATACTCTATCTAAAGAAATGGCAAAAACGCTAGAGGATGTAGTGGAATGAGGACAAAAATGGATGGTCACATTCAATGCTGCCAAGACTAAACTGGTTTCTTTCAATAATTACAAGAAACCTTCTCTGCCACCAATAGCAATGGCCAGTGACTCTTTATCTGAGAGTACATCTTTCAAACTCCTTGGCCTAATGTTCACAGGAAACATGAGTTGGAACAATTACATTGAAAGCAGTGCCAGGGCCGCTGCCAAGAAGGTAGGCTCTCTTTACCGTGCTAGAAAACTACCAACACCGAAAGTATCCTGTACCTCTATAAAGCCACCATTCGCCCATGTATGGAGTATTGCTGTCATATTTTGGTCGGTGTATCTGCTACTAGTCTCTCGCTCCTAGACAAGGTTCAAAAGAGAATCGCCAATCTGATAGGTCCTAAACTGCATCTAAGCTTCAGCCTCTGTCCCATCGACGAAATGTTGCATCCCTCTGCCTGTTCTACAAGTATTTTAATGGTGAATACTCTGGCGAACTGCAGACTTGTGCCCCCACGACGTAGACACCTTCGACAAACCCGACAGGCAGCTAAATCCCACCCCCACACAGTAGAGATCCCTAGATGTAAAAGATCTTTCTACTCCAGTAGTTTCTTCCCCAGAACCGCTAGACTCTGGAATTCTATTCCAGGTTCCTGCTTCCCCAACTGTAGTGACATGCAGAAGTTCAAGTGTAACATGAACCGACATCTTGCTGCTCAAATCCCTACATAGTACCCCAGTAGTTGCTGCCCCTGATAGTAGCCCTCTACACCAAAGTGGCAATTTGCCTTGTTTGGGGTGAAAATGTAATAAAAAAGAAAAAACAATGTAAATTTGTGTAAAATTTCAAAATAAAATCAGACTAGCAGTTTCAAAGTCCATAGGGAACGAACCCATACACATACAAAAAGACAAAGTGCGTTTTATATAAAAGTAAAGATTTCACTTGAAATGATTTGGGTGACTGAAATCCGGGTGAAAATTAACAAACGGTGCAGTTTTAGCCCTTAACATGTGTAAATTTGAGTTCTGCACCATGCAAAAAAAAAAAGAAATGACTAAGTCCCTCATTGCCCCTCCCCTATTTAGCCCCAAAAGTCCCTAAGGCTTTAACTTATTTAAATTTGAGTTCAGCACCATGCAAAACTGCTTAATAGACATACACAGAAAATTTGGGACAAATATGGTAAAATTGTCCCCAAAATGGAGTGTTTTTATTAGCCCTAAAAGAGCCCCTGGGGCACATCCAAGAGTTACCGCAAAGTATAGACAAACAAAATTATACAGAAATCAGTTAGTTACAACTTTTCAGAAAAAGTTATAAAAATCCAAGACATCAATTTTTTTTGATGAGCACAAAAGTTTTAACCCGAAAGGCACCCCTAGGGGGGCAACCGGAGGTTTTCCCGGAAAATCCGTTCTGTTACTTTTTTACTCATATCATGTTCAATGTTTGTGCAAAATTTCCAAAAATTCCAAGGTGTAGTTATTGAGAAAAGTGCGGACAGACGAACGGAAGAATAGACAACAGTGAATTTACAGGTCCACCCTCCTTTTGTCAGGGGGGGACCAAAAAAATTAAGATTCTAATCGCACGTTTTTTAAACTAAAAAGACTAAAAAGACATACTATTTCATTTGTTTTCTTTTTGGATAAAGTTAATGTCAAGAAAGAGATAAAGCGCTTTTCTAGGGCTTTCCTCATCTAAGTTTTATAGGTGCTTTGGCGGAGGGGAAGTATTTCATAGCATATCTGTTTTAAACTTTATATAATCATGTTTGGAGAGTATTTTGTCTTATAGATAATATTGGGTCATCAGGAGAGAATACACACCGTTTCGGGGCCTTCCTATCAAGCAGTTAATAGGTCAAGAATTACAATATCCTCAACATAATAGACATCAAAACAAACAATAAATCAAGTTAAATTTATTGGCAATTTTTTTTTTTTTTTTTATAGCAAAATATGAGCCATGAAGCATGAGACTTATAAGGTGGTCCCATAGAGGGACTTTTATCCTATACAGGGGAAGGAAGCAGCTGGCATAATTCAATGCCCTGCCGACTGGACCAAAAAGGAGAGGGGGAAAAAAGACAGAGAAAGATGGAGAATTAGAATCAATTAGGTTTCAGGGACTTCAAAAATTAAGCAAAATAAAAGTGACAACTTTGGATCTAAACTTATTGATTTTTAAAGCACATGCCATCTGTAAAACAAATAAATAAAAAAATAAAAATAAAAAATTAATAAAACATAGTTGTTTGGTTTTTCATCAAAATCGAATTCTGATATAGAGAAATATTTTTTTCTGAGATCCTTAAAAGCTTATTAATCCGAAAATTGTATTTGGTTTTTAGATTTGCAGAACATGATTGAGTTTTACAAAGGCAAAGAAGAAAAAAAACAATGTTTTCTGCATTTAAGTCAGGAGGCCGATATCTTCAGAAAGCTTGATCTGGCAGCACTTCACGTAAAAAAAAAAAAAGAGAAGACGTTTGTCCCAGGCCAATCATCACAATCTCCTCCAACAGGCTGTTCTGGATAGCAGAAACAAAGGATTCCCACTGTTTTTCTGTTGAAACGAAAGACGGCCATTAATGACAGACTTCAATAACTAGTTATTCAAACAAAATGCTTGAGAACAAAATGTTATTTAATCGCAAACATAAAATTATGCGAGATAACCATTAAAATGTAATAAAAACAGTTTTGCAACGGATTTGTTTCTTTTTCTTTTATATTTTGTTGAATAAAAGGTAGAGGTTAAATTACAGGTTGCAAAGATTATAATAAGTAAATAAATTCTTTTTGCAAGATAATCAGATGAAAGCGAGTGGTTTACTTTTTTAATAAATAAACGAGGACGGCTATTTATAAGGTGCGTCCATTTAATGTATGAAACCGACGCAAATGATATTTCAGACTTGGATGTGACAGACGGACGAAAATGATATTTCAGACTTGGATGTGACAGACGGACGAAAATGATATTTCAGACTTGGATGTGACAGACGGACGAAAATGATATTTCAAACCGGGATGTGACAGACGGACGAAAATGATATTTCAAACCGAGATGTGACAGACGGACGAAAATGATATTTCAAACCGGGATGTGACAGACGGACGAAAATGATATTTCAAACCGGGATGTGACAGACGGACGAAAATGATATTTCAGACTTGGATATGACAGACGGACGAAAATGATATTTAAAACCGGGATGTGACAGACGGGCGAAAATGATATTTCAAACCGGGATGTGACAGACGGACGGAAATGATATTTCAGATTTGGATGTGACAGACGGACGAAAATGGTATTTCAGACTTGGATGTGACAGACGGACGAAAATGATATTTCAGACTTGGATGTGACAGACGGACGAAAATGATATTTCAAACCGGGATGTGACAGACGGACGAAAATGATATTTCAGACCCGAGTGTAACAGACAGACGAAAATGATATTTTAGATTTATGTGCTAGACAGATAAATCGACGGACTGAATCTCTTATGTAGCTGTTTGGACGCATTTTATTTCAGTTCATGGCTTTTTTTTTAGAGATGAACAGGCTATTTCAAGCTTGAGTGTGACAAGCAGCGAAAGAAATATTTTTCACACACTTCATTCTTTCTTTTTGTTGTTTTGGTCGACACGAAACTATCATCACTTTCGTTCAGTCAATCATCTGATCCTTTTTGTTTTTAAAAAAAAAGGAACAAAAAATAAAACAAGAAATTTTTATTGTAATTTACTTAATAAAAACTATAGCCAGCTTTTGTCAGACATAGCACACACTCAAACTATATAAGTGAACGTGTCTGTGTGTCTGTCTACATTTCCCTTCGCAATAACTGTCAATTTTTAGTCTACAGACTCGAAATTTGATATACAGGGTACCGAGAGTTGGGAAAATCGATGTGATCGGTTTTCGGCCAGAAATTTAGCTGTTAAGGGGTCAAAGTTCAACGATTTGACCTTTGAGAACTCTACTAAACTCCTCCGATAATTTTGGGTCTAAACACCTGAAATTTTAGATATAGGTTACTTGGACATGGATCTAACTTAATAACTTGGTTTGAGCCCAAAACAATAAATGTTAAAGGGTCATAATAAGGGTCAAAGTTAAAAAGAAATTTTACCTCTGCGGTCTCTACCAAATTACTCAGACAATTTCTGGTCTAAACATTTGAAATTTTACATAAAGGGTATTGAGATAGGGCAAGCTTTTTAATCGATTTGGGTCGAAAATTTTTAGTTACCAATATATAAATGTATGTATGTATGTATGTATGTATGTATGTATGTTTGCATGTCTGCCTAAAGTTTTCGACAGAGGCGACGAATTTTACTAAGATCAGTATCGTTTTGAAGTTCGACCTTTCAGACGACAAATATCGAAAAATTGGCTAAAAACATTAATATCTTCACTTTCAACTAGGCAATTTTCTACGGGGGAGGGGGCGTCGCTTTTTTTCGCCGATATTTTTTAAAGTTAATCTCTCCTTTCGATTGTCTAGCCTTAATTTAAACATAAGTCTCTCCAGATTTGGCGGTCGTAACCGCAAAGACGTCAGGTTTTTTTCTCCGTTCTTTTCCTGCTTCGCAGTACAGGTTCAAGCCTGCCTTCCTATTACGACTTTTTTTTTTTGCTCAACATACACCTCCAAACACCCGGGCAATGCCGGGCTGAAATGCTAGTATATATATAAACAGGCTCCTTCAGTCTTTGACAGACTATGGATACCCACTATACAGGTGCCTGCACATGAAATTTTTGTGGCAGGAGGTGCGCAATTTCAAACCACACCTCTCCTGAGTTGACGTTGTTAAATACCAGTGGAATGTGAAGTGTATGTACAGGACGATTGGAAACAAATGCCGAGATAAGCAGAGAGCACATACAGCACCTAGAATTCCCAAGTGGTCACCCATCTGGTACTAACCAGGCTGAACATTGCTTAACTTCGGTGATCTGACGAGAACCGGTGTGTCAACGCAGTTATGCCATATATATATATATATATATATATATATATATATATATGACGACTTCATTTAATCACATGAATTAATATACGAAAGTATAATTTTATGCGTAAACTTTAAGTATTTACTTCAACAGTGCTCACTACATAGGTAGAGCTAGGTAGTAAGTTATAAAATATATATGGCAGTTAAGCGACACAGAATATTCCACGTTTCATCCATGCTAGGATTCGTCAGGCTTAAGCCTGACGAATCTTAGCATGGATGAAATGCGGAACATTCTGTGTAGCTTAATATTCCACGTTTCATCCATGCTAGGATTTGTCAGGCTTAAGCCTGACGAATCTTAGCATGGATGAAACGCGGAACATTCTGTGTAGCTTAACTGCCATATATATTTTATAACTTACTCTCTCTCTCTCTATATATATATATACACACGCACACACACACACATTAAAATGTAACAAAATTCACTTGCTTGATAAAGCTTATTTGATTTATAACTAGCAGAGGGAGAGGTCGCTCGGCTTTGGCCAGTCGTACACTTAAATATGTTTTAATTCATGCAGATTTCGTATTTATTATTACAGAGCCAATATTATATTGTATCCAATGTATAGTACTGATTTGAAAAGTTAAAAAATAATAAAATAGCTTGCATACCATCAGCTAGAATTGAAACCAAAACATTTAGCATTCCAGCCACATTCCCTACTGTTTAAGCTATGGACAGAAAAATAAAGATTTAAAATTTAAACCACTTCAAGCTATGCATGAAATTTGCGCATGCGCAAAAGTAATAGAAATATGTTGGCAAGTCGAAGTGAACATATTGCATTTCAACTTGCTGACATTTCTGTATGCGTTATTCATCCATTCTTTGTGTATTATTATTACTTCCTGTTAATTTCAGTGTCATAAGACCAGTAGTTTAAGAGTTTATCAGTTAAATATTTACACACAGATGGACGCACACACATCTATTATTTTATTTATATAGATATGTCTCATAAGAGGGATACATTTATTTGAAGTAATTGAATGGTCTTTACTACACCATTCGATTAATAATCTCATACAAGGGTTCTTGACTAGTGGGTTGTGCCCCCCCCCCTCAGAGGTCACGACGCCTTGACAGAGGAGCGTGTAGCCTTGTCAGAAATAACTTGTGATAACATTTTTTTTATTTCATCAATGACATTTTAAAACTTTTGCATTTTCTTTTAGGTGCTACACTCAAAAATTGCCACAATTGATGTCCGACAACAGCAGATGAGATGATAGTGGCTAATGATATATATGTGTGTGTGTGTGTGTGTGTGTGTGTGTGTATATATATATCTCTACAATTATATAAATGCAACTTTGTGTGTGTCTAACTTTGTTCCTTATAGACTCCGAAACGGTTGAACAGATTTTCTTTAAAATTTACAGAACTTTAGTGCATAAGTCTGGGAGTGCAGAGCAAAACGTGTGCTATGCTAGTTCATCCACATTAGGCGATATGCAGTAGAAGACATCTCATTAGCTGTGTTGGATAGCTTTTCACACTTAGATGATAATATTATTATAAGAAATACATGCTCTTTTTGTGAATTCAGATTGGACTAATGTGCTTTAATTTAGTAATAAATAATTACATAATTTTTAAATGTATATATTCTTTTAGGTGTTTCTTTCCCTATCCTTAACAGAAAATAAAAAAGAAAATTAAGTTAATGATTTTTTTTTTTTTTTACATAGGCAGCATATACGAGGGGGGACCATAGATTGAAGCTCATTCAAACACTTTCCATGAAAATAACGATACATCAGAGACAATGATAGTAAGGCGTAAGTAGGGGGTCACATGGGGTTCAAACTTTCAGATAATGGGTTGCGAGTGCCAAAGGGTTGGGAACATTTAATCTAGTAAGTCGGCTTACTGAAATGTGTTTGTGGTCGCACCTGGTATAACCTTAATGCGAAGATTTAGCATACCTTTTGCTGTCTTTCAGATGGCTCCACCAGTCGATATTTATGGCTAATCATCTCATAAGGAGAACTCAGGAATCTGCACAGAATTTTGAACAGAGCCCTGCATTTAATTCACGGGGTAGCATGTTCTCATTTTGTCAGTCGTTCTGAGGACCTGTAGCGTAGTGGATAAAGTACTTGGTAAAATTTAGTTTCAAATTACACTTTTTTAAAAGTTGAAAATTCAGTGCAGACAGCACTCAAAATACAACTTAATTTCATGGCTGATGGAACGAGAGCAAACTACCCTTGTGGATCAAATAAGGGATTCCGTTCAGATTCCAGAATTTGATAGAAAGATACTGCAGTTAGACAAGATCAATCTGAAAATGGTCAACGGTTGCATTGACGAAAATTACACTCCAGATGAGGACACAATAGTTCGAAGAAATCAAATAATACAAATAATTAATTCTCATCTAAAAAAGTCAGAAGCACAGTGCTTAGTATTTAAAATTAATGTGTCAAGCAGTACAGTTTGTGAAAGCCAGTACAGCCAGCCAGTATTTATATAAAGAAAAGAAAAATTACTTTTCTTTCTCATATAAGGCAAGAAAAAATCTGGTTCGGGTATAGACGTCTGATCCGCAACGCTGCATTCGCTTTAAGGAGAGAAGCTTTCAAAATCAATCACTGTTCATCTCTGCTGCAATTCTAATGCAGCCACTTATCTGTAACTTGATGCGTGCTGCTTCCAGCACACAGTCAACAGAACCGGGATAACTTAAACGCATCCATGTATTAAGATGTGCAACCGCTACCATCTATATGTTCATACTCACCTATCTCC
Organism: Euprymna scolopes; assembly: GCF_053919585.1. Classification (NCBI taxonomy): domain Eukaryota; kingdom Metazoa; phylum Mollusca; class Cephalopoda; order Sepiida; family Sepiolidae; genus Euprymna; species Euprymna scolopes. Next base: position 90,980,815 of record NC_136505.1, read on the forward strand.
TAACTTCGTGTGCATATACGCATACAAAATATTGCCACAATTGGTGTCCGACAACAGCAGATGAGATGATAGTGGCTAATGATATATATATATATATATACACACACACATACATCTACAATTATATAAATGCAACTTTGTGTGTGTGTCTAACTTTGTTCCTTATAGACTCCGAAACGGTTGAACAGATTTTCTTTAAAATTTACAGAACTTTAGTGCATAAGTCTGGGGGTGATCTTAGATAAGTTTTGTCTCAGAATACCTCCGATAATCGAAACCGTTATTTTCATTTCTCTATCATCGGTAAAGCCATTTTTTTCCATGTCGCTGCTTAGCAACAATGATAGAACAACAGGCTATGAAAATTCTACTGTGGGTAAGTTGATAGTGTTTTTGGGTTTTTTTTTTTTTTTTTTTGCATGACGTGGTCTGTAGGTTCAAACTCGTAATTGTTTTGTTTGTTTTTGTTAACTGGAAAGAAGTTTATATAAAATAATTTTATGAAAGAAACAGTAGGTTCTCTACAGTGCAATGTAGAATAATATATTTTGGACTAAGTTACTACATGAAGGCATGTGAAGCTTCCTCCCGGGCGATTTCACGGATTTCGATGACAATAAAAATATAGGAGTGTGAAATATTCGTTGATTATCATTCAATCCCAGGCATTGTCAGGTCTCCCTGCTAGTATATATATATATATTTGAAACGTCAAAGTTTATCTCCAGGTGAAAGAAGAGTAAAATAATTATTATCTAAGTGAGAATAAAATTCATAACCCTAGTACAATTTACAACCCAATCTCCGGCAACTTTACATCAGCATTTTCTGTCAGATTCTGTATGCAGCCAAAAGATGCAGAAGCAATTATCCAATCAGCTGTCATAAAATACCAAGTTTCAACGAAAGCACGAAATGAATTAAGAAAAAAAGTTTGTAAACCGAAAATGACAGCTTGCTAGGTAAACATGAAATTCTCTACCCACTTTCTACATGTTAAGAATGGCTTTCGAAATTGAAAGCCATTCTTAAGATGAGGAAAGGACGGAGGGGGACGTCATGTTTTAAATTAATGGTCTGGCAATCTTCAATTTGGGATTCTCCAGAAAATTGTTTTCGCGCAATGTTGCTGCAGATTGGGTCATAAACTAGAAATCCCACTATTTCCTCACGTCTTCTATCCAATGTTTCGCTTGAAATCTAAAAAGTACTTTCCATAAAGGAAGGAAAATTTGTCTGTTCAATTTGTTTTTAATCCTTTCATAATATTCTTCATCATTCAACTAAATCTATTACATATCATTTGTTCTATAATTCTTACTAGAAGATGTACCCGGTGTTGCCCGGTATTAAACAATGTTACATTTCTTGAAAATAAATAAAACACACAAAAAAAAAAAAAACCTGAGACGTGTGCATGTGAGCATTATGCTCTTTCTAAACAGATCATTTCTTGTAAGTAAAAAAAAATAACTCGAACTGAGATCGAATCTAAAACATAAAGACAGTGGGTCGAGTATTATAACCATTAACCCAACTGAACATAATCTACAAAAGCGGTTTTCAAACTTTCTTATTCTTAACATAATATGAACGATTAGCGCTGTGAACCAGAACAGATAAAAATTCTACGGTCTCTAAGTACCAATTTTTATATTCTGACCCCCTTAACAGCCTTTTCTTCTGGATGAAAACCGATTAAAGTTTTCCACATGTCTGAATACCCACATACCAAATTTCAAGTTTGTGGATCAAAAATTTGTTGAGTACATAGGTTGAGAAGTGTCCTTACATTCGCACGCGCGCACATTTTCACTTTCATAGATCTTTAGATTTTGTTTTACTGTGCTTAACATGAATAAACTTAAACCAGGATATGTGCTTTGGGGTTTGTATTACTGTACACATAGATTCGAAAAAGTTGTCAAAAAACAAATATAGAACAAATAAATGTTATCAAAGGCAAGATAAGTTACTTTTCTACCTAACTGGATATATTTTTTGTGTTTTTATTCAGTGTAACATGTTTATTCAGCTCAAAAAACATGCAGTGTTTACCGATGTATTGGAAAATTCAAAATGGCAGCCGACTCTCTCTCGGAGAGGGTACGTTTGGGAAAAGGTATTATAAATAATAAACTAGACAAAATACTGTTAGAAAACAACCGAATATATGTCAACTTATGTCACGGTAACATATATTGAGCGAATTTCTAACAGTATTTTTTCGAATCTATGTGTACAGTAATACAAACCCGTGCTTTGTATTGAGGCATTCCTTGTTCAACTACTGTTTAGTTTTTGGTAGGCAGTAAAGCGACTTCCGGACATCCTTATAGCGCAGATTATTCTTTAATCAATATTTATTCAAATAAGGTTGAACTTTTTTCCTTTTTTTCTTTTTTTTTTTTTTTTTTTGTCTCGTATCAAAGTAAATGGGAATATCAGCCACCGTTTAAAGTTCAAACCAAAAGGTCAGCTATTTTCCGAAAATGTTGCTGCCTTAAATTGCAGCCGATTCCGAAAGAACGTTCCAAGAATAAACTGGGAAATCTACTCCAGACACTTCTTTTTTATTTTTTGGGGGTAAAAAAAAAAAAAATACTTTTAAACAAGAAGGAGAAAAATCCAATAGAAAAGAAAATTAACGTTGCTTATGTCACCTTCTGTAATATCACAGGTAGGATTTCTTAAACGCAGCCAAATATGGATTCTCCCTAGTATGAGTATTGGTGGAATTGTCAAGTTTATTTCTTAAAAAAAAATTTTAAAAAATAAAAAATCACATGAGCAAAAAATCCTCATAATATTCAGTGGAAAATATGAATTATCTTAGACCGGAAAAAGAATCACAACTTCTGAAATTGTTACAATTCACAATCCCTTCTACAATCCAACCATCTATAATATAAATCTTACCTGTCTGTTTAAATGCATGTATGTATATATGTATGTCTATCTTCCTAAAACTTTCGACAGATGACGAATTTTCATGAGAGCCATATCGTTTTGAAACTAGACCCTTTCGGATGACAAATATCGAAAAATTGGCTAAAAACATTAATTTCGTCACCCTCAACTGGGCACTTTTCTACAGGGAGGGGTCGCTTTTTTTTGCCGATATTTTCAAAAGTCATCCCCTTTTTTCAATTGACTAGCCTTAATTTAAACCTACGTCACTTCCAGTTTGGCGATGGGCACAATAACAAAGACGTCACTTTTTTTTTTATATTCTTTTCCTCCTTTTTCTTTCCTCCAAATACGGGCACATAGGCTAGTATTTCATACAAATAAACATCAGACTATAACTGACTTGTCCAACAAGTTTCAGTTACGAATGCACAATCGTTTATCTTATTGCTGTTCAATGACCCTGAATGGGCTCCATCCTCGACCACAAGATTTTTTTGAGGGTAGACGGTATTTCAAACAAAATGCCGATCAAAACAATATCCAAACTATTCCAAAACTCAAGAGAATCATCACAGCCCAAAAGTTATTGATATCCATGTGTGCGTATAATTGAACGATATTAAAATAAAGACTGTTGAAGATTCATGACTGAAACTTGGTGGACAAGTCAAGCATAAATCGAAATGAAATTGTACTAAATATGTATTATTTGAATTCTTTAGACTACTGTTCTGATCTTGAGCGTTATTTGCACAACAATCAAGATGAAAAGAATAATCCACATAATTAAAAAAAATATGAATAATAAACCATCATCTCCAAAGATTCAGAATTGTACTAAATATGGTTGAATTGCAAAAATAGGTAGTGAATTTTATTAACGATTCCATGGGTTGCATTTATTTTGGTTCACTTTTTAGCAAAAATAATAGCAAGAATAGACAATAATCAAAGTATCCACCCATATAATTGAACAGTGATAAAACAAAGACTGTTGGATATTCATGACTAAAACCTGGTTGACAAGTCAGGCATAGACGGACAAAAGCAACCATATTTAGTACAAATAAACTTCAGTCTATGCCTCACAAACCACAAAACCAACCAAACTTCCATGGAGATAGAAATCAAAAAACGAAAATGGAACTAGATTGGCTACACCCAGTGGAAGCCTGCATCCAACATCACTAGGCAAGCCCTTAAATGGAACCCACAAGGCAAGCGTAAAATTGCTAGACAATTACAAGACAAAATTATATAAAATTACAAGACAAGGCAGACATGAAAAGGAAACATTGAGGCTTGGACCAAGGCTGCCGGAATGACATGAGCTGAACTGAAGAGGACCAGCCAGAAATGGGTTCGTTGAAAGAATCAAGTGGCCTAAATAAAAATCAAATATCGTTGGATTGCAGAAAGGATCATAAATTTTATTAATGATTCCATGGTTGGCATTGTTCATTTTGAGGGTGAGAGTATCTCAGGTGACATTTCATAATTACTACAACTATATAGTTGAGGAAATTTTATTGTCTGCAGTTTAAAAATGTATAATTTTGATGTTCCACTATTAAAATTAATTAACAACTTACTTTAAAACAGAAAGTGAACCTTGGGTTTACATTCAGGAGCCCCATAACACTCGCTTCCTTTTTTCTTTAGTCGCCACATTCCATAAGTGATATTTTTGACAAAGGGGGAAGAATTGCTGTTTTCTTGGTTGGAATTTATCTATAACACTTATCATTTACTAGCTTTTGAGCTTTATTTATTATTTTTCTTTTTAAGTTCTTTGCCTCAAGTGGCTTTATACCTTGTCTGGAGCGATTTCTATAAAAAAATGTCAATAAAGAGTATTTTAGGTAAATAGGTGGACATTGAGAGTAAGGGCACGAGTGCTTTGCACCAGTACTGCAGAAAATTCTATCCTTAATATGGCATTGCAAAGTTAAAATGCGCCATTTTACAAAACCTGTTAAAAAATTTACCTACAGTTGCTTGGATAAAGCTGGTATTATGTCGGCAAACAGGATATGTTTCTAACAAGTGATAAAGAAGAATTATATAAGCCGAAATTGAGAGAAAGGAAATCAATGATATTTAGCCTGATATGTAAAACATGACAGAGTGGTAAATGCAATGCAGTAATCTTTATGGAAGCTTGAACTGGACAAGATGCATTAATTATGCTGTTAATTTAATGAGAATATAATTAAGCAATGAGCTTAAAAAATAATTGACTCTCTCTTTCTCTATCTACTAGAAGATCATAGCCAAATAAATTGTTCATATTCTAAGATTTTCAATTCAATTACAAGATGATTCATTTGAAAAAGAGTAGACGTTGAACTAAGAATGTTCGCATATTTTTTTTAGAATTCTAGAAGCTTGAGTAAGAGTCAGACCTTAAACATTTGAACTCCATAACTCCTGAGAAGTGTACAGGTGACTTTTATTAAAGTTATCGATATTACACTAATTTCACTCGCTCTTTATCTGTGCCTAAACCTAAACGTAAATTCTATAAACAAAGCTTCTTTCTTAGAATTGCACTCCTGTAGAACTGTTCCGTTTTCCTGCTGACTACAATATGGCCGTTTTCAAGTCCAATGTAAGCAAGTTCTTGATGAGCCATTCCCCTTAAGTAATACATTTTACCAAATTTCCACTACTAACGATTACTACGATATTGTCTCATTGACTAGTGTACATTCATTAACCCTTATCCTCCAGTGGCCTCCAGGTCTTGATAAATGGTAACTCCTTTGTTAAAAAAACAAAACAAATTAACAATCAAGAAAATAACATGATCACGCATGGTGATGGTCAAGATACAGGCAAATAAAAAAGTAAATGACAACATCGGGTCATCTCGATGATCGATGTTATTACAGGACGCCAATGCCATGTAACGGTTGATCTAAAATGCGAAACAGCATGTTGTAAAGAGACTCTTCACTTTTTTTTTTTATTTAATGAAACAATGATGCATGATCAAACGACCAGAAGGAGTCATGCAATCGTATGCGATCATAGCGTGGAATATCGATCAGTTATTGCTTTCAGATTAAATCAGGCAGATTTATTGATAACTAGCAGATAGCCCGGCGTTGCCCGGTCGTAAAATATGCATAAATATATTTTAATCAATGCCGATTTCTTATTTATTATAAACAGAAATACTGTAGGTATTAAACGTGACCTTAAATTCCTTTAAAAAAGGAAGTAAAAACAAACACAAAGAAATTGAAACATGTGCATGCAAATATTATAAGTAAAATATAAAAATACTCGAACCGAGATTGAAATGAAAACCTAAAGACAGTGAGTCAAGTACAACAACCATTACGCACGCTTGACATGATCTTTAAAAAGTGTTTTCAAACTTACTTATTCTTAACATAAGTAATCTGTTACATGAACAAATCACACATGCACATTCATGAAACAGTTGATAAACATAAAAAGCTGATTACCCCACATACCAATTTTTTAATTTTGACCTCTTAGTAGCCGGTTTTTCTGGATGCAAAATAATTAAACAATTTTCCACATGTCTGAATATTTTTATTCAGAAAAAAAAAATTTTTTTATTACATTTTCACCCCAAACAAGGCACATTGCCACTGTGGTGTAGGGGGCTACTATCAGCGGCAGCAACTACTGGGATACTATGTAAGGATTTGGGCAGCAAGATGTCGGTTCACGTTACACTTGAACTTCTGCATGTCAGTACAGTTGGGGAACCATGGGCCCTGGAATGGAATTCCAGAGTCTAGCGGTTCTGGGGAAGAAACTACTGGAGTAGAAGGCTCTTTTACATCTAGGGATCTCTACTGAATGGGGTTGGGATTTAGCTGCCTGTCGGGTTTGTTGAGGGTGTCTACGTCATGGGGGCATAAGTGCCTTATTCACCATTAAAATACTTGTAGAACAGGCAGAGGGATGCAACATTTTGTCGATGGGACAGAGGCTGCAGCTTAGATGCCAGTTTAGGACCTATCAGATTGGCAACTCTTTTGAACCTTGTCTAGGAACAAGAGACTAGTAGCAGATGCACCAGCCCAAATGTGACAGCAATACTCCATAAATGGGCGAATGGTGGCCTTATAATGGTACAGGATACTTTCGGGTGTTGGTAGTTTTCTAGCACAGTAGAGAGAGCCTACCTTCTTCGTAGCGGCCCTGGCAATGCTTTCAATGTAATTGTTCCAACTCATGTTTCCTGTGAACATTAGGCCAAGGAGTTTGAAAGATGTACTCTCAAAAAAAAAAAAAAAAAAAAAAAAAACCTTACCTGCCACTCTAAATCCTAATGTAGATCTGTTTCTTATAAATTAAGAATCCCTGTCTCTTGAAGGCTAACAATCTGCTCCTTCCCACCAAACCGCCACTTAACTCCTACATTTCACAGCGTTTGTAGTGGAATCCTTAACTTCCAGCCCCTAACCCTCACATGCTAACTGCTTAGTCATCACTAAACATCTTTGTACCTTCAACTTTATTCGCACCTACTAAAACCTGCCCATATATCTATTTACCAAATTACACGACTCAAAACTTACTGTTTTATCTGTACTATATTGCACTCGCATCTCATGCCCTGCTGACATCTAAAATATAGTTTGGGCACAACTCGTAGTTCATTTCTTAACACCTACTCACACTTTAATGTTATCCTAGACCCAAGCTAACATGAATAAATTAAAATATATATATATATATATATATATATATATATATATATATATTATAAAGGGGAAGCCTCAAACCACATTATCTCCTAACAAGCCTTCTTACAATCATAGTTGCTTACACTGCATGAGCTCTACTCAACCCCTTTATCCAGTAACAATGAAATAACAATGTCCCTAATTCACTTTGAGGAGTGTAACTATTTAGCAGATATATAACCTCTACAAACTAACTATTCAGCAGATATATAACCTCTACAAACTAACCCAGTAACATTAACTAACCACGCGGGGTCGCAGAAATACCTGGATTAGAACCCAGGCGCGGAGCAAACCCTCTCAGTGGTGATGGACCCAGTAGATATTTCCAGATCATCCATCTAGGAGAAGGAAAACTCTGAAACTAAACCAAAGGGGAGGGAGGCCTCTTCAGTCTCGGATGACAACCTTCCTAGAGCTGGTGACTCAAACAAATTACCGGTTTGCAAACCTAAATTGCTTAAGGAGTAGATAGGTTCTGTCTATCACCCGGCTTCCATACTCCTTCTTTGCCTATTAGTCAGGCGCAGAGATACTATCACAGTGATTCGACAGAAACACCCAGTGGTAGATCTTGTTTCTTGTCTAGGGCAGTGAACGCCGTCTCCCCACTCCTGACACACCCCACTCCTAAAGCTGGGCACTTGAGAGTGCTTGAGTACCATATATGCCTGAGCAATTAGATTGGGTTGACCTTCCTCTGATGGGTTGAGGGTACCGGATTGACAGTTACTGGCTGCTGTTTCCGACTGGTAGTACAGGAGCCCTAACTCTTTGGTAGCGCTTAAAGCGGCTGCTCCATCAACAGTTGTAAAATATCGGGATGTTTGCAGTGCCATGTTGCGCATGGAAAGGGACCCTGCACTCATCCCCGGTGGGCTTTCCTGAGGCCACAATCTTAGTTGATGGAGGGTCAGCTGATGGTCTACTTGTGATGCATGTGTGATACTCTGCATAAACTCCTGTTCGGCTCCCCCTAACCTAACTGAAACTTGTTAAAAAATATGATGACAGTACAATCTAAAAATAAGCTTAAACCAGTCTTAGGGTCAAACAAATCCAACTTGCCTCCTCCCTTGAGGCTTGCATTCACAAATATCCGTGGGGTTAGAACTAATTTAGATGATGTTGAAGCATTTCTTCTAACAAATACCCCGGATATCTTAGCACTAAGTGAGACTAACCTACACTTCTCCATCCCCTTTACATCCATACTTTAATATGCCTGGATATCTCCCACTCTGCCGTAAAGACTCTGACAGACATATGCACGGACTTGGAGTTTATATTCGTCATACCCTTCCCTTGACTAGAGAAACAAACCTAGAAACAGATGATCAAGCCTTTATGTGCTTTCGACTAAACATGCAACACAACATTAGCTACTTTTACTTTCTCTACCGCTCTCCCTCGACCGAAGACTGCACCATAATAAACAAAGTATCTGACAGCATAGACACAGCACTCTCCTTCGACACTAGCACCCAAGTACATGTATTTGGTGACTTTAATGTCCATCACAAAAACTGGCTTGGATTCTCTACTTACACAGATGCAGCGGGCAGCGCAACTCATAGCTTCTCTATATCTCACTCAATATCACAAATTGTTACTTTTCCAACCCATTTCCCTGATCAGGAAGAACAACTCGCATCACTTTTAGATCTGTTTTTGACCACAGTTCCTGATGATTGTATAACAAAAGCCGACAGCCCACTTGGGAACGCTGATCATGCAGTGATAATGGTTGAAATCGCCCTAAACTCTAGACCCAAAACTGAAGTGCCAGCGCTCAAAACAACGAGATATTATAAAAAGGCTGACTGGGAAGCTATCAGAGATCTTATCAGAGACGCCCCATGGGGAAATATTTTTTCTCTTCCTGCTGAACAGTGTGCAAACGAGACCACTGAATGGTTCAAAACTGCAATCAAAGCGCATGTTCCCATGCGAAAATTCTATAGTAAGCCCCACTCTCCCCAATGGTTTACTTCGACTTGCACGACTGCCATTGCTCAAAGGCAGCATGCATTCCGTAGGTTTAACCAACATAAGACCAGTTCAAACAGACAGAAGTACATAGAAGCTAGAAGTAACGTTAAGAAACAAATAGCGACAGCTAAGAGGGAATTTACGGAAACCACTAAAAAACGCATCGAAGCACAAAAACTAGGAACTCAGGACTTCTGGAAAATCTACAACAGTGTAGTAAATAATGGGCAATCAACAATTCCTCCACTAACCAACAATCAGGAGGTTGTTTGCTCAGCAACCGAAAAGGCTAACATGCTTGCCAGTCGGTTTGCCTCAAACTCCACACTGGACCCTTCCAACCACCCCCTACCTGACTTTCCTATGCGGACAGACGCCACGCTAGACGATCTGGAAATCACCCCTGCTCAAGTGCATACTATCATAAAAAACCTTGACACTTCAAAAGCATGTGGACTTGATCTCATCCCAGCTGTGCTATTAAAATAGTGCTCAGCTGAAGTAGCTCCAGTTCTCTCCAAACTCTACAACAAATGCCTTAATGAATCTTGCTTTCCGGGCTGTTGGAAAACTGCTTCTGTGGTACCAGTTTTCAAAAATTCTGGCGAAAGAACTGACCCATCAAATTATTGCCCTATTAGCCTCTTCCCACTTTTTGCCAAAATATTTGAGACCTTAATTAACGATGCTCTAGTCCAGCACCTTACAGATGCTAAACTTCTGACTGACCAACAATATGGATTTAGACAAGTCTGTTCCACAGCAGACATCCTCACTAATCTCTGAACGCATATACCATTCACTGGACAAAGCGGGAGAGGGCAGAGCGGTAGCTCTAGATATATCTAAGGCTTTTGACAGGGTATGGCATGAGGGTCTTCTCAGGAAGATTAGATCATACGGTATCACTGGTAGAATACTTAACATAATTAAATCCTTCTTAGATAAGAGAAAAATCCAGGTTGTCCTCGACGGTTGTACATCTAAACAATATGATATAAATGTGGGAGTGCCCCAGGGATCTATCCTTGGACCTCTACTGTTCCTGATATTCATAAATGACCTCCCCGACAAAATTGCCTCTGAGATGGGTATATATGCTGATGACACCACACTCTATGTCTACCATCTCATCAGAGGAGAGAAAATATTAGCAAATAGTTATAAAGGTATGCACCCTATTTGCTAAAGTCAGTGAGACATGGAAAGTCAAAGTGAAAATAATGCATTTATCAGAATAATTTTCTAAAGCATTCTTTGTCTTGCTTAGAATAATAAAAATTCTTTGATATGAAACTCAACCACTTCATTTCATTTCAATGAGAATTTTTGTTTAAATTCATTGAACTACAATTTAATATATATATATATATATATATATTAGAGAGAGAGAGAGTAGTACAGGTTAAGAATGCATTTGTAGGATAAAAATCCTGGGAATTTCCACCGGGTTCATAAAATAGTGCTGGATAGTAAATTGAATGATTTGTATTAATATTTAATTAAAAAAAACTGTACTTGTCTTAAATATTTTCACAAACACACACATATGATATATATATATATATATATATATATATATATATATATATATATACATGAGGGGCATCCCAAAAGTAATACCTCCTATTTTATTGCGCCTGTATAGATCAGATGGATTAAAAATCGCATTGTTATGATGACTGAACTTATGCATTCATGACCTAAAAGTTTCATCTCTCTGTTGCAGATATTAACAGTGTGAGACTAAGAAAACAATCTCTGTCTTGAATGTATGTCCAAAACAGAGATGCATCATTAAATTCCTGGCAAAAGTGTATTGAGAATGGTGGTGACTATATAGAAAAATAAATTCCGGTGCATGAAAGGTCGCTCGTTTTAATGGTACCACTCCTGTCCCTGTAGCTTTCCAAATTGTTTTAGTTAAGAAAATAAGAGGTTTTACTTTTGGAATAATCCTTGTATATAGAATATAGGTCCAGTCAACCAGTGTTATATATTTGAAGTAACGATCGGTATTTTCAAGTTTTGAAGCAAACATTTATGCTTGTCGGGATCTTTTCGTTTTGATAGGAGTAAAGGAAAGGGGGCTGACTAGAAAGATCAATAAATCTATGAACCATAAGAAAAAACGTGTTTCATATTTATGACAGGATTTTATGTGAGTTTGCATATAATGCATTTCTATAAATAAAGATGGAGTCATACAGTAGTGCTACCTTTCAATCGTGTATTACAAAGGAAAGGAAGCGAGGGCATTTTGCAGTATAGAGAAAAAATGAAAAAGTAAAAAAAACAAACAACATTTTTATGTGTATGTATGTGTATATATATATATATATATATATATATATATATATATATATAAATGATATCATAGGCTAAGATGGAAGCGGACATTTGTTATTTATCCATTTGCTTCTTTCCTTGACTGAATATTAACTTTCTGCATTACTGTGAATGCAATACAACCTAAAAGACCAATTTCTTTTATGAATGTTAACTGGATTTTTTTGCATTTTGAAATTTAAATTCTGGATATTTTGTTTCTTAAAAGGAGTTTTCTTTCGCTTTTTGGATTACCAATGAGAAGTCATTAGTCAGACTAAAATGTTATTCCCGGTTTATTTTTATTTTTCCAATTGTTTCATGTATATATTTTTTAACTGTTTTTCCTCCTATTTACGACTAAATATCAGAAATTGTTTTCTTTAATGCATATTTTTTTCATGTATATATATATATAGATATATATATATATATATAGATATATATATATATTTTTAACTGAGATTTTTTACACTTTATGACTCACTATCATAAATTGTTGTTTCATCTAATGCATTAACCAGCAAATTTCTAGTTTTGCTACAATTATAATTTGTTAATTTCTTACTGTCTTCTATGAGAAAAATAGCAAGAGTGGCATTCTTTGAAACTCTGCGGAATAAGGACTTTGTAAATTGTTTTTGGAGTATTCTGTCAAAGAATAAATTTAATTGTAAATTTTAATTAACAGTTTTAAATTCTTTTATTTTCCCTATATATATATATATATATATATATATATATATATATATATGTGTGAAAAAGTCTATTCCAAATTCCAAGATCTTGTTCATCTTACGATTTATTTCTTTCAGCATGTTAAAATATTCAATTCTTGGTGGCACCTGTTTCGTAGTGCAGAAACAATCATAATTATTTATATCAATTTTTGAATACAGGGTGAAACAATAAAAGTATCACCCTAAAAAAAAAAATAAATAAAAAAATAACACTACGACTTGATTTTAAAACTTTTATTGAAAAAAATCAATTCAGGTAACTTGATTATGTAGTAGAGTTGACATCTATTCAATGTAGCCGCCTTTAGCCTCAATAACTACCTCGATGTGGGTCCGGAGTTGGGAGCATGCTTTTTCCACAACTGCTGGCGAGAGCTCAGCAGATGGTGGCGATCAGGCTGGCCTTGGTGTTGTGAGAGGTCATGTTGGTGCTGTTCTTGACATATGACCAAACAAAGTAGTCCAGCAGGTTCAGATAGGGGGAGGAGGAGGTTCAGCGAGAGAAGGGTACAAAGTCGTAGCACTCCTTCTGAAGGCAAGCCTAAGTCTCTTTAGACTTGTGGGTTTATGTCGAGTCCGGCTGTCACACTTTGAGTCTGCACCACACTCTTCAGCACATCCGAAGATGTGAGGTGGCATGATGTGGTCCTTGCTTAAAACCACACCAAAGAGTATAACTGTGGCCACAAACTTTGTTTTCATAACCCTGGGCACGTACCTGTTATTCGTAGCAATCCAGCGATGCATTTTGAGGGCGCTGGCAATGGTCCTGTTGTCATAACTTGGATTTGTAGAAAGCATCTCCGATCTCGCTCATTGAACATTGTGTCACTTTCAGACATGATAGAAGGCTCATATCGCTCTTGGGATTTGTACATAATTGGCCAATAAGTAGATGGTCTGCAACAAAAAAAGAAAACCGGTTTACATCAAATGGAAATGGAATCAGGTCTTTTCTAGAACGACAATTTTATCATTCCACCCTGTAATTTCCGCCCTGACTCTTCAGAAGAACTCATTAACTGTAATAGAAAATAAGAATATGGACATGATTACATAAATCCGAAAAAATCCGGAGAGTAGTTGCCATTGTGTTTCATGATATTTACGCCATCTTTGATTGTTATATCATGTATATAACTTGAATTCAGCAAGTTGACATAAACTGGAATTTCACTTTTTTTTTTTTTTTTCAGTTAACCAATTTATAGACTAGTAAGTTTACTCACTGAATATCGAACATCAATTCCAGTTTAATAAATATGGATATTGCATGTTACAACAAGACAGATAAATAAAAACAACCTGCTTTAAAACAAAAGAAAAAAAAATTATTTTTTTGTCCAGAATACCCTCTATATTAAAAAAAAAAAAAAAGTTTGTATGATGTATGTGCCTATGATGAAACAAGAAAATATATTCTAAAAATCACAAATTGATCAAAGAGTTTTCTTTTTAAAACAAAAAAATCAAATTTTATGAGTAACAAACAGAAGAGCAGCCATCTTACCTAACATTTTGAAAAAAATAATTAAAAAAAAAAAAACAATAAAAAAAAAAGTGAACATAACTGAACAGTTCAAACTTGTGAGATTTATGCCATAATGTCTACAAATACTCATTAATTGCTTAAAAATGATTTTCTTTTTAAAAATAATACTTAATTGTTTTACATAATTTTCGGAATATGATATTTTTGCTTTGTCACAGGTACATATAAACATTATTATTTTTTTTTTAAATATAGGGGAAATTCTGAACATAATGCAACAATTCCAACAACGATCTATTGACAAATTGAATTTTTTTTTTTTTTTTTTTTTTTAAATCCCACGTATAAAAGTTATTTTATAAGCTGAACCAAAAAGATGGTTAAAAAGGGAGATAACTCAAGGTAACATAACAAGAATAAATAGATATAGAGGGAACGCTTGGAGTCTACTTTCAGCTTTTCAACCTGGAGAACATCTGATCAGACTTCTTGAGGCGAAAGATACAAGAAAAATTTCTATACTCTCACTTGAGATATTTTATTCTCGAAACATTGGAAAAAATTAAGAGATATTACAAAATTACAAAAACATTAAAGTGAAGACATTGTTTCACCTGAAAAATAAATAGTAGCAGACATTGTTAAAACATTTTACTGGTAGAAAAATAAAAAGGTGGCAATTACTATACAACTGAGTGGGACAAGTCATCATAAACAAAATCATAAACAGGACAGAAAAAACTTCTTTTTTTTCTGAAAGAACAAAAAGAAACCTTAAAAGACATGGAAGAACAGACAAGAATAAGTTTTTACAAAAATGACAACAAAAAAACTTGACAACTCGTTATTAAACAAATCTTTCAGAAGGATCTTTTGATGCGAGCTTACAACAAAAACAATAATGATCTTAGAAAGAAGAATATGAAATGTTGACATTGCAGGTGGCAGAGCAAGTATAAAAGGATTTATCCATGCAAATTACAAAAGAAATTCATGCAGCCATATAAAAACAATCAAAAACGTAATTCGGTCAATGCTCGCTATGGGGATGAGTGCAGTTTTACAGGCTCTGCCGTGTGTGACTTTCTGAACATTTTTAGTCTGTTAATAACACAATGCACTGGAGATCATCGTGTAGCCCTAGGTTGGTTGGTTGTTTTTGTTTTACGGCATATCAACCTTTTTCAGGTTATTTAATGCCGAATCAAGTTATTTTGAGGAACGATTTTTAATGGAGTATATTTTTTTTTTTAAGTCAGATTCTATTTAACCCATAGTTGGAACCCTAACAGGGTAATACCACTCCGGGTCAGAGTGGACCTGGGAGCAATGGCAATTAAAGGGTGGCTCCACACTCCCCAAGGCCTGCAAGGTGGGGCCCTCACCATCGGATATAGTTTTAGGTCATATCCAGGACCTGTAGCCCTAGGAGATCCATCTTCCCAGGTCTTGCCTCCTGGCTTTTGTGAGGAGTAAGTTTATCGCTTGTTGTCTGAGGCACCCTTACCAGGGAATGCCGACGAGTCTACTCATTTTTATCAAGGTCAGAATGCTCCTCCTCTTTGGGCACTGGCCCATTTTCCCACCTTCCAACCTCATGTTACATCCTCTCGTGGTGGGAGAGTGGTAAATACTGATTATTGTAAAATGCCTTGAGCCTACTCTCAGTCTGCTAAGGCATCAGGACATCCAATAAAACTTTCTGATATTTGCATACTGGTTTTAAAAAAGGGCATTTTATTAATTACTATTTTTGTCTCCTCATTAATCAATTGAATAATGAAATATTATTAGGACGGATATTTTAATAGAAAGAAACTTTAAAATATTTCAGTTCGCACGTGTCAAAGTTCACCTACGTTAATTTGAGTGACTTAAAAATGAAGAAAGCCAAAAACCTTCTCAAACTAAAAAAAATTATATCCATTGATGGAAATTCATAAAACCAACACATCTGATTGGTTATTTAGCTAGAGTAAATACTGTGTAAAAAAAAAACAAAAAAACAAACAAAAAAAAACAACTTATTATCGATTTAATATTAACGATTATTTTGCTTCAAAACTTTTGAGAATTTCTATAAATTAAAACTACTATTCTCATTCTTAATGCTATTTTCAGCTGACGTAATCCCAAACTTTCTTAAAATGCATTTCTTTTTTTAAACTGGGGGAATTTTTGTTGTACTCTAGCACCTAAATTTATAAATAACAGATAGTTTACCTGCAGTATTTATTCATATCGCTTTCATTTGCAACATTTTATGGTACAACATTCCATGTATATACGATGGCTGGCATTGGTTCAGTCTAATTGATGCAGATATTTGAAAGAGATTTAACAGTTGCTAATGCGTTCTGCATTGTCTGCTATCTATTGAACCTGTCACATCACCTCGTGCTTGTACTTACAGCATTAAAAGCTTTCCAATTATTATTATTATTATTATTATATATAAACTTGCATTTCTGATTTAGAGATACAGATAAAACAACGTTTGTTTTTAAGCTTTATTTCTATCCAGAAATCAGTGACTTACAATTAAAGGCTTCAAAACCATGTTTAATCACAGCATTTGACGCTTAAGTTATTCATAAAATAAAATCAAAATTGTAACTAACGTTGTTATTGTGAATTAAAAAAAAAAAAATAATGGTAATGGTGAATAAAGGGAGACCCTAACTTTTAAACACACCGGAAGTTGGCATCCACGTCTCTCAATTGAAGTATAGAAGCACAGAATCGATACAATTTTCAGTTATATTTTATGTTTATTTTTTTTTCACGCCCTTCTAATAAAAATATATAAAATACGTAAACTTTTTTTTATCAATTTTAAAATTTTTTCATAATACATCTTTTCAAATAACTATGTTTAAGTTAATTTTATACATTTCGTTAAACTATTTAGATATTTTTAAAATATATTTACAGAAACGTGAAAAAAAAACTATGAATATATATTTTTTACAGTTTTAATTGTTTACTTAAGTTAATGTTATATATATATATATATATATATATATATATTAAAAAATGAAAAACATAATTGATAAAAAGTTTACATATTTTTATTATAATGCGGTGAAAAAAAACAATATATATATTTGGAAATTGTATCGAATCTGTGTTTCCACACTTGAATTTAGAGACGCAGGTACCAACTTCCGGTGTGTTTGAAAGTTAGGTTCTACTTTTATTCACCATCACCAAAATAATTATAAAAAGTAAACATATTTTGTTGTCCTTCCAATGTGAATTGAAACCAGAATTGCCTCATAAGGTGTCTTATCTGTTGTGCCACGGCTGTAGCTTTATCAATACACTAATCACAAACAATTTAAAATGTACAAATATTTAACTTTTGTCTTTAAAACTGACATTACACACTCATCGTACCATTCCCATATCATTTCTCAATGCTCACTAGCTAAGTTTCACTTTTATACATCACTAGCAGGGCCACCCGGCATTGCCCGGAGCATAAGTGTAGCGTATTTCTATTAAAACTGCTATTAAACTATCTTTCTCTCTTTGCCTCTTCCTGTTTACCCCTCTCTTCCTCCCCCCTCCCAACCCATTCCTCTCTAGGTGGACATAAATACACACATAATAGAATTAGTCTGCATTTTCTTTTCTAAATTAGGAAAAAATAACAAACAAAAAACAAAACGTTCCATTCCCTAACGAAACCCTCAAATAATGAATACTTGTTTTTCTAAATTTTAGACATTACTTATCCAGGGTAACGTCAATCAAGAAAATACCAACTTTGTGTTTTTGTTTTGTCCTTTTTTTTTTTACTTTTATCCGGACATACAAACATACACACAAACAACTATTTTTTATATTATAGATTACACTGAGTATACAGGCCCGATAGACTCTTCTCTTGATTGACAGCAGTAACGCTTTGCTGTTTAATAATGGCAAAACTATGCTAGTATTCACATTGCACATATTCTCATATCATTTCTTTCCATGCAACGCATGTCTTCTACCCACACTGGTCAAGTTTTAATAATAAATCAATGTGTAAAAATCAAATAACATTAACATTTTATAATTTGGAAGAAAAGCAATGATCAATCAAATTTGTCAAGTAATCAAAGCATGTCTAATAGCGATGCATTAAAAGGAATGTCTTGTATTAAATAAAATATACTTTTCAATGCATGAAAGGAGTACTTAGAATTTGAGAGGGTTAGATTCTACCTTCTGCATAATATTACTAATCATAAAAAAAATTGATAAATATTAAAATCAATTAAAAATACAACTTTATTATAAGAACATGGAACAAATATTTTTCAAAATAACAAGTAAAACAGATTTGAGTTATGTCCCTTGTATTAATAAAGCTATTAATCACACAAAACCAAAAAACAAGTTGATTACTATATATGAGAGAGAGAGAGAGAAAGAGAGAGATTATATAGAGAGAAAATACATAGGTTTTGCATAAATATATTACATGAAGTAAAAGAGAAGACTTTTATCATTGGTATTCATACTGTTAAAAATGCCCTCTCCCGCGCCTTTTTTTTTTTAATCATTACAGTTTTGGAAAACTTTTGGAAAAATTCCTTTCAATCTAAAAGGAGCCATGTAGAAATTTCTGTTTATGTCCATAAGTGGCTAGCACTTTTTAGGGTATAAATGGGAAACACTATACACAAAAGTTGGGTTTATAGCTTGATGGGGTATACATCACTAGAACTCAGAATATAACTAGGGAACGAACTCACACAGACAAAGTTCCTTTTATATAATAGTATATATATATGATTATTTACTATAATAATCATTAAATACCTACATACAATACACTAGTGTTTCATCCTTTCGGAAATCATCAGTGCAGGGTGTCACAATTAACACCAGTCGAGAGATTCGAACCCGGCAACAGAAGCCATCTCTGGCTTCATTAGCAAGATCTAATCCATTCAGCCATTAAATACACCATAAGTGTGTGTGTATATATATATATATATATATATATACTTTAAGGTATTGAAATAAATTAGATTATAGGTTGGTGAATCCAGTTGTTTCAAGTCTTATACAATACTAAAAGGAAATATTCATATAAGACAATCCGAGCCAAATAAAATTGCTTGATATACTATACGTTGTGATTTGGCTTTCAAGTGTAATTGATGCATATTTTATTTTATTCAAATTTAATCAACGTTTCTATATGACACTCACACCTTTGATGTTAGAGTTTGTGTTTAAATTTCATTTAAGAAGAATTTTTCAAAGCAAAATTTATAATTTGAACCCAAGAATACATTGAACCAAAGAATACAATGTTTAAATTAATGTCCTTAATCCATAGATTTTCAATGTAAGTACATCTTTTTTTCTCTGAGGAGATGTACTTAGATTGATAATCCATAGATTAACAACATTAATTTAAGCAATGTATTCTTTGGTTCAAATAAATTTTATTTTGAAAAATTATTCTTTTTAAATGAAATTTTAACAGATAAACTCTAATATATATATATATATATATATATATATATGGGAGATCCAAGTTGGTTGAATTTTAGATGATCCACACTGGGTTCTTTGCAAGACAAAAAGCTCAAGAACTACACAATAATGTTCAAAATCTGACTACTTGTATATAGAAAAAAATTTCCGATGGTTTTTTCAATGCATGACAGGAGGACTTAGATTATGAGAGTTAACTCCTACCTCCTTTATAATATCAATAATAAAAAAAAATAAATGCTGATAGAATTAAGTAATAAAATCAATTCAAAATGTAACTTTTTCTAAGAATATGGACTAATATTTACCAAAATTAAGTAACAGCATAGATTTGAGTATGTACCTTGTATTAATAAAAAAGCTATTAATCACACAAAATCGACAAAGAAGCTGGTTACTATATAAGAGAGAGAGAGAGGGAGAGAGAGAAATATATATTATATACAGATACATTATATAGGTTTTATGTATATATATATATATATATATATATATATATATATATATATGAGAGAGAGATAATTTGTTTTCGTCGTTGGTATTCCTAATGTTAAAATGACTTATTTTTGTATAAACGTTTATAGGTTTTAAAAAATTGTAAAAACATCTCTTTCCATCCATCTATAAAAGAGGAATGTAGAAATTTCTGGTTAAGTTCATAAGCAACTAGTACATTTTAGGGCAGAAATTGCCTCCAGTTCAACAATCTTCCTAACTGGAATAAGTATTCTTTTAAACAAATTGTAGCAAAGTACGTTATTATATTGCAAATAACATAATATAACAATAACAAATGACAATCTGATAGTCGGAATGAGAAGTTTCATTTTTCAAGGTAAATGCTATTTAAGTTTAACTCAAAGTTTAGTCAAATTAATTTTAGATATTAGATGAGATATATGATTTAAATTCTTTTTATTTCGCAAAAAAGTTGGATTTATAGCTCAATGGTGTATATGTGATTCAAACTTAAAATATAAATTGATAAAAGCTTGGAATTTGACTAAAAAATGTGTATGTATATATTAGTGTCTGGATTGGTTGGTTGTTTTTGTTTTACGGCATATCAACCCTTTTCGGGTTATTTAATGCCGAATCCAAAGATTTTGAAGAAAAATTTTTTAATAGAATATATTTGTTGTTTTCAAGTCGGTTTCTATTTAACCCATAGTTGGGACCCTAACAGGTACTACCACTCCGGGTCAGAGTGGACCTGGGAGCAATGGTAATTAAAGGGTGGCTCCACACTCCCCAAAGCCTGCAAGCTGGAGCCTCACCAATGGATATAGTTTAAGGTCATTAGTTTCTGGAGGATTAATCAGAATCAGAAAAAAAAAAAAAAAAAAAATCAGAAATTATAATTTCATCAGAATCCAAATTTGTGCTTTTTTCCAATGCCAAAAATGATTCCTTTGTCTTTTCTTATTTGATTTTGTTTAAAGCAAAATCTTCCACTGCTTGGTAGAAATAATAAAATAATATTTATTGATTTTAAACTAACAATGAAACAAAAAAATCTATAGATCATCCCCTCCATAAGTGTAATTTTTACGTTTGAGAAAATATGTGCACATTTTACATGTGTTTTACGGTAATAATAATAATAAAAAAAAAAAAAAAAAAAAAAAACTTTATAGTTAAATATTTAGAGATTTATAAAGATCGGGAATTTCCTGCGGATTCTGTAATTGTATCGGAATCGTGGAAAAATATTGGAACTATCTCAGCACAAGTATATATGAATACAAACAAAAATATTAAACAGAATAAAGACTCAGCATTACAAAGTCATCCTTTGTTTGACCCCTGTTTGAAAGAAGAATATTTATTGGTTGGAGGAAATGAATAAGCAGTGAGCAAGTAATAAAATCAAGCACTTTGATTGATGGGAAGTTTGGGTGGGAACAGCTTGACTAAAAAAAAAAAAAAAAATGAAGCTAAAATGTAAATCCATGCAATTTGCCTGATGATTTCCCATGTGAATGAAACAAAAACGTTTTTGTGTAGCTAACTTGACAAAAGTATATTTGTTATATCACTAGTAACCTGAACTTATGGATTGCACATTGTTAAAATAAATACTGAAATAAACTAGAAAAATACCCGTTCCAGGATGGGTAAAATTTTATGAACAGAAGTTTGACATCACCTTTATGACCTTTATTAATAAGAAATTAAAATTTGAGATATAATGCTACTAAACTGTATGCCTAGAATCCTTATTCAAATTTTGATAAAATCTATTAAATAATTTTGATTCTAGAAAATGGTTTACATTTAAGAGGGCTTAAGAAATTAAAATTCAGGGAATCTTGCTTGATTAGGGCCTGATGGATTAATGTAAACTTGAAAATTTTAAATTTGCAAATGGGAAATTGTCACCATATCAGGTTTGCTAAAAATCTTGTTAAAATACTTAAAAGAAACTGAAATTTGAGGAATAATTATTAATTGATGCATAATAGCTATTGTCAAAATTTCAAATATCAAAGACATTTTAATTTTCATGAAGAACTTCCATTCTGTCAGATTTTTTTTCCCTCAGCACCTAAGCCAACAGAGTCTAGATCAATTTTGAAATCCCCCCCCCCCAAGTTGATTGTGGTATGTTGCTGATCCTATGCAGTTCTAGGAAGTTCATTCTCGCAGGCTTTGTCTTCTCTTTTTGAGAACAGAAGAGTTTGTTGCTGATTGTCTGAGGTGTTCCTACTGAGGAATATCAATGGGGCTGCCTGGGCATTTTTTGCAGGCCAGAGTGCTTTTAGACTGTTGGCTCTTCAATTTCACTTTCCAACCCTTGTCGCATCTTTCCATGAAAGAAAGATAACTAACTTTTCCTCCTCTTGACTCGATTTACTTAAAACTAAGAGTAAATATAACTCACATTACTAATCTTTAATCTACCAGCTGTTCTAAAATTCATGATGATCGGTTAATTAGTTCAGAAATAATTCTATATATAGAAATGCATAAACATACCAAACTTTATAGAGATATATTAAATAGTAATTTTGTGTGCATAGGTTTGTTTTGGTTGTTTTATGGCATATCAACCCTTTTTGGATTATTTAATGCCAAATCCAGTAATTTGAGAAAAAGATTTTAAAGCTTAAATTTCTTTATATCTTCAAATATTTATTCATTGTGTTTGGTTTGATTGCTTTGTAGGGGAAAATTGTTTTTGTTTTTGACTTTGCAGAGCATGATTGAGTTTTTCTTGCAAATGGAAAGAAAAACAATAACATCAATGTTTAGTGCATTTTAGGTTAGGAAGCCAATATCTTCAGACGGCCTCATCTGGTAGCATGAGAACACAGTTTTGAAGGTTTCATTTGTTAATAAATTTTCTAAAAACGATCTTAAGTATTTTTTTTTTTTAATATATAATTACAGGTGTGTGAAAACTGTCCATAATTTGAATTCTTTTTAACATGAGATTAGAAACATGTATATCATCTCAAGGCTGAAGGAGCAGGGGTTGTATAGGGGAGAAATTGGTGATTGAGATAAAAACGGAAAGATAAAGCAGACATTGAATAACATTAGATAATATTTGAGAAAACGAGAAGAAAAATAAAGCTTATGAAAATGAAAAATGTATGATAAAAAAGAGAGCCTTTACATGACAAGAAAAGACTAGAGTGTAGGGGGGGATACTTACACATAGCATCTTGGCCTGGAGAGAATGAAAAGAAAAACAGGGAGAACGTTCAGAAACAATTATTAATGACAAAAAGGGCAGAAGAGTCAACGAATACAAAACAGTCGATGGAGAACGCGATTAAGACTGAAACATAAAATTCATAGAAGTTTTATTTCTTTGTTGTGCTTAGAAAATACGTTGCAATTAAAAAATGTTTTTGTTTTGTTTTTTTCCTGCAAAAGACACACACACACACACACAAAAAAAAAAACGGATCATCAAAAATAACTTAAAATTGAAATTCATTGAAAAGTCAAATTCATTTGAAATTGTCTTCAAACAAAAATGAAATAACAAAGGGAGATAATTAAGTTAGGGTTTGTATTTTTATTTATTTATTTATTTATTTGTTAATATATTCGTCCACACATAAAGAGGCTCAGTTCGTCCGTTGTTCAGGCATAATTTTGAAATAGTATTTTCATTGCTAAACATTCAGATTGAACAATGGAGTTGCTTTATTTTTGTTTTTTCTTTTCCTTTTTTTACCAGGAAAGTAAAACAAAATCAAGAAAAATAATAAACCCGATCATTAAAAAAAAAACAGTTTGAATGTCCATAAAAAAAAATATCAAAATATTAAATTTCAAGTAAAACCAATGATATCTGCTTAATTGTCATGTCACAGTAATGGACATATCCAAAAATTACAAAAAAAAATGATAAGGTAGAAAATTAATTATTAATGGAAATAGTTTTCGAAGACAATTAGCGAAAACTGAATCTTTGCTTCAAAAGAAACTAGAGTTCGAATAGTAACAAAGGAGGTAATTATTTTCTGAAACCTTTGAAAATTTTAAATCAATTAAGCAAAACTTAATTTTCACTAATTATCTTTGTAAACTACTAGCAGTTCACCCTGGCTTTGCTTGGGCCCTATATACTGTTCATAACTTTATGTGCACACATATATAAGTTTGATTCATGTCCAGGTAACTTACATCTAGTATTTCAAATGTTTAGACACAAAATTGGTGGAAGAGTTTCATTAAGTCTGCAAAGGTCAATTCTGACCTCTTGGCAGCCAAATTTTCGCCCAAAACCTGATTAAAAAACTTGCTGCATGTCTGAATACCCTTTATGTAAAATTTCTAATGTTTAAACCCAAAATTGGCTGAATAGTTTGCTAGAAACTGCAAAGGTAACATCTCTTGAACTTTGACAGCAAAATTTTCGGCCAAAAACCGACTAAAAAGCTTGGCCAATGTCTGAATACACGTTAGGTAAAATTTCAAATGCTTAGATCAAAAGTCGGCTAAGTAATTTGGTAGAGACTGTAAAGGTCAAATTTTTAAAAACTTAGACCCCAATTTTAACCCCTTAACATTTGTTTTGGGCTCAACTCAAATTAAAAAGTTTGATCCATGTCCAAGTAACCTACATCTAAAATTTCAAGTGTTTAGACCCAAAATTGGCAGAGGAGTTTGGTAGAGTTTTCAAAAGGTCAAATCATTGAACTTTGGCTCCTTGACAGTCCAATTTCTAGCTAAAAACAAATTAAAAAGATTTTCCCAAATCTCCATACCCCTTTATGTCAAATCTCGAGTCTGTAAACTGAAAATTGACAGAGTAGTTTGATAGGGAAATGTACACACACACACACACACAGACACTTTCATAGATATATAGCTTTTTATTATTAATTAATTTTCTGCCTATCGTTTTTCATAATTTCTAGATATGTTCATTATTGCAACATGACAATTAAGTAGATACCATTGGGTTTACTCGAAATTCAATGTTTGAATCTTTAAATTTCGCTCCGATAAGGAAGAAGCACCAATAGCTAAAATCATTTCAAAGACGCATTAACATTTTTCTTTATAAACGGCTCAAACGTTTTAAATAACGTGTTCATTGTTAAACGTGAAGATTGATTCCGGCACTTTTTCATCCGAACAAAAATAAAAAAAACATTATAAGAAATAAAAAAAACATTATAAGAAAGCTGACAGTCAAAAGAGTTTCAAATTAATTCCCTAAAAGTGATACTCCAAGAAATTACAAAGGGAGATAATTAAACGAAGGAAGTTTTTTTTTTACAAAGTCTAATCCTCTCTACAAGGAGCTCTGTTGGTCGGTTTGTTACGTCTAAGTTTGAAATAAAATTTTCATCACTAAAAATAGATTGAATGGAAACTACTTAAGATCTATTCTTACTTTTTTTTTTTTATAAGAACAGAAAAACAATACAAAATCCCCAACAATAAAAGTCAAAAATCACTGAAAATCAAATTCATTGAAATAATCTTAATTATGTAGCATTAGCCCTTGACATGAATGAAATATAAATATATTTTTGGATGTGCTAAGATTCATGCAAACAATTAAAAAGTAATAAATGGAGAAAGTAGAAAAATAGTTGTCTTGAATAAAATACATAAAAGACATAGAAAATATGACATTTTTTATATTCAAATTTACGAAGGTACGAAAAACTTTGTGCAAGTGCATTGTTGCTGTTTAAGAAGAGTGTGTGCGCATATATATATATATATATATATATATATATATATATATATATATGATGGATCCTCCTGTCAAGTCTGAGATTCCCCCACAACAGCTGAAGTTGCTCAGAAATTCACACAATTGATGTGTTTATACTGGTGAAGGTTTTTTGCAGGTGTGTTTTTATTTTTTATTTTTTGGGGATTTTTGAGAAAACATATGCACATTTAACATGTGCTATTACGGTAATCTGAAAAAAAAAATAAAATAAATAAAATAAAATATAACTATAGTTAAACATTTAGAAATTTTAAAGAATCGGAATCAGTAATTATATCGGAATCTGACAATATAAGGCTACAAGAAAACTCATCATGTGTTTGTTCCGGCAGCCATCTTTGTCAATATTGTAAAGCTAGACAGGTTTTATTCAACGTATGAATTAAATTGTTTTGAAACAAAAAAATTTTTTTTTATTTCTATCGTTAAAATGTTTTACTATTGAGGGTATGACACCAATGATTCCGACGATCGTTTTTAGAACCACCGTTTATAACAAATGACTAACCAATCAAAAGCTTCAAAACTAACTATAAAAAAATGTCGAATTTTGGATTCAATCAGTTCGTTGTCGTCTGTTACGAACCTGCATTTGATTCTTCACCGCCATCTTTGTTACAAGGAATTATTTAACACTCAAGATCGAAATTGCATTTGATCCTTTGCCGATTTGATTTACTGCCGCCATCTTTGTTCAACATAATGTCTCAACACTTAACATCTATAATGAACTTTTTTTCCTCTTGCCGCATTATATTGTCATGCATCTTTTTCCTATCTAAGCAAAGAATTTAAAATTTTTATGAAGAGTATATGCACGAAAAGAAACAGTAATGACATGATATAATAACCGTTTGTTTCTGCAGAATGAAGTACGTCTGTAAAAAATGTACTGAAATTTTAACATGCTGGAGGAACTGTTTTTGCATGAAAAGTAAATATTTGAATCTTGGAATGTAAATATACTATTATTCTTATATATATATATATATATATATATATATATATAAATCTCGCAATCATGAAATATATATATATATATATATATATATATATATAAATCTCGCAATCATGAAATATGTATGTATATATATATATATATACTAGCATGGGTGCCTGGCGTTGCCCCGGGTGTTTGGAAGTGTATGCAGAGCAAAAGAAAAAAAAAAAAAAAGAAACGGTCAATATTTTTAGCTTTGACCCCTATTATGACCACTTAACATTTATTGTTTTGGGCTCAAATCAAGTTATTAAGTTAGATTCATGTCCAAGGAACCTTTATCTAAAATTTCAAGTGGCTAAAACAAAAAAACAAAAATCAAAGACTAAAACAAAACAGTTTGAATTTGTTGCAAATGCCCTGACCTTGATGAGAACTTCTATTAGTGGAACATAAAAACCGTCAAAACTGATGAAATTCAATTTTTAAGAATGAAAACGTTTCAAATAAAGTCAACAGGGTGAAGAGAAGCGAAGAAAAAAAAAAATGGGGAAGTCAGCTGACCAGTTTTGGCCTTTCTCAAAGCTGTATAGAGGGATTTGTTTTGGAAAAAAAACAAAACAAAAAAAAAAAAAAAAAAAAAAAAAAAACAAGTGAGAATCGAAAATATGTACAAATAAAATCACGTTGCGTTATGTATGGAAAAATTAAAAAATTTGGGGAAAGCGATAAAAATAAAGCAACATTATATTACTCGAAGACCGTAGAGACTAATCACGCTCAAACCGAAGAGGCATTTGTTCTGTTTACAGAGGAGGCCTTCTCAACCGAACGTGAAGTCCCCAAGATCTTTAAATGGAATAATGAGTGAGCACAACTCAGGATTGAAAATGAGTTCACGCTAAAGTTGCTGTACATGATGGGTTATTTTTATAAGATGGTCAGTAATTGTAGACCTGTATGTGTTAGCAAGTACGTCTATGTTTGGTATGTCCTATTTCTGATTTTGAAAGGTATGTGTTGTCGGACTTTTCCATCCAATCTTAATGTTGTTCGACCTATATAGCTGGCACTGCAACTACATTCAAAATTGTAAATTACATTATTATTATGACGGGAGGGAGGTAGAATATCTTTTCGAGAGGATGGCATTAACATTCTCGTAGAGAACACGACATGCACATTTGAAGCAGAATAACAATTTTGCACTGCTGAGCTGATTTGCTTCGTGAATTTCACACTTACTGTCCCCAACCACGGTAAACGCAGATATACTGGACATTTATTAACCGTTTGAATTTTAGTTACAGAGGACTCAGAGATTTTCCTTTGCATAACTGACCTAATCATATCCAGAGGGTACCCATTTTTGGATAGGGTATCAGTAATTATTTTAAATTCCTCATCCAATTTTGATTTTGAGCAGATCATAAGGACACCATGTGTTAGGGTCCAAATCAAATTGATCTTACATTTTCGATACAACTTTGAGAAATCGAGAGCAAAACCGGTCAGCTGACTTCCCCCCTTTTTTTTTCTCTTCACGCTGTTGACTTTATGTTAAACGTTTTTAATCATGAATTTAAGTCTCCACTTCATGATTGCGATAGTTACATTTTATACTCCTCAAAGAATCATGAAATATATATATATATATACATATACTAGCATGGGCGCCCGGCGTTGCCTGGGTGTTTGGAAGTGTATGTAGAGCAAAAAAAAAAAAAAGAAACGGTCAATATTTTTAGCTTTGACCCCTATTATGACCACTTAACATTTATTGTTTTGGGCTCAAATCAAGTTATTAAGTTAGATCCATGTCCAAGGAACCTTTATCTAAAATTTCAAGTGACTAAAACAAAAAAAAAATCAAAGACTAAAACAAAAAAAAGTTTGAATTTGTTGCAAATGCCCTGACCATGATGAGAACTTCTATTAGTGGAACATAAATACTGTTAAAACTGATGAAATTCAATTTTTAAGAATGAACTATGTCCTAAAATGGAGTACTATTGCCACAACTGAGCAGGGGCTGCTTGGTGCGCCTATCCTGCCTCGATAATGTTCAAAATCGGTTTCGAAACCTAGTAGGTGATGCACTTTTTTCTTCCCTTTTTTTTTCCCCACAGAAGAGATGTTGCAAACCTGCCTCTGCCCTATCATTATTTTCATGGCAAGTGCTCATCTGAACTCCAATCTATGGTCCCTCCCTTTGCCAAACCTTCACAAAAAAAAAAAAAAAAAACAAAACACTTGACGACTATCCACAGGTTCCCCCATTCTCTATCTGTTCTCAAATCTAAATGTAGATTCCATGAACACAGCTTCTTTCCTAAAACCATCCACCTGTGGAACACAGTTCCACTGGTCTGCTTTCTGGTCGCCTACAGTATGGTAGCCTGCAAGTCTAATGTAAACAAGTTCTTGTTGAATCGTCCTCTTAAATAAACAAATTGTACCCAACTTACACCATTAATGATTACTCCACTACCACCTTACATTCATTAACTCTTATCCTCAAGTGGTCTTCGGTCCTTGATAAGTGGTGACTCCCTTGAAGAAAAACACTTTTCCGATTGTGAAAATGCTTACGGAATTCAGGGCAGACATTTTCTAACTAATTAGTACAAAAGTGGAACTCTTGTTGGCGATAAAAGTTTTTCAGGAACCAAAACGCTGTTTGTTGAAAACACTTCAAGACAATTATGAAGTTCCGTCATTTGTCAGGAGACAAAGAGAAAGCGAGATGGGGAGGGGGGGGGTGAGATGGTTATGGCACCAAAAACGTGGCTTCTCAACTTTAGGCAAATATTAACTACCATTGAAATAAAAAATGAAAGCATTTTATGTTCAACCAAAAATATTTTAAAGGATTGCATGATTTGATGTCCTGTAATGTTCGATAAAATCGTTTGGATATTTAGATAAAAATTGTTGGATGCAGCAATCAATTAAAATAATTTGAAATAGTACATTAGGTTTGTTAAGCTCCTTTGAAATAGCATTTTATTTGGTCTATTATCGTTCTGTTTGAAATAGTACTTTATTTGGTCTGTTATGGTTTAGTTTGAAATAGCAGATTTGATTCGTTAAAATATAATTTTAAATTGAAATACTTGCCAAAAATAAACGTTTAAAACAAAAGCATTAAAACATGTTCATTTACTTTAATTTTTATGAGGTGAGGTATTAGGGTTCTATTTGAGTAATGTAAATTATTCAGAGTGAAATAAGTTTTGACATTATTTTTGAATAACTTATTTTTACTTGAATGTATTGCTGTGGTTACCTAATTGTTAATACAATGAAACTCTGGTGTTTATAAAATAGTCCTCAAAAGTAGAACTGTATTATTGTATAATTTTGTTTATCGATACTAACATTATTAGCAACACATGTGCATGCATGTTTCAGCTGTGATTTTTATTGAAATCCAGCATCAGGTTTTCAAATATGTCTTTCTGTTTTAAAAATTTCTGTTTTTGAAGAGGACAAGTATGAGGAGTAAAAAGAGGAGGTGAGGGTATCTTATATTCAATTCATTTGTATGACCAGGTTATGAATTTTCTAAAGTGTGGCTTTAGGTCAACTTACTCATGAGAGATGAAATTTAGTACTTCACTTCAGCTGTTAAAGAATAATTCACACCTACTTACGAATCCACACACACACATTTATATACCTATATACACTTTTTATTATATACACACACACACATGTATACATATTCACCCCCCCTCTCTCTCTCTCTCTCTCTATATATATATATATATATATATGACTTCTTTGTGCAAAAATATTTAGTATTTACTTCAACAGTGCTGAATATATAGATAGAGCCAGATAGTAAATATACTTACTATATATTTATATATATATATATATATATGATGATGATGATTGCAACGTCTTGTCAGACGAGTGCCACTCCCTCAGACATTTAAAATCCATGAGCCCAAATGCCCGAGGGAGTATCTATACAAATATGATGTTACAGAGTCTTAGCTTTGTACGACAGCTAAGTCTCTCTCTCGGTTCAAAATGTTGAGATCCAGCAACAAGCAAGAGCAAATTAAACTGCAGACCAGCTTAATGCGGGTAATGGTCTTCCGCTTTATGGTTTTTTAAATCAGAGATTTGCTTCTCCTAGAAAGGTTGCCTTCACCACGGCTTACGGGAGCCCTCTCCACCCCAATACACATATACGCACAAATATACACGGTGCTGGTTGGCCGTTGACCCAGAAAAAGAGTTCATTTGCCCTTTGGTGTATATATATACACACACACAGTGTTGAGACGATTAATCAATTGGAAAAATCAGAACTTTTAGGGGGGGGGTATCTGAAAAAAAAAAAAAAAAAAATTGTGCCTATTTTCCAATACCAAAAATGATTCCTTATCTTTAATTTGATTTTGTTTAAAAACAAAATCTTCTACTGCTGGTAGTAATACTAAAATAATAAGTATTAATGTTAAACTACCAGTGAAACTAAAATCAATCCCTCCCACAAGTATTTTTACATTTGAGAAAATATATGCACATATAACGTGTGTTTTTAAGTTAATCAGAAAAAAGTTACACCCGTACAGTTAAATATTTAGAGATTTATAAAGAATCGGAATCGGGGAAAAATACTGGTATCGTCCCATCACTAATATATAATATCCCCCTGGTTAATCTGAACCGGTCATCCTATTTGTAAATATTCAATTAATCGATGCTTATTTTCAATCATTCCATCTTTTTCTTGACTCTCACTTTCTTTTCATATCGTCTCCATCCTTTCATTTACAAACAAGGTTAAACAAATGCAGTATACAAACAAGCTGTCTGAATAGGCATCTCCACACAATTTACTGTCGAGCAGATAAATTGCGTGGAGATGGTCGCTTTCATATCGTGAACTAGGTGTATTAGAATTTTTGTAGGAATTTTTGACACCCCTAACACGAAACTGCGAATAAAATATAAAAAAAACTTGTAATTTCTCTTTTAAAAATGGGTTGTTTATTTTCTTTATGGATTATACTTCCAAAATAAACTATTAAAGTTGTATAAAAAGTAATAGAAATATTTTCTTAAAAACAGTAATGAAATTTTTTCAATTTTTAAACTTTAAAAATCTATCAAAATTTTTCTATTGATTCTATTTTTACGATATTTTCAGGGTCAATGTGAAATTTTATGCTCTTTCCAATACACCGAATATAATATTCTAGACAACTGTTTTTTTTTTTAATTCACGCCCCCCCCCCATTTTGAAATGTCTATTAAAAAGTAAATAATTTACTCACCAAAGTTTTATATATCACAAATTGAAGATAAAAGATCAATAAATAATATATTCAAATTTAAAACAAAAAAAGTAGTGTTTTTTTTTAAATTTACCTGTAAAGTCCGAAGTTTAAAACCTTTTTTTTTTTCAAACCACGTTGTTTGTTTTTTTTGTTTGTTTTTTTTGTTTTGTTTTTTTAAATGAAACCTTGGCCCTTACTCCTTTAATTGAAAAAAAAAAAAAAAATTAGGGTTTGAATTACATTTTTCGAGCAGTTATAAGCTTGGAAACACAGGGGGTTGAATTATTCAATATTTTTCAAAGTTTCTGACACACCTAATCGTGTACAGAGCTCGCTCTAAACACTCACTGAATATTTTGAAGGCATAGTATTACGATGCGTAAGCCCTTGCTCTGCAGGCAGAAAGAGCTCTTCATATATATATATGAATTATCTGCCTACATTCTGTTGATATTTGCCTGGGTTTTGGGTGTTTTTTGTTTGTTTTTTTTTTCTTTCAATACCCTAATATAGGTAACATTTTTTTTTTGTCCATTCTTCCATTTCCCCACACCACATTTTATAAAAAAAATTATATTGTTTTAAACGATAATTACTAAACTTCCCCCCCCCCCTGTTTTTAATTGTATTCGCCAATGTTTTCTCTTGATAATGTATTGGCTGAAAGACGCCTTCAGGTTTATTTTAATAGTTTTTTTTTTATACTAATACTTTTCACTCCTAAATCGTTTTTATTAGCGGATTTTTCTCTTCCCCCTAAATAATTATTTTCAATTGTTTCCCAACTCGGCATGGCTCTAGATATCTTGTTTGAAGCCATATGCATGTATCTATATATCTATAAAAGTGAACGTGTCTGTCTGTCTGTCTGTGTACATTTCCCTACGCAATAACTCTGTCAATTTTTAGTCTATAGACTCGAAATTTGAAATACCGGGTACTGAGATTTGGGAAAATCGATGTGACGGGTGTCAGCCAGAAATTTGGCTGTTAAGGGGTCAAATTTCAACGATTTGACCTTTAAGAACTCTACCAAACACCTCCGACAATTTTGGGTCTAGACACTTGAAATTTTAGATATAGGTTCCTTGAACCTGGATCTAACTTAATAAAGTGATTTGAGCCCGAAACAATAAATTTTAAGGGGTCATAATAGGGGTCAAAGTTAAAAAAAATTAACCATTTTTTTTGTTTTTTTGCTTTATTTGCACAGCATACACCTCCAAACACCCGAGCAACGCCGGGCACCCCTGCTAGTATATATATATATATATATATATATATATATATATATATACACCAATGAAAAAATTGTATTTTCCAAATTCCAAGACACTGTTCACCTTACTGTTTATTTCTTTCAGCATATTAAAATGATCAATTCTTGACGTTATGATGGACAACATCTTGGAATTGGGAACATAGACTTTTGCCATTTATTTGTATATGCTCTGTAGTTGCATCGAGCTTAATAAATTAAAGGATTGGTATAAATAAAGAATGAAATGGAATTGAATAAGCATATTTTTCCCGATAAACACACACACATATATATATATATACACATACACACGTTACCTTCATAATCTAAGCCCTTAGGAAGGAATATATCAGTTTGAAAATTAACAGATAATGATTTTGTAAATACAGAAATGCAAATTAAAAATAACAAAAAAATAAAAATTACATTAAAATTCGAAATAAACACCAACTAAAATATTATACATGTTCTCCTTCTCCCAGAACCTTTGACAAACAGGGCCAGATGGTTTGGTATACCTTATTTAACCCAAAGTTGAATTTGGACAGATGGTTTTCATATGTTTTTCCCAATAATATTGGCAAGTGTTCACAGCGTTTACTTTACTCATACCAGCAGGTGTTCATCGTCATCAAAAACTAAAGCAGCTTTTATTCGAGGTGTGTGAAGAGGTTGGAAGGTGGTATTAGATTTCTTTCGGTGCCTTTGTAGCCAAAAACGATCATCAAAGCCTGTAATGGCGCTGACATTGTTCTGGGATTGCTTCTCAGCTAGAAGTCACGGAAATTCGATCTTATGCTGACAGTTGTATGAAGGGTTTGAATGCAAAACGCGAACAAATGCTGCAAAAATATGGCGGTTCATTATTCTAACCGCATTTTGTTAAAGTAATGCAACGTAGTGAATATGAGCGCATGGGAAAATAGCAGCAGCAGCAAAGGATAGCTGGCTTGTGAAGTGATTAGCAACAGCAGTTGAAAAACGCGCATGAGATGAGGAAATATGCCCGAGAAGAAAAAAAAAGCAACAAAAAAGGGGGGGGGGATATGCACCACGTGATCAGGGGAGAAACAATGTCGACGTCAGAGAAAATGGATATGAAAAGTCGAAGGTGAGAAATGCCTGGCTATGGCCGGCGTGAGATCGGAGAAGAAAAGTGTATACCGGGTGAGATAGACTATAGCGAAAGACTTAAGTGATGTCGAGATGGGAGAGTAACGGTAATAAAATATAATAATTATTAATATTATTTCATTGACTACTGTACACTCTATAATGCTTATCCTCGAGTGGCCTCCGGGCCTTGATAAGTGGTGATTCCTATGTAAAATAAAAAAATAAAAAAAGGGAAAGATATCAACCAGGATTTGTTTATTTGTTCCTTTTCAACGGTGTCGGACGGTGTGGGAGAAGTTTGAACTGTAACGAACGCGGTTCGAACGTAACGCGCATGTTACAGTAACTCTTGACTAATATTCTTGAGTTTATACAATATCGAAGGCAATTCAATGCAGAAGGATAACGGATAGACAAAAACTGAAACAAAGTGAAATATAACTGAGAAATAAGCTATGTAGATTCACCTTTTTATTCAAACAATAATATTAAATGAAAAATGAGGAATACACTATGTATACGACTTTATTATATCAGCAGAACAATAAGGAAAAGTAAAAGGGGAAAATTAAGAAAAAAGAAACTTCTTTAGACCATGGCATTTTGAAGCTAAATGCTTCTCATCAGAAGAGAAGAGCTAGAATTATACCAAATGCAAATATTATTAAGTCAGTTTTTATCTATATTTGCATTGAGCATTGTTGAAGTAAATACTGAAAATAGTTACATAAAATTTATTTATATATATGTCTGTTTATTGTACATATAAACAAAGAATATCAATTCCTTTTTGGTCTGATAAAGTCTTGTCCCTGAATTGAGATACCACTGAAGCATGTATGCACATATGTAACCAATAATGTGTGTGTGTGTTTTTCTCACAGAAATCATCACTTATCAAGGTCCAGAGGCCACTCGAGGATAAGGGTTAATGGATATATATTAGTCACTGTGATTATAGCGTAAACATAAGTAGTGGGAATTTTGTAAATTGGATTACTTAGGGGGACGGTTCATCAAGAACTTGTTTACGTTGGACTTGAAGACAATCAGATTGTAGTCAGTTGGAAAGCAGGCAAACGGAAGAGAGTTCCACAGGCGTGCAATTCTAAGACTATACACCAGCTCTGTCCTGCATTGATCACTTTTAAATAATCACACGGATTTACATCTAGGAAACCAATCGATACAACTGGTGTGTGTGTGTATGTGTGTGTATGTATATATAATATATATATATATATATATATATATATATATATACTATATTCACTTTTATGTAAACAAGTTACATTATGTCACAACAACAAGAACAAAGCCATTGTTTCGGTCAAAATTGTGATCTCATCAGGTGAGCTATACTTCCGGTTACACTAGAACCCAATACTTAAAATATGAGATTTTAAGGACTAGCTTTCAATGTATCCAGAAGTCTAGGTCACCCGATGGGGTCACATTTTTGACCAAAACAATAGCTTTGTTATTGTCATAGCATAATGTTTACAGTAAAGCAAATAAAAATAAACATCTTGCTCTTCCTATTGAGCACTATCAATAACCTCGTTTGTACTAGTGTTCATATGATTAATTGACGTCGGAAAAATCAGAACTTTTTGGTGTATCAGAAAAATTTGTGCCTATTTCCGATACCAAAAACGATTCTTTTTTTTTTTTTTTTTAACATAGGAGTCCCCACTTATAAAGGCCCAGAGGCCATTCGAGGATAAGGGTTATAGAGTGTACAGCAGTCAATGGGATAATATTGTAGTAATTGTTAGTAATCGAAATTTGGTGAATTGGATTACTTAAAGGGTGCGGTTCATCAAGAATTTGTTTATGTTGGACTTGAAGACAATCAAGTTGTAGTCAGCTGGGAAGCAAGCAAATGGAAGAGAGTTCCACATGCGTGCAGTTCTAAGAAGGAAGCTTTGTTCATAGAATCTACGTTTTGATTTAGACACAGATTAAGAATAGGGAAAATTATTGACAGTGGTTTCAGCTAAACGGGTGTTTTTCGTGAAAGATTGGTCAGGGGGAGGGGCAGAGATTGGAGCTCAGACAAGGACTTGCTATGGAAATAATGATAAAACAAAGACAGGGTCGCAACGTCTCTTCTGTGGGAAAAAGGTTGCAGGGAAGGGAAAAGGGCATCCCCTACTAAGCTATGAAGTCTATTTTGAATTCTGTCAAGGTAAGATAAGCTGCTTCTAGCAGCTCCTGCCCAGATGTGACAGCAGTACTCCATCCTTGAACATACTTGGCTTTTATATAGATAGAGAATTGCATCAGCAGTAAGATATCTACTGGAGTGGTAGAAAGATCCCACCATTTTTGTCGTTTTTATTTGATTTTGTTTGAAACCAAAACTTCCACTGTTGGTACTAATGATAAAATAAATATTTACTGATTTTAAACTACGAGTAAAACTAAAATCTGTACATCATCTGCCACACCATAAGTGCATTTTCACGTCTGAGAAAATAGCTGCACATTTAACATGTGTTTTTACAGTAAGCAGGAAAAAAAACCCAGCTCAATACTTAAATATTTAGAGATTTATAAAGAATCGGAATTGGGAATTTAATATGAAATTGGTAATTGTATCAGAATCAGGAAAAATATTGGAATTGTACCATCCCTATTTTTAACTCTTGGATACCTTTAACCAAGAACTCTGTGGTTGTGTGTGTGTGCATATGTATTATATATATTATTTGTTTTTACATAAGCAGTAATGTGTTGCTACACAGTCATGAGCATATTTCGGTCAGCTAATTTACAGTAACTAGAGACCTCATCATCAGATGGTCTAGCTTATATGAAACAAACTTTGCAATCCAAAAAGTTTTCAAACTTTGCTTTCATATAAGCTAGACTGCCTGATGAAGTCTCTAGTTACTGTAAACTAGCTGACCGAAACATGCTCGTGAATGTGTAGTAACACATTACTGCTCATGTCAAAACAAATAAAAAAAAAATATATACCTTGCTCGACTTCGGTACTGAGCACTCTTGTATTAACATCGTCATACTTCACTGGTTACCTTACCCCTGAACAATAACATCCTTAAAATTTCATGCACGCCTGATTGAACATGACAGAGTTATTCTTTTTTCCGATTTTTTTTTTTAATATCTTTTTGATTTGTCGAACTGTCTTTTTTATTTCAATCGGCATGTTGCATGAAATGGCGCCAAAAAATTATTGTTCAGCCATATTCTACTCGAGCGCTTTCTATCGGTTCATCAGATTATCATCAGCAGTGATTGTTGTTGTCGTTTTCTTTTCCTTAGTGTATTTATAGTTTTTTTTTTTTTTAGTTCTTTTACTTTTATTTTTTATGGGTTAAAGGTTGGTGCAGAAAGGTTAGATATGAATTATTTTTAGTCGCGTGCAAGCGACTCTATAAGTCACTCCGTCGGTCGGTCTGTCCGTAACACTTTTGTGCTTGGCCTTTTTGGTTAAGATCAAAGGTCTGTTATTAATAGATGCTGTTCTTAGCTTTTTAAGGTTTTCTTGGCCTTTTGGCGAAGATTGGAATTTTTTTTAATTGTAATTTTTTCTTTAAACGAAATAAATTAAATATAAAGATCAAAGTGTAGTATCTGTTCCGGCAGATACTGCAAGCAAAGACCATATGTGGGGGAAACCTAACATATAAGATCTTGGTCAATGTAGGGGCAACCCTTCATACCAATTGTCACTATTTAGCTCCCCGGGGAGTTGGTCCCCATTCCCCCCTTCACTACTCACTTTAAAAATCGGCCTTGTTCCTAATTTGCTTGGTGGGGGAGCAAATAAATACCGCTTTTCTTGGCCTTTTGGCCAAGATCAACGTGTAGTATCTGCTCTTAGTACATGCTGTACTTATTGTGATATAAAGTGGGGGATCACTTTTCTGTATTAATTTAATGTAAAATGATCACCCACTTTACAACCAGTCAGTCTCAAAGCCATTCAAGTCATTTTCCAGATCATTCAAGTTGTTTTTGAAGGATTCCAGTTATTGTTTTAAGCATTTAAGTTATTCTTAAGGTCATTCAATTCATCCTTAAGTTCATTAATGTCATTCTAAGTCATTTACTTTTTATTT
This sequence comes from Euprymna scolopes, assembly GCF_053919585.1. Lineage (NCBI taxonomy): Eukaryota > Metazoa > Mollusca > Cephalopoda > Sepiida > Sepiolidae > Euprymna > Euprymna scolopes. The sequence goes on from NC_136505.1 coordinate 91,019,440, forward strand.
AAGTCATTTCAGCCCATTTTTCGGTCATTTTAGTTTATCTTTAAGAATTTCATGTCAATCCTACATTCACGCATTCATTCATTACACGAGAGCACGCGACTAATGGCTATCGGCCTTGTTATTTTTAATTTCGATTTCCCTATTTTATAGTTTATTTATTTAGTTTCTTGTTAGTTAGTAAATACGGTTAGTATTTTGTCCCAGTGTTAAATGAGATCGGGTTACCAAGGAGGAAAAGAAGGGATGAAAGATTAATTCACGCGTGTTGATTTGAGAAAATGAGCATTTTATATCGGTGGATATATATATATATATATATATATATACACATAGAGAGAGAGAGAGAGAGAGAGAGAGAGAGAGAGAGAGAGTATGTGTATGAAAGAGAGGGGGATAGAGAAACACACACACATATACAAGCACATTTGATTAAACACGACAAAGTTATTTTTTCCAATTTTTCTGGATATCTTTTCCATTCGTTGAACGGTCTTTTTTATTTCAGCTGGTATGTTGTATAAAATGGCGCCTAAAAGTTGTCGTTCAGTCATGTTCTTCTCAAGTGCATTCGATTATCATCAGGAGTCATCATTGTTGTTATCGTTTTCTTTGGTTATAAAAAGGTGGGTGCAGGAAGGTTAGATGCTAATTATTTTTATTTTGAATTTCGATTTTCTTATTTTATAGTTTATTTAGTTTCTTGTTATTAAAACGACAACAACAAGCATTTTATACAACATGCCGACTGAAATAAAAAAAGACCGCTCGACGAATTGAAAAGATATCCAGAAAAATCAGAAAAAAGATTATCTGTGTCGTGTTCAATCAGACGTGCTTGAAAAATGACTTGCTGCCAAAATATCCAAATATCTATATACACACTGTACTTAGCATATATATATTTTTTTAATGTTACTGAACAATAATTAATGTTTCTGCTTTATCCCCCTTTTTTATTTTTTATTTTTTTGATGTTACTTCAAGTATTTTATGTAAGTTTTACGTTTCATTCTTTGCAATTACTTTTGATTCAATCAATTGTCTTTTAAACAGGAAATTAGTCTTTTGAGTCCATATCTGCTGTATAACTTTTTAAAATAAAAGCATGGGTGATCATGTACAATATATAAGCTTTTCATATAACTGAACACCTGTGAAACTGTCTTCTGTTTCCCTGCTTTCAAGCTGATTACAATTTGGTCATCTTCAAGTCCAATGTAAACAAGTTCTTGATGAGCTGTCTCCTTAAGTAATCCAATTTACCAAAATTTCCACTACTAATGATTACTACGATATTGTTCAAATACTGTACACTCACTAACCCTTATTCTCGAGTAGCCACCAGGCCTTGATAAGTGATAACTCCTTTGGAAAAAAAAAAAAAAAAATTACAGATTCTCCAAACGATTCTCTTAAAATAAAAATTTTAAACTTCATTTTCAATTGCTGGTGCAAATAAGGAATTTTCTTCTTTTAATTTTTACCAATAAAATTCACACATCGTAGTTATAAGAAAAATATAATTTAAATTCATTTTATTTGTGTAAAAAAAAAAGTTGGTTTTTGTTTAGTCCAGTCCATCAGTATTGGCAAATGTGACAAGAGGGAACCAGAAGGTGTGAAAAAAAAAAAAAAAAAAAAAAAAAAAAAACTTAGAACATTTTCAAAAGCTTGGGTGAATTACGTTTGAATGAATTACTGAATTTAAAACATTTTATGGTCTCTGTGCTGCAGTCTGCACCACATCTTTGGTTTTGGGTTTCTGTGGCTGTTAACTGATTGAAGAAATTTGCAAATTAGTTAACTTTAC
>NC_136505.1:91028749-91086249 GCF_053919585.1 Euprymna scolopes
GCAGGAAGATTACCCAGAGTTTGGCAAGAAGATTACCCAGAGTTTGGCAAGAAGATTACCCCGACCTTGGCAGGAAGATTATCCCGACCTTGGCAGGAAGATTACCCCGACCTTGGCAGGAAGATTACCCCGACCTTGGCAGGAAGATTACCCCGACCTTGGCAGGAAGATTCCCCGACCTTGGCAGGAAGATTCCCCGACCTTGGCAGGAAGATTCCCCGAGTTCAACAAGATATACCTGAAGAAGGTCGGAGGTTACATCGACCAAAATGAGAACCGTTATCTGAATAGGTTAAATAAAACGTAAAATCAATCCTCATCTAAAAACTTCAGACTATTCCTAATAGAAAGACGGCTATCATAGCGCAAATCCTAAATCAGTTGTATTGAGAATGGTTGCAATGCACTACTGCACATTTGGCACATATTCGATGGTGATAACATAAAAACTGTTGGATATTTATAATCGAAACTTGGTGGACAAATCAGAAAAAGACTGAATTTTAGTTGTATGAAATGCGGTGTGATTTCAGAAAGGCTTGTGAATTTAATTAAAGACTAGCGAGACCTGTGGAAATTCCACAGCAGACTCTTTCATATGTAATATATTGATGCTGGCATTCTGTGGATGTTCAGCGAAAATGGAGACGCCCCGATATCATTGTAGCTCTTTTGTTAAAACTGTAAAAATATTTATCTAAGCTAGCAGGAATACCTGACGTAGCCCTTAAAGGCTTAAATATGATATTTTAATTCATGCAGATTTCGCCTATATTATTATAGAGTCAATTTTCAATCGATTCTTATATATTATAAAGTTGTGATTTAAAAAAAAAATAGCCATATGACTTGGGCGCGATAGCTTAAATCAAAACCAAAACCAATACTTATATATATATATATATATATATATATATGTATGACTTATGAAGAAATTTTGGTAAAATTATTTCTAAAAAATAGAAGACTTAAGTGCCCTGATATTATTTTAGCACTTTTGTTAAAACTGCAAAAGTATTTATCTAAGCTAGCAGGAACACCCGATGCAGCTCAGTCATAAAATATGACTAAATATGATGTTTTAATTTATGCAAATTTCGTATATATTATAGAGTCAATTTTCTATCAATTCTTATATATTATAAAATCATGATTTCAAAAATAAAAAAAAAATATGCTCATATGATTTAGGTGCCATCAGCTTGAATCAAAACCGAAACCAAAACTTATGAAGAATTCTTGGTAAAATTATTTATTACAAGAAATGGAAGGTCCTAACAATTAACATAACATATATATTAGATGATATTATAAATAGACTAGCGAGGGGTACCCGGCATTGCCCGGGTGTTTGAAGGTGTATGGGGTGGGTAGGGGGGTTAAAAAAAAACTAAAAAAAACAAAAAAACTTAAGTATGAGGATCGAACCCGAACCCTTGAGGCAAAGTTGTAAATTAAAGTGTGAAAAAAAAAAAAAAAAAAAAAAGTGCGACGTTAACCATTGCCCCCACCGCGACATGCTAACGGAAACATGTTTGAATTTATTTAATTACTTGGATTTAGCAGGTTCCCGTTTTAATGAGTTAATGAGATCAAGTTTGACTGCGGAGTACCTTCATTTACTGCTAAACGCCCCCCCCCAAGATGTTATAGGAAAAAGACTAACCCACATGCGGCGAGCGACAAATGTTGAATATTTATCTTCCCGAAATCAAGCAAATTAAATAGACAGGCAAGCTTCGTTGTAAACTGTGAGATATTACGATTTATATGTGATATACAAAGTTTTTAAAAGTTCTGAAGCGAGCGACCGCTTCTCTGAAAAAAGCCTTTTGTTGACATACAAAAAAAGCGAACACACATACATACATTTTCGCTTTTATATATATAGATTAGAAGAGATATATATATATCTAAGTTATAAAACTCACTATGTGTCTGTTTGTTTCTATATTTTCAAACTCTCTTCTGAAACTAAAAGTCACAGAGTGGTGCTAGGGGGGGGGGCCTCAAATGATTGGATTTTTTTTATGGGCCTTTCTTTCATGGGTCTTTAGCCGGTTAAAATCGTTTTTAAGGTGTCAAAAAATGGGTCAAAAATGAAGAAATCGTTATACATTTTGTACATTCATCTTAGTTTCAGCTCATATGCGTGTCACGTTGGTACAGTGGTAACGTCACCAGCTTTGAATGCTACAGTTTTGCTTTTGGTTTCGATTCTAACTGATCGCACCCAAATACATTTTTTTTTAAAACTTTTGAAATCACAACACTATAATAATACAGTAGGATGAGACAAATATAAAAAAAATTTATTTTAGTATATGTAAAACCCTGAATTGACACAAAATTTGATAGATTTTAAGTATAAAGATACATGGCACTAAATAAAAAAAAAATAAACTTAATTCTTATTCTAACAGAAATTAATGCATTATTTTCATTTGAAAAAAATTGAAAAAAGTATTCATACAAAACAACAAAAGCATATTAATTTATTACCTTGTGGAATATCCTTTGAGTTCAACAGCTAACGGTCTATTCCTGTACCTCTCAGCTAATTATTTGTACACATTTACTGGTATTTTTTCCCATTCTTTGTCCTCAATTTCTTGATATTTTTTTTTTTTTGGGGGGGGGGGTTCTTTTTCCAATTTGAATTTTCAAATAACACCATCAATTCTTGCTTGGGTTCAAGTCAAGAGACTGACTTAGCCATTGCAAGATCTTAACATTATTTTCAGTGAACCATTTCTTTTTCGAAGCAATTGTAGTAAAACGAATATTCAGGTTGCTAGAAATCTTTCTGTAACTATTCCCATCTTTCCAAAGAGACAAAATCAGTTGTTTTTGTGAAATAGTAAATTTTTTACCTTTAGGCAATATTAGAACCTTCCAGCAATTTCAGAATGTTCTGATAATGGCTAATAGCGTTAACTATAGTAACTGATTACATTACTTGAACATTCTAGAATATGCTACCTGAAAATATTCATTAAAATTGATTTATATGTATACTTTTTTCACCCCTTAAGAGGAAAATAATGCATTATTTTCTGTTAGAATAAAAATTAATTTAGTTTATCATTTTTTTGTAGTAGTAAGTATCTTTATACATAAAATGTATTCAATTTTATTTCAGTTAAGGGTTTTACATGCATTAAAATACAATTTATCATTGTATGAATATTTATTTCACTCAACTGTATACAAAATATGAACAAATTAAAATGTCATATTTAAGCGTAATTTATGACTGGGCAAAGCTGGCCCTTCCTCCAGCCGCTAGTATAATATATATATATATATATATATATATATATATAAAATTCAATATGACGTAATGGAAAAATATAAAGGTAAAGTTCTCTCTGATTCTCTCTCCTCTGATCTCGAGCGCGTGGTTCAGTGGGGGAAGACGTGACTGGTTACCTTTAATGCGTCTAAAACCAAACTCCTATCCTTACATCATCAACGCTCTGATCCCCATCTGGCATCAATTGGGATAGATGGCTCTCGTCTGGGAGAGGCCCCGTGTTTTGGCAAGTTTCTGGGTTTGACCTTTACTCCTGATCTGAAATGGAACACGTACATCAAGTCTGTTGCCAGGGTCGCTGGAAAGATGGTGGGATCCTTCTACCGCTGCAGAAGATATCTCACTACTGATGCAATTCTCTATCTATATAAAAGCCAAGTACGTCCAAGGATGGAATACTGCTGCCATATCTGGGCAGGAGCTGCTAAAAACAGCCTATCCTGTCTTGACAGAGTACAAAATAGACTTTGTGGCTTACTGAGGGATGCCTTGCAACTTCTCTCCCACAGAAGAGACGTTGCAAGCCTATCGTTTTATTGTTATTTCCATGGCAGGTGCTCGTCTGAACTCCAATCTCTGGTCCCCCCTCGCCAATCTTTCATGAAAAACATCCGTCTAGCCGAATCAACTGTGAAAAATTTCCCCCACTCTTTATCTGTGCCTAAATCAAAACGTGGATTCCATGAACAAAGCTTCTTTCTTAGAACTGCACGCCTGTGGAACTCTGTTCCGTCTGCCTGCTTCCCACCTGACTACAACTTGGATGTGTTCAAGTCCAACGTTAACAAATTCCTAATGAACCACCCCCTTAAGTAAGTACTTCATCAAATCTCCATACTAACGTAATGTACTTGCAATAACCCTTATCCCCGAGTGGTTTCCGAGCCTTGATAAGTGGTGACCACTGTGTAAAAAAAAAAAAAAAAAAAAGCTTCTCTTCCAATTTTCGTATAGCTCACCTGATGAGATCACAATTTTGACCGAAACAATGGCTTTGTTCTTCTTGTGACATAATGTAATCTGTTTACATAAAAGTAAATTTAATATATATATATATATATATATATATATATATATTCGGATTTTTACCATGTCAAATCACATTTCAATTCCTTGTGACGTATTGATTGTTGCTATTTCTTCTGATGAGTTAAGGGCATAATAGATTCACTGATTGATATAATAATTAAGTGATTGACTTTGTGCTACGAAACAGATACTGTCAAGAATTGTATAAGTCAACTGAATTAAAGGAATAAATTATAAGATGTTCAACATCATGAATTTTGGAATATAACTTTTTGTCAGTTTCCATCTATGGGTTACACCAATTGATTTTACTGATTACAACATTGTGATCAATGAAATCAATTGATATAATCAATCATATAAAAATTAATTCTTCAGTGGATTTACCATTTATTTGATACTTCAGATTTCGCAAACTTAATCGGTGACAAAAAAAAAAATAAAATGAAAAATGACGCGAAGAAGAAAAGAAAATTAAAAGATTATAAAAAAAAATGTTTTTCTTTCAAACAAATATAAAAATATTATTTACTCAGATTTATTTTTCTCCACAAAAAGGGGGGGGGAGGGTTACGACATGAAAAGATTACACAAATTTTCCAGTTTAAAACATTTTTTATTATTTGTCCCCCCCCCCCCGCCAAATTCCATCTCCGTCTGTTTACTGTTATTCCGATCATACCAATTACTATTCTCATCTTAGTTGTGATGTTCGAAACGTTTCGATCGCTCTAAGCTCCGATCTTCAGGTTCATCTTAGAGAATCTTTACAGAGAAAAAAAAAAAAACATAGGACTTAATGGAACAAACTAAAATTTATTGGCAGAAGAACAATGAAGAGGAACACATCGCAAAGGAATGTCATGTTTGGTGCGAATACCATTCGAAGTATTCATTTCAGATTTAAATACTTTGTTCAGGTCTGAATTATTTATTTTCAAACCAGCCAGGTTACCCAGCGTTGCTCAGAGTAAAACTGTACCATAACTTCTTTCCCCCTCCCCCATTCTCTATGCTTTCTTTGTCACCCAGACCATTCCTCTCTCTGGACAAACAGACACACATAACTTAAGTCAACATAAGGAAAATAACTCTTTCCAAAAAAAAAAAAAAAATAGAGTTACTTTCCCTTTACATGAAAACATTAAAAGATGTGTGGATTGTTTGATAAAGTTAAAGGATATAAATGACCAGCCGGGTAGAGGACGTGGGGAGATAGCCTCGTGGATAAAGACCCCTGCATCACAGCGAGAGGCATGGCCGAACCATCGAAGGCGTTGGGCCCGCAGTAGGTCAGTAATTGCCTGGAGATTGCAGCGACGCCGGACTTCTTTGGAAAAAACGTGTCGGTGGCCAGCTAAGAACGTGGCTCGGGACTATCAAAGCCGACGCTGAACTTATTTCGGGCCCGCTCATCTATGGCCTGTCTCGTTGGAGACGTGACTGGCTGTTGCTCACTCGGGATCTTGCCTCCGATCGCCGGGCTTGGGCCGCAGCGATACGAGATGTGCATCTTCATGAAGCCGACTCAACTCCTCCTGGGTGAATGTCGTTTCAAGTACAAGTAAGTATATAAATGACTATTTGACTTCCAAATAATGAATCTTTTTTCTGTAGATAAAACGATAAAATTGCCAGTAAATAAAACAACTAAGATGAGAATAGTTGTCCAAATAATCCGAATTACCGACGCTCGTCTCGCGTAATCAAAATTACCGACGCTCGTCTCGCGTAATCAAAATTACCGACGCTCGTCTCGCGTAATCAAAATTACCGACGCTCGTCTCGCGTAATCAAGATTACCGACGCTCGTCTCGCGTAATCAAGATTACCGACGCTCGTCTCGCGTAATCAAGATTACCGACGCTCGTCTCGCGTAATCAAGATTACCGACGCTCGTCTCGCGTAATCAAGATTACCGACGCTCGTCTCGCGTAATCAAGATTACCGACGCTCGTCTCGCGTAATCAAGATTACCGACGCTCGTCTCGCGTAATCAAGATTACCGACGCTCGTCTCGCGTAAACAAGATTACCGACGCTCGTCTCGCGTAAACAAGATTACCGACGCTCGTCTCGCGTAAACAAGATTATCGACGCTCGTCTCGCGTAAACAAGATTATCGACGCTCGTCTCGCGTAAACAAGATTATCGACGCTCGTCACCAATAATCAAGATTATCGACGCTCGTCACCAATAATCAAGATTATCGACGCTCGTCACCAATAATCAAGATTATCGACGCTCGTCACCAATAATCAAGATTATCGACGCTCGTCACCAATAATCAAGATTATCGACGCTCGTCACCAATAATCAAGATTATCGACGCTCGTCACCAATAATCAAAATTATCGACGCTCGTCACCAATAATCAAAATTATCGACGCTCATTCCAAACAAACAAATGTTCATCCAAAGGAGATACCTACTTTGGAAAAAGAGAAAATTTAAAAAAGGAAAAATTCTGCAGCATTTCGGGTCCACAACTTACGGCAATTGCCCTCCTTTCAAGTTGCACCAACAAAGCAGTACTTACCTGAAAGCAGAAAATGAAATACAAAAAATTAAAGACTAATAAAGTCATAAAATGTACAATTTTTTAAAAAATATAATGAAATGGATTTTGAGTAAATCGTCTCCTTTTAAGAAACTTTTTCTAACGAGATAATCCTGGATAATTAGGAAAGTAAGTAAATAAGAATTATAATCTTAACAGTAATGAAATATAGGTCAGGAGGTATGGGCACATGCTGCGTTTGAAATGCAACTGTGATTGTTTTAAGATTGCAAGGTTGGGACGAAAATGAAAATATAAACGTTTTGCTGTGTTTTTTTTTGTATTCTTTTTTTTTGGGGGGGGGGGTATGTGGATTAAGGAATGTAATACGTCCTCCATCAAGAAAGGATGAAGTAGCAGGTTTAGTCAACAAGTGTATGCCAAGGAAAACATAAGGAACGATAAATAATGAATAAACCAGAGTAAAAGAGGCGTGAATAAAGATCTGATCAGTAAATTTTAAGTAAGAAATAAATTTCTTAAAGTCATCTAACTCATGCAAAACTGATGTTAAACCAAATATGATGGTGATGGTGATTATAGAGATGATTACATCGATGATGGTGATGATGTTGATGATTTAGACACCCCCATTGAATGTCGCAGCAAAATGAGTTGAAATAAGAGTAAGTTTTATTTCAGTAAAAAAAAAAAAAAAAAAAAAAAAAAAAAAAAATGGTTTCAGGAAACTAATGCCGAACTGATTGTAAAAACTGAATAGGGAATAAGAATAACCTAGATCGTAAGGAAACGTAGGTCAGAGGTGTAGATAGATGACACAATCGGAAAGCTAATGTGGTTGTTTTGATAATTTCAAGGTAATGAGGAAAATTAAATATAAACATTGTATGATTTCTCTTTTGCGGTACATGGATTTAGGAATGTGTTGAGAAAAACAATTTTCAAAATTACATCACGGATTTTGAGAGAAACCGGGAAAACTGAAGAGCAAGGTTTCAAATCAAAGTCGGTGGATGTTCCACCTGTTGCTCCTTCCAACAGAATATGTAAATCTGAGTGTTTGAAAAAAATCTGAGTGTTTTAAAAAAAAAAATAGTGTGTAAATGGATGAGACCATCACTTTCACGCTGACAGCAATCCGTCTGCAAACAAAACCCACAAAAATAAAAAAACGCTTACTTACCCAAGAACTCATCCATTCTTTCAATGTGACCATACCATCAAAGTCTACTCTTCTGCACACATCTCACTACAATATTGCCCAGATTTAATCTTCTCCTCAGACCTAAGCCTTTAAGACGCAAATCGCAGAAACACTTTACCTTAAACACACATACGCACACATTGCAAACTTGAAATAACTGCTATCATCATTAACGAAACTCTCAATAGAGATCAACATGGAATATATATATATATATATATATATATATATATATATATACATATAACTGGAGTAAAATGGAATATATATATATATATATATACCTGGAGTAAAATGGAATATATATATATATATACCTGGAGTAAAATGGAATATATATATATATATATATATATATTTTATAAAGCCCCCCCTCTTGGGTAGAGCACTATCGTAAATTATCTTACTCGCTACTTAATTTAGCTGAAAAAAATGCGAAGCTTGCGGTTTGTTTACAAACAAACGTTTGAGCCCTCTACGAGTGGCAGACGGATGTTTATTTAAATAGACATTCGGACAGATTAATTTCGGCCACCGATTCCGTAGTCAGGGGATAGAACTGCCGACTGTCATCACGACGGTTCTAGGTTCGATCCTCGGCTGTGGATAGGTGTTAGTCTAGCGGCACTGATGAGTTGTGAAACAACGAAACAGGTCTGTATGTCGATGACTAAAATATATTTTATATTTTATATATATATATTAGAATCCAAAGAATGACTTAAAATCAACTTTATCCCTGAAAGAAATAATGAGAGAAATATATCAGCTGTGGTAGTGACAAATGGCCTAATATAAAAATCTAATAAACGACTAAAGTACAATCCCTGATAGACAAAACCATAGAGAAGTATAGGTAGAAGTCTTAAAGGGGACAACATATATCCTTTAGAGAACCTTTAAATATACATTTAACTCAAAGGCAAATCAGCTGTTGACACCAGGAGTTGAGTTCACCTACTGTATCGTTTTAAACTTGGGAACTTTCTAATTCAACTTGGGAACCTAAAGATTCTGAAGTTTGAAAAGATGCCCTTGGTCAAAAACATTACGAAAATAACAAACCAAGATGAGAATAGTAGTTCGTAGAATCCAAATAACTGAAATTATAAAACCTCATCATAAAAAAGAATTCCAAAAATGAATATTTAATTTTTATTCTTTAAATTCACATAATTTTACTTTTTCTATCATGAATTCTTTTAAAAAACAAACAAAAAAAAAACAAAACAAAAAAACCCTTGCATTCTTCTATCTCATCTCAAACTGAATGGAAATTTCAATTTTGCCCTTCAGCCGAGCAGCGGGAAGAGATGCATTTCTATTATGTTTGCATCAAGAGTTGAATGGCAACACTGTTGCGCCTCCAAGAACTTAGAAGACTTCCATTGTTTGCAAAGAGAATTAGCATTCTCAGATGGAAAATGGTGCCGTTAAGTGAAACCATAAGAACAGAAGACAAGGTGCTTATCTTGCCGGAGTTACATCAAAGCAGAACAATAGAAACTGGCTAGGAAAGAATCATGGTGGAAAACAAAATTCCTGGAAACGTGGGAATTTATGAGAGAGTAATTTATGAGAGAGTAATTTATGAGAGAGTTCCAAATATTCAGATTTAGTTAAACCAATCTTTTGTGCAGGATTACGTTTTCTTATTCAGTTTTACAGCATATCAACACTTTTGAGGTTTATTTAATGTCGACGAATGAAATCTATTGGAAACGATTACTTTGTTCTTTTTAATGGCATATCAACTCTTTGAAACTTTTATAAAGCAAACATATCCAACATCTTCTATTATATAAAATAGAGATGTCTGTATGTGTGTGTGTGTGTATGTGTGTATGTGTGTGTATGTGTGTGTTTCTGTCTGTATGTGTGTGTGTATGTGTGTCTGTGTGTGTGTCTGTGTGTGTGTGTGTGTCTGTGTGTGTATATCTTGCTAGAACTTGAAATTTAAAGCAGATAAGAATGATACTGTTTCAAAGGGCAGAAACCCTGACACATCTGTGAAATTTAGAACAAAATATTCATTTTTTTCTACCTTAACGACCACAGAATCTGATGGGGATGAAGGGGGGTACGTAAAATCGTCTCTTTCTAAACGATTTCAGCATCTGCGCATGAATTAACCACTTCACCTCTCGGATACATTAACTACATAAATTTGCAACATTATGATGGGTTAGGACATTGAGAAATATTTGTTTTTGTGTTTGCGCCCACCTTACGGCGGACATTTTGTTTTTTAATTTTTAACATTTTTGAAAATGTTTATTTTGGTAAGCTTTTGCATTTAAACAGGATTAAAAAATATTTTTTATATTTGTTTTTTTTTTTTTTTTTTTTTTTTTTTTTTACAAAGGCATCACCACATTATCAAGGCCCAGAGGCCACTCAAGGATAAGGGTTAAAGAGTGTACAGTAGAAGTTGGTCAATATAGTAATCATTAGTAATGAAAATTTGGTAAATTTAATAACTTATATGGAACGGCTCATCAAGAACTTATTTACTTTAGACTTGAACAAAACCATATTGTAGTCAGCCGGAAAGCAGGAAAACGGAAGACAATTCCACAGGCGTGCAGTTCTAAGAAAGAAGCTTTGTTCATGGAATCTACGTTTAGGTTTAGGCACAGATAAAGAGTGGGGGAAATTATTGATAGTGTTTACAGCTAGACGAGTGTTTCTTGTGAAAGTTTGGCGAGGGGGGACCATAGATTGAAGCTCAGTTGAACACTTTCCATGAAAATAACGATACATCAGAGACAAACTCGCAACATCTCTTCTGTGAGATAGAGGTTGCAAGGAGGAGAAAAGGACATCTCCTACGAGGCTACGAAGTCTATTTTGAACTCTATCAAGGCAGGACAAGTTCTTTCTAGCAGCTCCTGCCCAGATGTGGCAACAGTATTCCATCCTTGGACGTACCTGGCTCTTATATAGGTAGAGAATAGCATCAGCAGTGAGATATCTACTGGATCGATAGAAAGATCCCACCATTTTTCCAGCGGCCTTGGCAACAGATTTGATATACGTGTTCCATTTAAGATCAGGAGTAATGGTCAAGCCCAGAAGCTTGTCAAAACTTGAGGCATCCTGAAGACGAGAGCCATTCATTTCAATTGATGACAAATGTGGATTAGAATGTTGATGATGTAAAGAGAGAAGCTTGGTTTTAGATGCATTAAAAGTAACCAGCCACTCCTTTCCCCATTGTACTACGTGCTCAAGATCAGAGGAGAGAGAATTGGAGAGAACTTGCTCGTTTACTGTCTTAGATGTGGTACCATAAATGGTAGTGTCGTCAGCATAAATGTCTACAAATGATGTAAGGATATGATTTGGAAGATCATTAATGTAGATCAGGAAAAGAGTTGGGCCCAGGATGGATCCCTGAGGGACACCGGCATTAATATTGTGAGCTTCTGATTTTTGCCCCTCAACTACTACTCTTATGAATCTATCAGAAAGAAATGATTTAATAATTGAGAAGACTTTTCCAGCTATACCATAGCTAGCGATCTTATGAAGTAAACCTTTATGCCATACCCTATCAAAGGCTTTAGATATGTCAAGAGCAATTGCCCTAGAAAGATTGCCACCGTCGAGAGATTTGCTAATCCTATGCGATATAACTGTAAGGACATCTGCTGTAGATCTAGCAGAACGGAAACCATATTGAGTGTCACTAAGAAGGTTATTTTTGTTGAGATGTTTGATTACTTCTGTATTTAATACAGATTCTAGCAACTTACTCATGACGCACAGGAGACTTATTGTTTTGTACTTTGTGTTATTTTGTTGGATCAAAACAAATAATTAGAGGCAATTTTGTACTTTGTATTATGTTATTGGATCAAAACAAATAATTAGAGTCAATTTTGTACTTTGTATTATGTTCTTGGATTAAAACAAATAATTAGAGGCAATTTTGTACTTTGTATTATGTTATTGGATCAAAACAAATAATTAGAGGCAATTTTGTACTTTGTATTATGTTGTTGGATCAAAACAAATAATTAGAGGCAATTTTTTTCAGCAGTTGATTTAGATTTAAAGACCTGATTACTATTAAATGCATGAATATTACTTACATAAATCAAATTTTTTTTTAAGCATAATTTTTTTTTCTTGCTCACATGACCTTATTCCGAATTCATAGCAGTCGACTAACATACATGGATTTTTTTTTTTTCTAAACTGATATAAATTATTGCACAGTAAAAAATAAATTAAGAAAAATCATTTAGCAAGTGTAGTCAAATGCAGCTTCATTTTCTATTTTTCTATTTTTTTAGATGACCCAGGAAATGCCGGATAGCACTGCTAGTATAATATAAAATAAAAATTGTTCATATATCAGGAACATATAAAAGCATACATTACAATAATATTTAAACAATTAGCATTTTGTTCTTTTTCTAGTGAAAAGTTATATATAAAAAAAAAAAAACCATGGAAACCAATAATTAAAGAAATAATTAATGGATAAACTGATTAACTAAATTGAAGATAGAATAAAACTATTTTAAGACGAATTATCTCCCAATCTATTTAAATAAAATGTTTACAGTTTAAAACTTACACAAAGTAAAAGTTGAAATTTTACATAAATTTATGAACTGTTATAAAAAGAATAACTAATGACAATTTATCAATATATATAAACATTGTTGCATCTATCTTCTATCTATATATAAAAGCGAAAATGTATGTATGTTCGCTTTTTGTTTATGTCTGCAAAAGGCTTTTTTCGTCTGTCTTATTGGGGGAAGGGGGGGTCGCTCCTTTTTAAAACTTTTTATATCACGTCTAAATGATAATATCTACGACTTAACAACGGGGGTTGTCTGTTTATTTAATTTGCCCGACTTTTACCAGCTCACCGCGTCTTCAAAAAGCAAATGATGGTGCTGGGGGGGGGGGGAACAGTTACTGGCTTGCACCGCAAACTAGGTCAAATATCACGCCACTTCCGCGCACATGCATATTTCGCTTTATAAACCTTAGCTTAACAGGCTTATTTATTCCTCTCCCCTCGTGGCCGAGATGGTTAGGTGACTGGTTTTTTTCCCCCCTTTCGTTTCCACCTCTGCGCAAAGGCTTCGGGATTCAATGCTACCTTCCTACTAAAACTACCCCCCCCCCCCGCTAGTACATATATAAATTATTCCATATACAATCTATATATTCAAATTCTTTATTAGTTATATTGTACCCAATATATTTAGCCATAATTTCAAAAGTTAAAAAAAAAAAAAAAAAAAAAAAAAGAAATGACTTAGGTGCCATTAGTTTGAATTGAAATCAAAAACATTCAACGTTTCGGCCATAGTCGTTGTTTAGTGCTATCACCAGATGAATAGAAAGGCTAAAAATTAAGCAGTTTGAAGCTAAAAATGTATATGTGTACATGCTCAGAAGTTAGTTAATTTACTCCTGCCAAGGTCAACTGTGTTTTTTTTTGTGTTTTTACCCCTATTTTTACAGACTAAAAACCAAATCTGAGTGAATATGCCTTTTTTTTTTCTCTAGTATTTTTGCATGTTTAAAAGAAAATTTTTGTTTTTTTAATCTTTAAAAAATTTTTTCTTTTCCATCATTTTATTTAAAAGATTTTTTTTGTCACTGATTAAAAGTCTGCGGAATCTGAAGTCTCCTGTCTGTTTAAATGTATGTATATATATATCTGCCTAAAACTTTCGACAGAGGTGACAGATTTTCATGAGATTAGTATTGTTTTGAACCTCGACCCCTCAACCAACAAATATTGGCTAAAAACATTAATTCCTTCACCCTCAACTGGGCACTTTTCTACAAGGAGGGGGGGGTGCTTTTTTTCACCAATCTTTTCATAAGTCATCTCCTCTTTTCGATTGATTAGCTTTAATTTAAACCTTCCCCACTTGGTTTGGTGATGGACGCAATGGCAAAGACGTTTTTCACTTTTTTTTTTTCATGTTCTTTTCCTCCTTCGCAGTATGGGTTCAAGCCTGCCTGCCTACTACCACTTTTTTTTTTTTTCTCAACACACACCTCCAAAACACCCGGGTAACACCGGCCACCCAGGCTAGTATTAAATAAATGGTAAATCCACTGAATAAATAACTTTATACATTTTTATATGATTGATTATATCAATTGATTTCATTGATCACAATTTTGTAATCAGTGAAATCAACTGGTGTAACCCACAAATAGGTTGAGAATAGTCCTCACACACACACACACACACACACACACACACACACACACACACACTTTTCATAGATATACTAGCATTTCAGCTTGGCGTTACCCGGGTATTTGGAGGTGTATGTTGAGCAAAAAAAAAAGCGGTCAATTTTTTTTAACTTTGACCCCTATTATGAGTCCTTAACATTTATTGTTTTGGGCTCAAATCAAGTTATTAAGTTAGATCCATGTACAAGGAACCTATATCTAAAATTTGAATTGTTTATACCCAAAATTGGTGGAAGAGTTTGGTAGGGTTCTCAAAGGTCAAATCGTTGAACTTTGACCCCTTAACAGCCAAATTTCTGGTCGAAAACGGATTACAAAGATTTTCCCAAATCTCAGTGCCCTGTATATCAAATTGACAGAGTTATTGCGTTGGAAAATGTACACACACACACACAGACACGTTCACTTTTATAGATATAGACAGATCAGTGTGTAAATGTATAGCAAAAGAGCAGGTATCATTATTCTCAAATGCAAACAAAGAGGACCTAGAGTTGGTCTACTGTGCCAAACTCCCTTTAGTTCTTTGGTTAGATGTAGAACAGTTGAGGTAGCAGGTTCAGTTCACAGAGAAAACATGGTAGATAAGTCAGTTTATACTAAAGTTTTGTTGTGTGTGTGTGTGTGTGTGTGTGTGTGTGTGTGTGTGTGTGTGTGTGTGTGTGTGTGTGTGTGGCTGGAGGGAAAGGTGCCGTTTTTTGTTATCTTATGTTGATATTCAAACATATAAACATTTGATGACATCAATTATCCAGGGTACATGAGGAATCTATCCTTCAACACGTCTTATTATGTATCGGTTCTGAACTTTATTGTTCATATACTGAAGACAAACGTATCTATCAATGTCAACATTTCTACATAAAAATAAGTAGTGGACAGAATGATGGGAGAGAACTAGAATTGGTTGGTGTCCTGTCTTTTTCTTTCTTTTCTTTTCTTTTAATTAAAGGTCATTTGGAATGATTCAGTAACAGCAAAAGGTCGCATAAAGAATGACAAGGGGAGGGATGGAAAAGACAATATGAAAATTATCATGTCAGCATGTTTATCTGATGCGCAAGTCATAACGTCTATCTATATAAAACAGAATTAGGTGGTGGTGGTGGTGGTGGTGGTAAGGAGAAGCAGAAAAGAAACACTTCTCCCTTCACATATATGGAGAGTAAAGGTCAAGAGATAGCAGCCCCTCTAACTTTTCTGAATGTGAATCAATCTATCTATATATAAAAGTGAAATTGTCTGTGTGTCTGTACGTTTCCCTACCAAACTACTCTTAATTTTTCAGACTAGAGATTGGACATAAGGGATATGAGATTTGGGAAAATCTTTTTAATCGGTTTTCAGCCAAAAAATTCGCTGTCAAGGGGTCAAAGTTCAACAATTTGACCTTTGAAAACTCTACCAAACTCCTCTGCCAATTTTGGGTCTAAAACTTAAAGTTTTAGATGTAGGTTACTTGGACATAGATCAAAAATTTTAATTCGATTCGAGCCCAAAACAAAAAATGTTTAGGGATCAAAATTAGTGTCAAAGTTTAAAAAAAAAAAAAAAATTACCTCTACAGTCTATCAAATTACTCAGCCAATTTTTGGTCTAAACATTTGAAATTTTAAACAAAAGGGTATTCAGACATGCAAGATTTTAATCAGATTTGGGACGAAAATTTGGCTGTCAAGAGGTCAAAGTTGAAAGCGTTGACCTTTGCAGACTTTACCAAACTCCTGTCAATTTTGGGTCTAAACGCTTGATATTTTAGATGTAGGTTACCTGGACAGGAGTCAAACTTTTTAATATATATATATATATATATATATATATACACATACATATGCACATAAGGTTATGAAGAGTACATAGGGTCCAAACAAAGCCAGGCTGAACTGCATGCAAGTTATTCTATAAAAGTGAGAATGTGTGTGAGGACAACTCTCAACCTATATACTCAAATTTTTGATCCACAAACTTGAAATTTGGTATATAGAGTATTCAGACATATGAAAAATTTTTTAATCGATTTTCATCCGGAAAGAAAGGGCTGTTAAGAAATCCAAATTGAAAAATTCGTACTTCGGGGCCCATCGGATTTTTATCTGTTTGTCAACTGTTTCAAGACTGCATGCGCAAATCATTTGCATGATAGCTTCCTGTTGTTAAAAATAAGTAGGTTTGAAAATAAAGTCGTGGCAAGCTAGCCTAATGGTTATTGTACTTGACTCATCGTCTTTACATGCACATATCTTAGTTTCTCCTCCCCCCCTTTTTTTAACTACACTGGATACAATATAACAATCAGTAGAAAATTGGCTCTAATCATAAATGTGGAAGCTGCATAAATTAAGTATCATATTTATGAATATTTTACAACTGGGCTACGCCAGGCAGCCTGCTAGTCTAAAATAAATTTACTTTTATAACTGCCCAACTGCATTTATTGGTTATTCATAGGCTACACAACTGCAATATATAACACAGTGTACACATTGGCACACTGGTTCTTGTTAAATTATTGAAATTAAGCAATGTTGAGCCTGTTCAATATCAGATGGGTGACTATTCGGGAATATCATCTGCTATAAATAGGACGACGCTAAAAATACCCTGCAACAACTGCAAAAATATGTTATCTACCCTGATTGGAAAATACATGTGCCAAATTCTTGGCCAAAAACCAATTAAAAAGCTTGCCCTATGTCTGAATATATTTTATTAAAAATTTCAAATGCTTAGACCAAAAATTGGCTGAGTAATTTGGTAGAGGTCAATTTTTTTTTTTTTTTTAAATTTTGACGCCAATTTTGACCCCTTTACATTTGTTTTGGGTCCAAATCAAAAAGTTTGATCCATGTCGAAGTAGCCTACATCTAAAATTTCAAGTGTTTGGACCAAAAATTGGCGGAGGAGTTTGGTAGAGTTTTCAAAGGTCAAATCGTTGAACTTTGACCCCTTGACAGCCAAATTTCTGTTCTAAAACTGATTAAAAAGATTTTCCCAAATCTCAATACCCCTTATGTCAAATCTTGAGTCTGTAGACTGAAAATTGACAGTAGTTTGCTAGGGAAATGTACACACAGACAGACATTTCACTTTTATAGATATATATATATTATATATATATAATATATATTATATATATATATAATATATATATATATATATATTATATGTATATTATGTATATAGGCAGCATGTTTTCATTCAGACAGAGTGTTCTTGTTTAATGAGCTTTTTTTGTAATATTTAAATTTTTGGAATTGTCGTTCTTAGTTCTCGGTTGAATCTGTGTGTTGTGGTGACGCCAACTATATATATAAAGGTAAATATATAAAGGTATCAATCACCAATACCGGGGGAGTTCTGCAACGACTGCCAAATAGGCAAGACGCCTATGTTGCCTCTAGTACGACATGAAACAAGCCACCTGCCGGAATATCTCCAACTGAAGTATATCTGAAGACATGTAAATGTGTATATAACTTTTCTTCCTAATATATTATTGTATACCTTTACTTTCCGTGTTCTTGTTAATTATTTGCGCAGATACAACACTGTGCAAGAAAGTTCCATAGTCGTCTTGGTCCATCTGTTTTTTTCTTTTGGTTGTTTTTTTGCAAGTACTTTCGACTGAGTTTCCAAATTCGGCAAAAAACTATAGGAGAAGAAGGATCATCAAAATTCCAATACTCTCTCTTCATCGGTTTTTTTGTTTTGTTTTTACTAAGATGTAGGTTCACAGGCATCATTAATCATTAATACTGGAAGCCGGCTAGACGAAAAGGAATTTCAAAAAATATTACAAATCTAATTCAATATTGCATCATTCATGTCTACTAGGTACAGGCAAAAGTGTCGGAAAAGAAAAAAAAGAAAAAAGAAAAAGAAAAAAGAAAAAGAAGAAAAAAAGAAAAAAGAAAGAAAGAAAAAAAGAAAGAAAGAAAAAAAGAAAGAAAGAAAAAAGAAAGAAAGAAAAAAGAAAGAAAAAAGAAAGAAAAAACAGAAAAGAAAGAAAAAAAAAGAAAAAAAAAGAAAGAAAAAAAAAGAAAGAAAAAAAAAGAAAGAAAAAAAAAGAAAGAAAAAAAAAGAAAGAAAAAAAAAGAAAGAAAAAAAAAGAAAGAAAAAAAAGAAAGAAAAAAAAGAAAGAAAAAAAAGAAAGAAAAGAAAAAAAAAAGAAAGAAAAGAAAAAAAAAAGAAAAAAAAGAAACTAGGTGGATATAGTTTTGAAAGGTTTCAAACTACTTTTTGATTTTATTTGAAAGATTAAAGCCTAAAGTTAATTTCCAAAAGGAAAAAAAATATATATTTGTACTTGAAAAAAAGTTACAATGAAAAATGTTTTCACGGCAGCATTTGCAAGCTGACAAATTCTGCTAAATTTTAAAGTTAAATTAATTCATTGTAAAAATCCTTTGAAATATTAGTTTTCTGGGTCTATTTTAAAGATAATTAGTAAAGTCCTAAGATAGTGAATTAAATAAACAAAAATACATCTTTTTTGTACAAAAAAAAAAAGAAAGAAAAAAATAGCTTAATTAGCTCCCAAAAGCTAGAGATTCTGCCTTCGCAGAATCACAACAAATGAAAAATCGTCCAAATGTGAATTCTACGGAAGCCCAAAATATCAAAGTCAAAAAAAGGCTGTCTGAAAATGACGTCAGGTAGTTATAGGGAAGTAGGGAGCGCTGGTGTTCATTTTTATTTTTTCCCCCCAGCTGTGCTTCCGAACATTCCTATAGTGAACGTTTGTATAATTTTTACCATTTTTTTTTTTTTTTTTTTTTTAATTATTTTTCTATATTCATGCTTTTAAATTAAAATTTTTCTATTTTTTTTATTTTTCAAGATTATATAAAAATTGTGTTATGGTGAAAGTTTCACATTCATTGAAGCAATGAAAATATTAGAATCATACATATAAAAATTATGTGAAACATGTAATCTAAAAAAAAAAAAAAAGAAAGGAAATTTTTTGCAATTATAATTTTTTTGTGTGAACATATTAAACAATGCTTAATGCAATGATAATATCAGTAGTTCAAGAAATTAATTTTTCGTCAAGTTACATCGAATTCATTAATATGGACTTTAGAGGCTTGTTTCTAATTTCAGGTAATGTTCCTGTAAAAATTAATCTTTTTTATTGTTACAATTTACGGTATTTTATTTGCATAAAAAAAAAAGTAAAAATTCATCCCTTTTTTTTTTACCACTGAAAACCAAAACTTTAGTAAAAGGTGTTTTTTTTTTTTTTTTTGTTTAAACAAAATAATACATTTTTACTAAGATATAAATAAAACTAATAGGTTCATTATATTCGGTGATCATTATTTGATAAATACTGAAAATTTCATTAAAATTGGTTAATTTCCTGATTTTTGATGAATTTTTAAGTAAAGGGAGGGGTCAAAATGTTTATACATTTTGAGCATCGACTATTTATTTTGCACGTACTTAATGTCTACCATAAAAAAAAAACATAAAATAAAATAATGAAATCATAATGTAAATGTTCAGATGCACTACAATTCATCCTTATTTTTTCATCTCCTGTTTTCCTTGGCCTCACTAGCCAAGAGCTTTGATCCATTCTTTCAATGTGACCATACCAACATAGTCTCCTGTTTTGCACACATTTCCTTATATGGTTCAGATTTAATCTTTCTCTGTGGTCATCAGAACTGAGTATGTCTCTACAACTCGCATTAAACATCCATTGTATCATTCCCATCATTTCTTTCCATGTTTCCAACGTTCACTGGCCAGGTCACCAACCTGATAGGTCCTGAACTGCCATGTAAGCTTTAGCCTCTGTCTCATCGATGAAATATTGCATCCCTCTGCCTGATATACAAGTATTTTAATGGTGGATGCTCCGGCGAACTACAAGCCCCTGCACCCCCTCAATGTATACCCCCCTCTCACCGACAAACCCGACAAGCAGCAAAATTCCACCCTTACAGAGATCTCTACATGTAAGAAAGCCTTCTATTCTAATAGTTTCTTCCCCAGAACTGCTAAATTTGGAATTCCCTTCCGGGTTCCTGCTTCCCCAACTGTACTAACATGCAGAAGTTCAAGTATAATATGAACAGACGTCTTACTGTTCAACTCCCTACATAATATCCCAGAAACTTGTCCCCGATAGTAGCCCCTTACATTAAAGTGACACTGTGCCATGTTTAGGATGAAAATGGAATTAAAAAAAAAAAAAAAAAAAAAAAAAAAAAAGAAGATTACGTTTCCATACACTTATATTACTTCTCTCCATGCAACACTGGTCCTCAACATTCAATGGCCAGGTTACATTTATATACATCATCATATTGCGTGCACATGCCCAATAGACTTTCCTTTGGTTGACAGTTTCAGTTATGACAAATTATTCGAGTTGAGGGATTTCTGAATGCTAGAGGTCTCTCTATTATTTAAAAAAAAAAAAACTCGAACTAGTAGATAAAAATATATTGTTTTTGTAGATTTCGGTGTGCTGAAAAAGAATGTGAAAAGCGTATCCGTCGCAAATTAATAGTTTCGGAGATATTAATATTTTTCCAATGGATTATTTTCTTTATAAAATCAGCTATAATGATAAATTTCGGCACGTTACTTACAGAAAAACGGTTATGTTTTTGTAAACCACTCATGAAAACTGAATTTTTTTAGATCAATTAAAAAGCATTAAAAACTATGTAACACACAAAAATGAACCACATTTTTTTTTTTAAATGCCTGCTAAAAATTCCTCCGCAATGTGCCAAGTCATTTTACACTCATGCGCACATGAACGCAAGAACCGAAATTATGTGAACAAATACGATGCGTTGTGATATTTACTTTTTACTTACGGAAACTAATAAAATGCTGATTTTTTTTTTTAAATAAACGTGATTTCGGCCAGGTCTGTGCGCATGTGTAATCAACCGACTTACGCCATTATAGCTGATTTTATAAAAAAATAATCCCTAAGAAAAATATTAATAACTTTAAAACTATTCATTTGCGATGGATACGGTTTTCAGATTCTTTTTCAGCACACCGAAATCTATAAGAAAAATTTTTTTTTCTTCTACTAATTCAAGTTCGTGCTTTTTCTAAAATTTTACCGATGTCTCAAGTGGTTTCACCATGTTACAGCATACTACATCAATAACACAAATGCGTTCTCTAGGCATGAGTATGCAAGAATGACCTAGAGTGCATACAAAGTCATTGGACTGCTTTCAATATTACTGGTGTCAGCCCTATGGATCAGATCAAATAGAGCGCAGGTGTAAAGTGTTGTCTAGTGTAGCGCACACCAGAAGCTGGGACACTCACAACACCTTGAAGAAAAAAAAATGGATGATGTTGATGGGTAGAACCTGAATCAAGGGGAGCTAACTCTTTGTTTCAGGCAGGGTTACTTCTGTTATAAGAGTTCTTACATGGAAACACACGCAAAAAAAAAGACAGCTTTGAACTTGTGTAAACAAAGATGGAGAAATATTACTTCTGTCCATGATGTTTGCCACACACATACTCAAGCGGACTAAAACTAAGATATAATTTGTATCATTCTATATTGTAAATGTCCACGTCAAGTGTGAGTATTTCATTTCTTGCACTATTTCTCGTCATTCATGTGCTACAACCACATATTCGTCTTCTGCAAGGCATTTGGCATTAATAGTTATGTCATTCGTAACAACCGCATAACTTTAGGGAGATTCCATGACATTTTAGATATCTCATATATAAAAATATAACATGACCCCTATTAAATTGGTGATAGAATGACCAAGAGGAGCAAACTCCTTTTGGTTCGGACGAGTTGCCTCCCCTTTTGACTTATGGGGTTTCTCATGTGAAGATGCGAGGATGGAAAGACAGATGCTGACAATCACCATTAAGGGTATAACTTGAAAACCTGTTTGAATGAAGATGGAAATGTATTATTTTTGTCTGTGATAGTTTAGGTGTGTCAGAAATTTCGTGAAAAATAGTGAATAATTCCACCCAGTCTTTCCAAGCTTATAACTCCTCGAAAAATGTAATTCAAGCCCTAATTTTTTTTTCAATTAAAGGAGCAAGGACCAAGGTTTCATTAAAACAAAAAAAAAAAACAAAAAAAAAACAAACAAACAAACAAGGTGGTTTTAAAAAAAAAAGGTTTTAAACTTCGAGCTTTACAGATAAATTTCTAAAAAACACTACTATTTTTGTTTCAAATTTGAATATATTATTTATTGACCTTTTCTCTTCAATTTGTGATATATAAAACTTTGGTGAGTAAATTAATTATTTACTTTTTAATAGACACTTGAAAATGGGGGGGGGTGAATTAAAAAAAAAAACGTTTGTCTAAAATATTATATTCGGTTTATTGGAAAAAGCATAAAATTTCACATTGACCCTGAAAATAACGTAAAAATATAATCAATAGAAAAATTGATGGATTTTTAAAGTTTAAAAATTGAAAAATATTAAGTTCGTAAAATTCATTACAGTTTTTTAAAAAATAAAAAATATTTCTATTACTTTTAAAACAACTTTAATAGTTTATTTTGGAAGTATAATCCATAAAGAAAATAAACAACCCACTTTTAAAAGAGAAATTACGAGTTTCTTTATATTTTATTTGCAGTTTCGTGTTAGGGGTGTCAAAAATTCCTACAAAAATTCTGATACACCTAGTGATAGTTGTGACACACAAACTCGCGTAATAGCGGACCAAGACTGATAGATGTCATTTTTATCATTCCATTTGTTACCGCCTTGTAAATAGAATGTCTACATTAGATCGATTGAGTATTTGCATTTTATCCACTAGTTTCTGTAATTTTCTGCAAGGTATTAATATTTATGAGATGCCGACACCGTTATTCAATAAGAATAAACAACAAAAATTCCCCCATGGAAATTTTTTTTTTTTTTTTTATCTAATTGATATTCATGTCAGAAACAAAAAAAAAAAATCCTTAAACTCATGCAAGTCTAAAAGCAGAAAAAAAAAACAAAAAAAAAAAAATGATTCGCATTCGTTTTTGTATTTCTATAAGGTTTCCACTGTGGCAAATATTTGAGTCAACTCTAACAAAGTTTCTTTGCAAGAACTTTCCATCAGTGGAACACATCTCCTTGGGACTACTTCAGTGCAGACTGCAAAATTGTCATTGTCAAATCAAATGCAACCAAATATTTGCCATGAATCCTTCTCACACAAATTCAAATTTTGTCCATGTTCCAGTCACCATTTTCAATCCTCTCATAATATTCTTCAAGATTCAACTGACAATCCATCTCATTAACACTTATCCTCTCCTTCGACATCAAAGCCAACAGAGTTTGGACTCTGCTGACTGCAGTATGTTGCTGATCCTGTGCAGTTCTAGGTGATCCACCCTTGCATCACAGGATTTGCCTTCTCTCTTTGAGAAGGAGTTAGTTTATTACCAATAATCTAAGGTGCTCCAACCAGGAAATGCCGATAAGGCTGGCCAGGCATTTTCTTTTACATGCCAGGGTGCTCCTCTTTTGGGTTACTGGCTCTTCAATTCCACTTTCTGACCCTTGTGTCACATCTTGCCATAGGAAAGTTGGGTGTTTTTGTTTTACGGCATATCAACCCTTTTCAGGTCATTTAATGCCAAATCCAGTGATTTGGAAGAAAAATTTAATAGAATAAATCAGGGTTTTTTTTTTTTTTCCCCCCCAAGTCGGTTTCTATTTAACCCATAGTTGGGACCCTAACAGGTACTACCACTCCGGGTCAGAGTGGACCTGGGATCAATGGCAATTAAAGGGTGGCTCCCCAAAGCCTGCAAGCTGGGGCCTCACCATCAGATATAGTTTAAAGTCATATCCAGGACCATCATAGGAAGGAGATAAATAACAACCCTTATCCTCAAGTCGCTTCTAGCCTTGATAAGTGGTGACTACTTAGTTCAAATAAAATAATGGTATTTGTTGACGGTTCGTAGCTCTTGATCAGATTACAGCTTCTTTCTCATAGAAAAAACGTTGCTACTCTATCATTATTTCCAGAGAAGGTACTCGACTGAGCTCGTTTCTGGTTCCTCCTTTTAACACATTCACAGCAAGAACTCGTTTTCTAGAAAAACAAAAATTTTCCTTTCTTCTTTCATGTGCCTAACATCAGGTGGAATTCCAACAAACTGAGCTTCCGTGCAAGCGTTTCCTGCTTGTGGACGGCTTCCTTGCAGATGAAAATATGGTCATCTTCAAATTTGATATCGAACTTGGTCCATTCCATGAATCAGCCTTGATCCTCTCAGACTATTGTTCATCTCTAAACTGACAATCGTTCCATCTTATTATCCCAGTGTCCTCGAATGACTTCTGGCCTTGATAAGTGATGACAACTTAGTTAAAATAATCGACTGCAATTCTGAATTTTTGAGATGAGATGTGAATGCGTGTGTTATGTTGATTAATCGGATTATTATTCTCATCTTGGGTGTTATTAGCACAACGCTTTGGTTGCTGCAATCTGCGGCCTTCTTCGGGTGTTGAAAAATTGAGTCATAGGAAAGCCTTTAAAAAAGTATCTTAGTGACCCCCTGAAGGTTGAACTTTCTTTGTGATCTAGGAACCCACCCTCAAACCCACGGATCGAATTTCTTGTAATGCAAAGCCAACCCTGTTTTCCTTAGTAGAGAAAAGGAACCATGTTTTCAACAACCGAAGAAGGTCGCAGGTTGCAGCGACCAAAACGTTGTGCTAATAACACCAAAGATGAGAATAATAATCTGATTAAATCAACGTAACAAAATAATCAATGTCTATTGAAGTCCTTGATCTGTCCGTCAATCAAAATTCAAGTTAAAAGATGATCTACGATGATATACCAAGAAGAAAGTTGACAGAAACAAATATTTTTTTTAGCCATTTGCATGTTCTGTTTTTACTAGTTTTCGGATGATTAATCGGAATTGGGAATTGAAAAAAATCAGAACTTCTTGGAGTATCAGAATAGTTTCAGAAAAAATGTGTCAATTTTCTGATGCCAAAAACTGATTCTTTTGATGTTTTTTTTTTCTGTTTGTTTTTGTTTAAAACTTGATGTTCCATGGCTCGTATTAATAATTAAATGATAAATATTCATCAATTTTGATGATGAAATGATAAATATTTATTAATTTGTTATATCGTAGATTATATGAATAACAAGTCATTACTGGGGTTGTACGGAAAGGGTTTATTTAGGTAAAAAGGTACACACATTTCTAAGCGTCCATTGACAGCTTAGTACTAAATTCTGTCTCCTACGTGAGGAGAGTTTGCTTGTCTTTTTATAGACGTAACAGTCCATTCATTTGAGGGGTGTTGGATCAGTCCATTATATCATAATTTTAAGCTACGATTAAAACTAACGCCTATAAATTATACTCAACAAGTGTATTTTTCTGTTCACGAAAATAGAGGCGGATATTTACATGGGTTTTACAGTAATCAAATAAAAAACAACTTTACATGTAGAAATTTAAAAAAATCAGAATTGGAAATTGCATTGGAATCAAGAAAAATATTGAAATCATCCCATTACTAATTATTAGACTAGGATTTTTTTTTTTTCATTTTAATTTTTTATTTTATTTATTTATTTATTTATTTATTTATTTATTTTGCAATCACGTGATTTGTCAGCTGTTCAGGTCAAAGGTTAAAAGTTGTTTTTTTTTTTTTTTACTTTTTAACTCTTTCAAGGTATATATTGCCATTTGGACATAATAGAGCTACTATTTAGAACCATATCTGCAGAAACACTATGAGCAGCAAGATATCTGTTCACATTGCATTTAAACTTCCGCATGTTAGTACAGATTCGGAAGCAGGAGTTCAGGAGGGAATTCCAAAGTCTAGCAGTTCGAGGGAAGAAAAAAAGGGTAGAAAGGTTCCCAACATCTAGGGACCTCTACAGTGAAGAGGTGAGATTTTGCTGCTTGTCGAGTTAGTCTGGATGTTTGTGGGGCACAGGTGCTAGGAGTTCATCAGATCACATTGCATTAAAATACTTGTTAGAAATAGTGTAGGAATTTCAGAAAAGATTTTTCAGAAATGCATTTTTGACTTTGCATGTTTTTGTTTTTGCAACGTAAATTTTGTTGATTTAAAATTCAGTTCACGTTCAAATTCATGAAATTGTTATCAACCACAGACTACAAGTCTGTTTATAAATGATAATTTGTTTTAGGGTCACCATACCCCACTGATGTTTTTTGGGGTCATTTCCCTTGATGGTTTGTATTGGGTGCCCTCTCTCAGATTCTTTGTTTTGGGAGCATCATCAGCCCCCACCCCAGAGTTTCTTTTGGGGTAATATCCCTTACACACACCCAACATGAACAGAAGAACAAAAAAAAAACAACCCCCATTTCACTCTAAATAATTTAGTTGACTGAAATAAAAATTAATCAAGTTTTAACACATTATTTGTTCAGGAATACATTTTTTTTTTTTATATCTTCATTTTAGATTCATAATATCTTTGTTTTCGTATTTTTTAATTTGTTCATTTAAAATTCAGTTCACGTTCAAAATAGGATTGTTATCAGTTGCAGACTACAAGTCTGTCAATCAAATTAAATTGGAGCGAAACAAAATTATTTCATTTATCAACTGTACTATTTATTCCGGTGATGCCCTGGATTGTGATGTACAATATTTCGGGTTTGTATTACTACACATAGATTCGAAAAAGTTGTCAAAAAAAAAAATAAATAAATAAATATAACAAATAAATGTTATCAAACGCAAGATAAGTTACTTTTCTACCTAACTGGATAATTTAAAAAAAAAGTGTTTTTATTTAATGTAACATGTTTATTCAGCTCGAAAAACAGTGTTTAATGATGTATTTGAAAATTAAAAATGGCGGCGGACTCTCTGTTGAACACGGTAAGTTTGGGAAAACGAGTTAAAAATAAAAAACCTATCCAAAATACTGTTAGAAATTCGCTCAATATATCATGACATAGGCTGACATATATCCGGTGGGATTTTAACAGTATTTTATATAGTTTTATTTTTAACTAATTTTCTCAAACTGTTAGAAAGTACGTTATAATCATATATGATTATAACCATGAATTTTTTACAAAGAGGAACCAGACATTGGAACTCAGTCGAGCAACTTCTCTGGAAATAGCAGATGACAACAAAATAAAGAGAGACTAGCAACGTCTCTTCTGTAAGGAATGCAAGAAATCATCCTCTGCTAGATTTCAAAGAGGATTCTGAATTCTCTCGGCACCTCTCCAGATGTGGTAGCAGTACCCCATCTTGGAACATATCATCCCAACTAGTACTAATAAAAAGGGAAATAAAATATTATTTTCAAATTTCCCCAAGATTAGCAGTTCTCTCTACCCTACTCCTCTACCCATCCGTACAAGTGTGAAATCCATCATTTTATCAAACACAAATAAACCAAGCTATAAAAATGTTTATAGGAAATTTTAGTACTCTTAGAGAGAGTAAAAATAGTAAAGAGGGCTGTAAAAAAATAAATAAATAAATAAATAAATTAAAAAGAGAATCGTTATTCAACAAACAGGTTAATGTCTTTTTTGAGCTATTTACAAACGGAGCCACAACCTGGGTCATCAGGCGGTGATCATCACCACCCACGCACTATTCTAACACTGCTAAAACACTCACAATGCAACCATTATGAGAATGAAGTTTGCTCCAAGCAAATAATCAGCGCACACGTTACCAAATTGCAAGATGTCACGTTACATGATGCTACTGAGGCATGCTGATTAACGTATAGAACTAGCACGCCGCCCAGCATTACCTGGTTATAAAATAAGATTAAATACATGCAATTTTCATATTTATTATTATAGAGCAATTCTCTATTGATTATTATATTGTACCCAGGATATAGTAGTGATTTCAAAAGTTAAAAAAAAAAAAAAAAATGACTTGGGTGCCATCAGCTAGAATTGAAACCAAAACATATAGCTCTCCAGCATAATTCGTTACCATCTGAGCTAAGTCAATACATTTATAAAACCTTTAAAAAATAACTTTGTTAAAAATATAAATGTACATTTGTGAAAGCATAGAAGTAATATGTTTAGTCAATTTTTCACCTATCAAGTTTCGATTTTTTCAATTTTGACTCCCTCCCGAGCAGCTATTTTTACCAGCTAAAAAAACAAATCGAATTTCTTCCATATGTTCAAATCTACTATATATCAAGTTTCAAGTCTGTAGACCAAAAACTGAGTAGTTTGATAAAGACTGTTCAGCACACTGACAAGGTTACTTTTATATAAAAAAAGAGATTAATAAGATTTTACCTAACGTAAATATCTCTTTGTGCATGACTTCGTTCCTTATAGACTTGAAAACAGCTGGTCATATTTTTTATGAAATTTCACACAAAGGTATTTTATGTACTTAGCAGTGTTCTTAGATACGTCTTTTATTGGAATGTCCTTGACAAGTATCGATAATCAAAAAGATTCTGATTAAAGAAGGAACAGGCGATTTTGACTAAAGTTAACACCCTTATATAGCCTAACATCAAAAGTGCATTTGAGAAGTTTTATTACCTACAAGCTGAAAGGCCCAATATATAAAATCAACAATAGGTTCTTTGATATGACAGGAGTGTGTTCAAAATGAATGTTTCTGTTTAAAGCACAATTAAACCATGATACTTGACTTTTTCATTTTAAACTTTAATGTAAGCCATTGTATATAATAATTTCATAAATTCAACAGTAAGTTCTCTACAGTGCAATGTAAACTGCAATATATTGTGAACTTAGTCATTGTAAGAGACATGCGAAGCTTCTCCCCGGTGAACCATGATGGGTCCCTAACTAAAGCAAGCAATCAATCTATTTGATAGAAAAATAGGTGATTTCATTGATTTTGATGGCAATATGACTACCCCCGACAAACCCAACAGGCAACTGGGTCCCGCCTCTTTGCAGTGGAGATCCCTGGGTGTGGGAGGGCCTTTTGCTCCAATGGTTTCTTCCCCAGAACTGCAAGTCTTTGGAACTCCCTTCCAGGATACTGCTTTCCCAACTGTGCTGATGTACAGAAGTTCAAGTGTAATGTGAACAAACATCTTTATACTCATCTCCCTTCGTAATGCCCCCGCAAATTATGTCCCCGATAGTAGTCCCCTATTTCAAAGTGGCACTTGCCTTGTTTGGGATGAAAATTGAATAAAAAAAATAAAAAAATATGAGAATTTGAAACATACATTGATTATCATTCAATCCCGGACAATGTCGGGTCTCCCTGTTTTGTTTTGCTATTTGATAAATGAAGCTATGAGATAAAAGAGTCGGTAGAAAGAAACTAACTATAATAATGAAAATCGAAAATACTAAAAACAATTGTTTCTCGTTTTGTGTACTCAATTTGTGAAAGATAAATCCTTCCAGACTAACGCAATTTTAATTTTGGTTCAATTAAGTGACTCTTCAAAATAGAAGTTCCTCGCAGTAAAAACTGGGAATTATGATTTAACAGGATGCAAATATTCTCCCCGCCAAAAAATAAGAGAAAACCGAAAAAGGTGTTTCTCCAATGGCCCTCGTTATGTAGACGTAACTAAAACATATGCCGCTAACCATTTGAAAAATACAAAATCTTCCACGAACAAAGCTTCTTTCTTAGAACTGCACACCTGTGGAACTCTGTTACATTTTTCTGCTTTCTAACTGACGACAATATGGTTGTCTTCAAGTCCAACGTAAACAAATTCTTGATGCGTCGTCCCCTTAAGTAATCCAATTTACAAAATGTCCACTACTAACGATGACTGACATGTTCCCCTTGACCACTGTACACTCATTAACTCTTATCCTCGAGTGGCCTCCGGGCCTTGATAAGTAGTGACTCCTTTGTAAAAAAGATAATGTAAATCTGATATATACCTGGAGGAATATATTCACTATGAATGAATTCAGATTAAATGATGGCCAACACACACAGTAAACACAAATTTATTGTACAAAAAAAAAAGAAACAATGTAAGAAAACCGATATTTACACTCAAACGCCATCTTGAATGTCGTAATATCAAGATTTACTTACTCCCTGTTACTTTTACCAGCTTGTTAGCGTCTTTTATAGACTGAATAATCCATTCTCTGTCTCTGCTTTATCATTATTTTCATGGCAAGTGCTTGTCTGAGATCCAATCTATGGCCCCCTTTGCCAAACTTTCATGAAAAACACTCGTCTAGCTGAAACCACTATCAATAATTTTCACCACTCTTTATCTGTGCCTAAACCATGAACAATGCTTGCTTCCTAGAACTGCACGCATGTGGAACTTTTTGTTTTCCTGCTTTCCAGCTGACTACAATTTGGTCATCTTCAAGTCCAACATAAACAAATTCTTGTTGAACCGTCCCCTTAAGTAATCCAATTTATAAAATTTCCACTACTAACGATTACTTGAATATTATCCCACTGATTACCGAACACTCATTAACCCTTATCCTCAAGTGGCCTCCGAGCCTTCATAAGTGTTGACTGCTATGTAAAAAAATAAAATAATTTTTTTTTAAATGCTCTGCCAATCATGGAAAAAGAACGGATTTTTTTGTGACGCTCAAGAAAACTTGGATCATATTAAAGTTTATTAAATCTGCAAGAATAAAGAAAAATCCTCTGACAAAAATAAACAAGTAAATGAATGTTTTATGAGAATTTATTTTTTATTAGAATTGATTTGTGAGACAAATTTCTTAAAATATGGTAATAAAACCTAACAATAGAAATAGTTGTCATAGGCAACAATAGTTTGTTTCACTGATAATAATTTTAGAAACAATCCTAATGTTTGCTAATAAAAAATTGTTTAATTAAACCAATAGAAATGACAAGTCTTTTACGGAGATATTATTAATCCAGCACAAATATAATTTGAAAAAAAAAAAAAATGCTTTGTGTAAAATGAATTCCTATCATTTGCAGTTTTAGAAATTTTTTTTTCAAACTAAAACGGGACAGACCAAAGAAAATCCTTTTTCAAATAAAAGCATGACCGACCAAAAAAAAAAAATCCTTTTTCAAATAAAAGCATGACAGACCAAAAAAAAAATCCTTTTTCAAATAAAAGCATGACAGACCAAAAAAAAAAATCCTTTTTCAAATAAAAGCATGACAGACCAAAAAAAAAAAAATCCTTTTTCAGATAAAAGCATGACAGACCCCAAAAAAAAAATCCTTTTTCAAATAAAAGCATGATAGACCAAAAAAAAAATCCTTTTCACTGGATATGTACCTATCTTTTTTATTATTACTCACTGATAATATCCGGTGGTGTTCCCTGGAATCTAGGGGACAATTCACCCCAGATTTCCGGTACTCTCCATTCTGTTTCCATAACCTTGCAAATGACTGTGCGTCATCACACTACTTTGTGGCTGTTGTGATGATGAAAAGTCATTTGCAAGCTTATGAAAACATTGATCCACTAGGTCTGGTTGGTGCTTTCCCTCCTTGGTCCTTCCATTCTCCTTGATCCTTCACAAGTATTTTATGTGGTATCAGCCGAGGCTTATGTTTTCTTATTTTTGTTTTTTTTTTTTTTTAGGGGGCGGGGCAGTTTATGACTATTATCATATAGAAGTATAATTATTATTTATTCTCATATAGAAATGAAGAGACTTAGTTTGCCATCTAATTTACACACGCGTTTATGGTGTGTTATAGTGCAGCAGCAGCAGCAGCAGGGGTGAGAAAATCGCAACGCTTGCTGTGAACTTGTTTTTATTTTTCCTTCAGGAACTCCACAAGAAAGCAGGCATTTATCCAGTTTCATAAATAAATTTTGATTCTTAATTTGCATGAAATGCCTTAGTAATTTTTATTTGATAATATGTGTGTGTGTGTATGTATGTATATATACACATACATATAGTGATAGGACGATTCCAATATTTTTACCACTTCCAATTCTTTATAAATTTCGAAATATTCAATTATGGAGTTCATATTTTCCCTAAAATTACTGTAAAAACATGTTAAATGTGGAGATATTTTCTTAAATGTAAAAAAAAAAAAAAAAAAAAAAAAAAAACCACTTGTGGGAGATTTTAATTTGATTGGTTGTTTATAATCCATAAATATTTTTTTAAATATACCAGCAGTGGAAGATTTTGTTTTAAACAAAATCACATCAGAACGACAAAAGAATCAACATCGAAAAATGGACACAAATTTTTTCCAATTCCAAATTATGATTAAGCATCCCAACACACACACAAATATATATATATATATATATATATATACACACACACACACACATATGGGCGTGGCTCAGAGGCTAAGGAATATGGGTGGACACTTGTATGCTTTAGCTTCGATTCTAGCTGATACCACCCAAGTCACATATATATACATACATACATATTTTAGTTTTGATCTCACCACTATATATTAGGTTCAATATAATAATTGGCATCTTTTTAGTTATATACATTCTATAATAAATATGTAATCTGCATGTTTAAGCATATCTTAAGTGGGTAATGCCGGGTGGCCTACTAGTATATATTTAAAAATAGATTTAAACAAATGGTTATCATTTCATGCATTGCTACACCGAAAATACAAACATCACTTTTGATAAAACTAGTTTAAGGAGATATCGGATATATGGAGTTACAACAATCTTTGGCTCCCCTGATTTCTAAAAATCGATTTGCTCTTAATACAATAAAAAATTGCAGAAAATCATGAGTTCTAGAAACTTTATCCTTCAAGAAATAATTGATTTCAAATACAAATCAAGGTGACTCACACAACTGACCTCAAAAATAAACAAAAGCACACACATAAAAAAAGCAGAGGATACAAATTACAGCAAACGATTCATTTTACACAAGTGAAATGTCAAAAATAATAAAAAATTTTTACAAGTTGATAACATATCAAAATTGCTTGGTGCACCAGCTATGCCAAACCTTCCATTTTCAAGAAAGAAAAAGGTCCGTTGGTTGTTTTAGGGCATAGTAACCCTTTTCGGGTTATTTGATGCAGGTTCATTTTGAAAATTTAATGCTAAATCCATTAATAAGTTCTTTATGTTTTCAAATATTTATTCATGGTGTTTAGTTTGGTTGTTTTGTAGAAGAAAATTGTTTTTTACTTTGCAGAACATGAGTGAGTTTTGCAACAGGAAAAGAAAAAAAACCAACATCAATGTTTGGTGCATTTATGGTCAGAAAGTCAGTATCCTTTTACTCCTCTTATTCAACATGGCACCTGTTATGACACCCACCCCACGAATTATAATGAACTCTTCCGCTTACTATAAAAACCGGAAGAATATGCCTTTCGGCATTATGCACATGTTATGCACACTTGCTATTCAGATTGACGTGCAAACACTTTGCTGTATTTGTTTGATAAGTTTATTTCCTGTTTTTTTTTTGTGTTTTTTTTTTTCACTTCCTAACTTTTTTGATGGGATCGACCAATACTTGTCGAGTTTGCTTTTTAGTCATTTGTATCGTTTGCATTTACAACTGAATTTGGAAGTTTATTCTATTTGTTCACAAGTCAAAGTCCAAATGAATGCTTTCTGAGGTTCAGTTTGCTGTGCTTCTTGGTCAGTTTGAGGTTGTTTGTCCCCTTGTTCTAGAGTCGTCTGCCTCCTTGTTCTAGAGTCGTCTGCCCACTTGTTGTAGAGTCGTCTGCCCACTTGTTGTAGAGTCGTCTGCCCACTTGTTGTAGAGTCGTCTGCCCACTTGTTGTAGAGTCGTCTGCCCACTTGTTGTAGAGTCGTCTGCCCACTTGTTGTAGAGTCGTCTGCCCACTTGTTGTAGAGTCGTCTGCCCACTTGTTCTAGAGTCGTCTGCCCACTTGTTCTAGAGTCATCTGCCCACTTGTTCTAGAGTCATCTGCCCACTTGTTCTAGAGTCGTCTGCCCACTTGTTCTAGAGTCGTCTGCCCACTTGTTCTAGAGTCGTCTGCCCACTTGTTCTATTTTTAAATTCTAAGTGAAAAGGTAAATTGATTTCTTCCTTCTTTTCTATAGTGTACATTCACCTTTAAACGATAAATATATCTACACTGAAATCACTTAAATGTTGATTTATTAAATGTATTTATTCATAATAAATAAGATTTTGTTCCATATTTACAAAAAAAATCTATGAATAAAATTTTTACTATATTCATTCTTTCTGCGAACTTTTATCCTCATCTTCATAATTGTTGTTTCATCAAGTTTCAGCCAACTCATCAGGATTAAAAAAAAAAATTGTTTATTATTTTTACCTTTCAGATATTTCAAGTTGTGAAATTTCTGAAGCAATAAACTCAAAGAGAATTAATATTAAATAAAATTTATCCAAAAAATTTACAAGATACTATTTTATTCGTTCCTTTCCAGAATTTTCGCCTCTGAAAAAAACGTCAAAATCGTCTTCAACATCGCAAACAATGGCTAGAGGGCAATTTATTGTCAGGTAAGTTTAATTGATTATTATTTTTTTATTTTAGATGAATGTTATTTTTTTCGGCACTTGTACAGTTTAATGAAAACATTAAAAAATGAACACATCGAAAAATGTTATATTGTACGTATCCGTTTTGAACTGAAGATCTCGACAAAAAAAAAATTACTTAATTTGATCGAGTAGTTGTTTTACAGAAGAAAAACACGTTTTTATGAGAGCGTGTTGAAGACAGCCATTGTTACAATTTATACAATGGCCCATTGTATAAATTTTTAACACGCCACATGGAGATAACTCCATGTAAAGCGCCGACACTCCTTCCCCATCTTTAATACTAGCTTTTCTTCCTAAAAATCGAACCTTTTGCTCGGTATCATAAATTGTTTTTTCGCTGTAAAAAAAAAATAAATAAATAAATAAAAACTACTTGATGAAATTAAGTGAATTTTTTTCCGGAGAACTTCGTTCCACGTAACGGATAGGTACAATTTGAACTTTTTTTCGATATTTTATTTTTTAATGTCTTGATTAAACTGTACAAGTACTATTTTTTCTTCAATTAATCAATTGAATTTAAAATCTCTTGAACATTGGATATTAAAAAATAAAAAATATATTCATTTAATAACATACAAATGTACAACGCGGTAAATGATTAAAAGAAGAAAAAAAAACACGTAAAAGCTAAGATAATATAAAATGAAAAAGAAAACCTTACGGTACATGAACGAGTCAAGGGGAATAACTAAATCACATTTGATTCAGTTACAAGTAAATATTTTAGAGTTACTTCCCTTAGATATAGAATGAGATGATAATTTGGTGCAAGTCTATTATTGGGCCGAAAATGAAGTCGGTTACATGGAAAATCTGCAAAAAAACAGTATAACGTACGTACTTGTCATTGCATGTACATGTCATATTCCAAAAATCACGTAAATCGATCAAGTAGTTTTTTTTTTTATTTAAGAAAATCAAATATTAAAGCACAGTTAATCGAGAATAAGTCGAGCGCCATGTTGGATCGACACTATGTCAGCTAACGCCACCTAACAGCCAAATGTGATCCACGGATCAAAGAAGGGGGAGAGGTGCAAGTCTATTATTGGGCCGAAAATGAAGTCGGTTACATGGAAAATCTGCAAAAAAACAGTATAACGTACGTACTTGTCATTGCATGTACATGTCATATTCCAAAAATCACGTAAATCGATCAAGTAGTTTTTTTTTTTATTTAAGAAAATCAAATATTAAAGCACAGTTAATCGAGAATAAGTCGAGCACTCGAGCGCCATGTTGGATCGACACTATGTCAGCTAACGCCACCTAACAGCCAAATGCGATCCACGAATCAAAGAAGGGGGAGATAATCGCCTTTTTTTTTCATGTCCGCTTAAAGTCTATTTTAAAAAAAATGATTCGGACATGAAATCAGTATTTGAAATTATTAATTTGTTGACTCTTAGGAAAAGAAGTCGTTGTCTTATTTTATCAGTTTATATATTTTTTTTTCATTCCAAATAAATAACTGATTCGGACATTTTATTCCAAATAAATAACTGATTCGGACATTTTATTCCAAATAAATAACTGAATCGGACATTCCTAAAAAGGAAAAGAAGTCGTTATTGTTACTTTATTAATTTGTATTTGTAATAGGAAAAAGTTTGTTTTCGGCATTTCAGGAAAAAAATAAAAAATAAAAAAATAAATAAATATGTCAATTATCTCCCCCTTCTTTGATCCGTGGATCGCATTTGGCTGTTAGGTGGCGTTAGCTGACATAGTGTCGATCCAACATGGCGCTCGACTTATTCTCGATTAACTGTGCTTTAATATTTGATTTTCTTAAATAAAAAAAAAACTACTTGATCGATTTACGTGATTTTTGGAATATGACATGTACATGCAATGACAAGTACGTACGTTATACTGTTTTTTTGCAGATTTTCCATGTAACCGACTTCATTTTCGGCCCAATAATAGACTTGCACCGATAATTTTACTAAGCGATTCATTCAATTTTCATGAGATTTTAGGACGCTAAAACAAAAGCAACTTCGTAAAATGTGATTACCTTGAAAATAAAGAATGAAAAACATTACAAAAGAAAACCAATTAAAGAAAACTGCAACTCGACTACTTAATTAAAAAATAAATGTAATGGCAGCCGTGACTAATTGTTGATTATATTAACAAAAAAGAAATAATTATAAGAAATAAAAAAAATGAAAACATTATAAAAGAAATTATTTATTAGGCTACGTAATCTTTAACATTACAAAAAAGGAAACCGCAGATGAACTGTAATTTTTATTGAACAAACCATTTTATTAAAAAGGGAAAGAAAACATTTTAAAAAAGACCCTTTTTTAACAACAACAAAAAAAAAAACCCCAACATTCTATGCAAAATTAATTAATCGTTTGATAAAATGGAATTATCTCCCTTAGATTGATGACCAGGAAAACACACACACACACACACACACACATATATGACCAGAAAGCAAGATGGCTGACGAGAGCTGAACATCATTTACGTGTTACCATTAACGGTTTCCCGTTGTGTTGGGCTTGAAACCGACGGTACCAATGTTTTTCTGAACTTCTGTATAATTAATAAACAAATATTTAGCTCTTATATCGAAAAAGTTTTTCTTTGTAATCGAGCACTTTGTCGGAACTCTTTCCCCAAAATACAGTAAACAAATATATAGACTAAGTTAATTCATATGTAAAACATCCAATGAATTTAACGAGGTTTGTACAAGAGTGATGAATATCAAAGTAGAGAAGTCTAGTCCCTAACCTTAAAGATTTGACTTTTTCTAAAAGCAACATCGCTTGATGATGTCTGTAGTTTGAAATAACTAATTGACTGAAACATACTCATGAATGCATATGCAATGCTGTCCATGAATCAACACAAGTTGTGTGCAGTTTCCGTCGCTTAGGAGACCAAGAAAAAGAATAGGAAATAACTCCAACTTGCTTTTTCTTTGTAGCAACGGCATTCATTTCCTCACTGTTACTGTCACGTGATCTTGAATGTTATCTCGTTCTGTGCACCATGTCTCTCCCGTAATCATTTTCTGTCTCTTTCATATATATATATATATATATATATATATATATTATATTAGTGTATTTAGGCAGCATTCCTTCATTCAGGCAAACATTATTAAAAACAACAGAGATACCTTGCTTAATGATTCTTTTTTTTCATTTTTTCGATCTTTCGTAAGATTTTTTAAACTTCAAGATGGAAGAATCAAAAGTGCTCGTGTGAACCATGGAACATTTGTAAATAACTTCCATCTTGAAGTTAAAAAAATCTTACAAAAGATCGAAAAAAATGAAAAAAAGATTCATTAAGCAAGGTATCTCTGTTGTTTTTAATAATGTTTGCCTGAATATATATATATATATATATATATATATATATATATTACCAGTGACGTCATTTCGTATGCATTTTCATATGCACATCTGTGCTGTTACATATAGCGATACTAAATGTTTATGCATGCATGCGCATATATATATATATATATAGTGTGACCCGGATATAAGAGACCAGAATATAAGAAAACGTATATGAAAGGTTTTCTCTGGTTCCCAATTAGAGCCTGTGTTGATATATAGTGTGATCCGGAGAGCAGCAGGGCCAGATATGTCTCTTATATCCGGGTCGTACTCTTTGTGTGTGTGTGTGTGTGTGTGTGTGTACTAATTAGACCATCTAGGGTAGATACTAGATATAGAGTCTATCTGATAGTGCCACCTAAATTTAGGTGGCTTTAAGAAGTGTAAAGTCATAGAACTTGTCTTGTTAGTTATATACATAGATGAAAGTGGCAAATAAAAGTTTGAAACTATTTTATATTGATGTTAAATAGTAGATTTTATCCCCCCCCTCTCCCTCGCAAAAAGATGAAATAGAAAGCTGTGGTAGGTTCTGATTCCATCTGAGATTCAAATTTTACATAAATTTCAATTGCAAAAACATTCCTTCTTAGTGACAAGACTATGTTAAATCAGCACAAATATAACAAATTTTATTTTCGATTTAAATTTTTATCTATGCACGAAAATGGGGGGAAAATTTATTTTGTAGTGCAACGGCTGCAACGCAGATCAAGTTTTATGGCACATCAGTTATCTCCCTTGTATAGACCATCAGTTAGTTATCTCCCTTGTATAGACCATCAGTTAGTTATCTCCCTTGTATAGACCATCAGTTAGTTATCTCCCTTGTATAGACCATCAGTTAGTTATCTCCCTTTTATAGTTCAAAAACAATTTCACTGAAGTGTTTTTCAATTTCATCTTTTTTTTCTGGAGAGAAATTAGTTAAAAATTTCTTTATATAAATATGCATGTGTAGATATGTTCAGAACATTGACCGCCTGATGATTTTTAGAGAAACGTTCTTTAATATTCAAGGGAGAGTGTGAATAAATAACAAAAGACTATACTCCAAAATTCATGATGTTGTCCATCTTATAATTTATTCCTTTAATTCAGTTACATTTACAATTCTTGACAGTATCTGTTTTGTAGCCCATAACCAATCACTTAATTATTAAAGCTTCAAAATAGCATAAGGGAAACATGTTAAGCTATTTACAGTTTCTTTTCCAATTTGCGAATGTTAATCATGTCAAAACGCACTTTATTTCCTTTTGCCGGATTGATTGTTGCTATTTCTTCTGATGAGTTAAGGGCATAATAGATACACTGATTGATATAAT
The DNA here is from genome assembly GCF_053919585.1 of Euprymna scolopes. Lineage (NCBI taxonomy): Eukaryota > Metazoa > Mollusca > Cephalopoda > Sepiida > Sepiolidae > Euprymna > Euprymna scolopes. Next base: position 91,068,271 of record NC_136505.1, read on the forward strand.
AATTAAGTGATTAATTTTGCGCTACGAAACAGATACTGTCAAGAATTGTAAAATGTCAACTGAATTAAAGGAATAAATTTTAAGATGGTCAGCATCAGGAACTTTTGAATATAGTATTTCTCATTTATTCACTATATTGCCCTGTAATTACATTGAGCTTCTTACATAAAGATTGGTATATATTATAAGAAAATATATTTTCACAGAAATAAATATATAAATATATATATATATATATATATATACACACTAGCGGGGGGGGTTACCCGGCGTTGCCCGGGTGTTTGGAGGTGTGTGAGCTCGGGCGGGGTGTTAATCAAAACATAATAAGCGAAGCAAATATTTAAAAAAAAAAACACAAAAAAAATAATGTAAGGCAAACGAACGATGTTAAATGTAAAAATCGGAAAAATAACCCCCTCCCCCCATCCAAAAAAAAATGTGAAAAATGGCTTCGGGGGATACCCGGCGTTGCCCGGGTGTTTTGGGGTGTGTGTGGTCGGTGGGGGTGTTAATGAAAACCTAAAACAGAAAAACGAACGTTAAAAAATCTGAAAAACACATGAAAAATGGCTTAAATAACCCTGCTCCAATATTGAAATTAAAAAAAAAAAATCGAAAAAAATTTTTTAAAAATAAGACAGCTCACACCACGATTCGAACCCAAAACCTTTAGATAATGAGGCCGCGCTCTAAGCATCTAAGCTAAGACGATGTCCACGAAATTCTGTTGCTTTTTCAAACATTTAAAGTAAATCAGGCTACAACGTCATATGACGCATGCGTAGAAGCGAATTCATCATGAGAGGAGGGTTTTTGCTGACCCCCACCCCTGTAGAAAAAGTGATGATTTCAGGGTGAAAAAAAATTAATGTTTTTGGCCAATTTTTCGATATTTGTCGGGCGAGGGTTGAAAGTTTAAAATGATACCGATCTGGCAAAAATCTGTGACCCGTGTCGAAAGGTTTTGCGAGACATACAAACACACATACATACAAACAAGCATACATACACACATTTTCGCTTTTATACTTATAGATAATGCCCTCTATCTTGGGTTAGCATATTGGGAAGTGATATACAAACTGCCATTAGCGTATTAAGCAACGCTCTTTGTGTAAACAAATCAAGCGGAGGCATTTGGACGATGTCAAAACATTGTTTATTCATCACCCACACAGCAGCAGCCATACCGTAATGGTGAGAAGCCTTGACTATCATTTGGGTGGTTTGTTTCGATCCTGGCTTGAGGCAGTTGCCTGTCTAGCTGCACTGATGAGCTGTGAAACAGAGAAACAGTACTGTATATGGATGACTATATATATATATATATATATATATGAGTTGCTCTCCCTTAATGAATGTTTGATTTAACAAATTGTGAACTTAAATAATTTGGAATATTTCCCCTACCAGGCCGACCAGTGCAAATGGTTGTATATCAGAATCAGCTGCATGAAGTCTTATTCTACCGCACTCAAGCCACACTTTCTTTACTCCACAATACTCCTTAGACGCAAAGATATCCAGACGCATTAAAGTTGATGCCTTAAGAGGTGGCATGCTTCACAGGATTGAACCATCTGAGACGCAAAGTTTGTAAGGCATCAGTAATTTCACGGACACAAAATTGTTAAGATTTTTTTTTTTTGCATCCTGCCACAATCATTTTGCCAAACTCATTGCAGATCAGAAGCATTTTGGACATGCAACATGGTAGAGCGAACATAGGTTGAGCGACCAATCTATTCCGATACTGTTTTACAATTTGTCATTGTTCTGTTGGTTTTAGCATCGTAAATTATGATATGAAAACAGAAACGATTCTCTTAATAGTTGCGTAAAGACTACATTTTGTATTATTAATGTTAACTTTATTACATAAAAAAATGTCGCAGCTTTCTTTTTTAATATTTTGATTAAAATAAAAATAAAAATCGTTGGATTGAGCGTCCTAACTTATGAGAAACAAAATGAACAAATCTCTTAGTAAAAGACTTGTCTCCCTTAGAACAAGGGCAAATTGTAAAACAGTGCCTGATTTTACTCTAAATCTTGAAAGTAATGAACCAAGATATAAGGATTGGTAACAAAACTCCCAAAACTCATGCAATAATCAGGAGTATTTATTTGCCTTCTATCCAGGAGTTTGCACACAAGATCAGGTTAAGAAAGTCTGCAGTTCTTTGGGCCAGTTTTAAAATCCAATTTTAAAAATGTTCTGAAAAAGCTGGATTTTGAATAAAATCGCAACTGGAACATATGCACATGGGTAGCAAATGTTCGTATGAATAAAAATGTTACACTGTAATGTGACTCTACATCTTATTGAGTACTATTTTATAAACACTAGAGTTCTATTGGATAAACATTTAGAAAACAATACAAGGACTATACACTAAAATATATATATATATATATATATATATATATATATATACACACACACACTAGCAGTCCGCCATTGTTGTCCAGTCATAAAATATGCATAAATATTCTATCTTAATACAGAAACTGAGACATGTACATGTGAGTATTGTTTTTTTTTCTAAACAGTTCACTTTTTGTAAGTAAAAAAAAAAATTTAAAAAAAAATAAAATTAAAAAAGAAAAAAAACTCGAGCTGAGATCGAAACCAAAACCTAAAGACAGTAAGGTGCGATAATCATTAAACCAGCATAATATAATCTTTAAAAAATGTTTTTAAACATACTTATTCATAACATAAAAAAGTTGTCACGTTTCACAGCCTCACATGCGCATTCATAAAACAGTTGACAAACAGATAAAAATCCGATGACGATGACTTCCAGGTGCCAATTTTTATAATTTTGATTCTTTATCAGCCTTTTTTTCCAAATGAAAACCAGATTAAAAAATTTTTCACTTACGCTATATACCAAATTTCAAGTCTGTGGATCAAAAATTTGTTGAGTATATAGGTTAGGTTGAGAAGTGTCCTCACACACATTCTCACTTTTATAGATATTATTATTATATATATATATATATATATATATATATATATATATGTCTCTTGTCATCATTTTATCATAAAACACTTCATCCCTCCATATCTTTTCATCTGTTTTTTTTTATCTTGACTTTTTATTTATCCGTTATTTTTCAGTTTTTTCGCCCTATTTTATGAACTGTTAGCACTAAAAAAAATTTTTTTTTTCTTTTGCATTTATGACTAATTTTCATGTAATGCTGATTTAATGCCAGTACCAGTAAATTCATAGTTTCACTATAATACTCATTTGCTAATATCTTTTCTCTGGTAAGAACGAATTTCTTTGAAATTCTGTGGATTAAGGAAATTTCAATATATCTCATTTGAGTCTCCTATCGAGCAATAAATTCATGTAAAATATAATTTACAGTCTTAAATTTATGTTCTTCTATTTTGAATCCTTAGTAGCTATTTTTACCTGTTAAAAAAAATCAAATTTGTTCCACTGGTCCAAATCTCCCATATAACAAGTTTTAAGTCTGTAGATGAACAAGGTCACTAATATATATATATATATATATATATATAAGAAAAATCTTATTGTTGAAAATTTATTTAAAAAAAAAAAAAAAAACCCGTAAGGAAGGTATACAAAATTTTGATTATCTGACAAGGAATACAAATAAACAAGAAAGACGTTATTCCGCGGAGTTTCGAAAAATACAATTTTTCTCATCAGAGGAAAGAGGTTTGTAAAATATAAAATTTTGCAGGTTAATGTATTGAAAGAAACTAAAATATGAAATGAATCATACTTGCATCAAAAAGGTTATTAAACAGTTAGTGGCAGTTTAGAGATTCAAAATGATTAAGAAAGTAGGAAATGGGGGAAAAAGGATATATATGGCTAACCATATAAAGCTTGGACTACTTTGGTTTTCTTATTTTTATATCTTTTTTCCACTGTGAATATGTATTTTTTAACATTTCTTGTTCCTATATTTTCCTTGTTTTTTTTATATACATCCTCCTTTTCTCCAGTCTTCTTTTTACCTACACTACCAACATTCTTCCCGCTGTATGTAGAGTTTATCTATCTCAATTCTGAGTTAATGTCCTTAAGTCAGTTTTTTATTTTTTTTTATTTTATTTTTTTTTTTAGATTTATAACCCTGGTAATTTCTCCTTTTGTTGAGAAGCACTTTACTTCGAAAAGCCATGGCCTAAAAGAGTCTTTCTCCTTTTCTTCATTAATATGTTAATGTAATAAAGTTTTTATTTGACTTCAAATTCTCATCTCTCACTTCTTATATTAACTGCTCCACTTAACAGTGTAAAGCTTCAACTATCTTGATAGGTTTATTATTTACTAGCGGGGGTACCCGGCGTTGCCCGAGTGTTTGTTTCCGGGACGGGGGGGGGGGGGTAAAAAATGTTATGGTAGGTAAGTAGGAAGGATCGAACCCGGAGTCATGAGTAAAAGTAGGAAAATAAATTGTGAAAAAAAAAAAAAAAAAAACATCTGCAACGTTAACAGTTCGGCCACCAAGAAAAGTCCATTCCAGTTGTTTAGGAAAAAAAAAGAAAAACAAAAAAAAAAACGACTACGGTAGGTCGGCGCGAACGTGAAAATATAATGTGAATTGTCCAGCACGCTAACCACTACGCCACAGAGCACTGCAGCTTAGTTTAGTGATTTTAAATAACTTCACATGAAAGAACTACGAAGCTAAACCGGTGTTCTCTTCTCAACTGTTCCTTGTGAACGATCCCCAAACGGTGTTAAGTGGTGGCAGGGGGAGGAGGAATTTATTAGAGAGAAAATATTTTACCACTTCCATTGATCTTAACCGATTTTGGCCGTGACTTCTCAGCAGAAAAAGTATAGAAATCTAAGATTATCGAGGAATTTGAGAAATAATAAGCCTATAACACACCTCAGATATTGTTCTGCCGTTTGTGCATATTATATTTGCATGAAATATCTTGATTTTTAATCCTATTAATGTCAAAATCAGACGGGAAAAAATGAGTTCATTTTATTTATATAGAGATTACTTTCTTTCTCTCCCTATATATATATATATATATATATATTCACATATTTAGACAGTATTTTGGACTTGTTAAATTATGTTAATATATTGTTAAGTTGTTTTTGTTTGGTTTTTCCCTCACAATTGCAACATTAGGAATTTTCGGCAATCCTGATCACTTCTGACAAATAAATACAAAAGACAGAAGAGATGTGCTCCTTATTTAGAAATGTGTGCAAAAGTTATGTTGCGTTTAAACTAAGCTTCAAATAATGCGTTTCTAAATAACCTAAGATTAGTAAAAATTCCCTACCCTACAATGAGAAAAGGCGAGAAACCTCAATATATTTAATCTTATTTCTAAAAGAGTCCCAATATATTTGACAGATTTAATAAACAAAATAATGATTTACAATGATCCATAATTAATTTTCCATTATTTCTTAAAATAAAATCTTAAAACAGAAATATTCGCCGGAATCCATGACATATGTTCGTATAAAAAACGAGAACACACAAAAACAATTGCCTATCTAGTTAAATCTATAAGCAAAAATGGAGGAAAAATACGCAAATCAAGAATTTTATGGAACAGCGGTTCTCTCCCTTGGGCAGTACAGTAGTTATCTCCCTTTGTTGAGACATCAGTTCTCTCATAGTTTAAAAAATAATTTCAATGAAGAGTATTTCGTTTTCACCTTTTTTCTGGAGAGAAATTAGTTCAGATTTTTTTTTTTTTTTTTTTTTGCTTGACTCCCCACGATGGCAGAGTTAGACATGAGGTCGGTTTTTAATATGGGGGAAAACCAGCTCCTCAAAAAGAGGCACTCTGGTCAGTATGCAGGATTTCTCAATTAACCGAGAGAAAAAAAAGTGTAGTGCCGCGTCTGAAGAACAGATACTACACTTTGATCTTGGCCTGATGACCGTTCAGAGACATGCAACGAAGCGAATGTTCTCCATCAGACACTGGTCATATTCTTAACGTTTTATTTCCCTGGGCTCAGATTCATCCTAGCAACTGACTTGGTAAACATACACAAAACTTTCTACTTTTTTGTTTTTAATGATTTTTGTATTGTTAACATTTTATTAAATTGAATAAAGTAATTGAAAAAAAAAATCATTTTTTCTTGCAATTAAACAGAAGTGACTTTGTCAGAGGATTCATCGTCAAGCCCAGTTGACGTGATATTGTAAACAAGTTGCGCTTTCTTAAATTAAAAAATTAATAGCGTCCCAAATTCACGTATGAAATTGCTAGTAAATAGAGTTATCTCCCATGAATAAATGACAATAGCAAAAGCGTCATTCAAAGGGTGATAATTCAAATTTCTCGTAAGATGTATTTTGAGTTATGTCCCTTGTATAAGCTGAACGTCTTTATTTGCCTTTTATTCAGTAGTGATAGTGGATCGTAGCTCTGTTCAGTGATTATTTAATATCAAACTTTGCAATCGAGGAGATGGAGGAAGTCTCTTCCTTTCCCTACAACCAATTCTTCACGGAACAGATGTTGATAATCTTTCTTTACTGCCATTATTTCTACAGAATGATACTCGACTGAGCTCTGATTTCTGGTTGTTCCTTGTAATACGTCAACAGCAAAAACTAGTATCCTATCACAACTGGAGAAGAAAAAAGCTCTTCTTCCTCCTTCTGTTTTACGTCAAACGGAATTTCAATAGACAGAGTTTCTTTGCAAAACCTGTTCACTATTAGAATAGCAAAGGACTGCTTCCCTGCACGTAACAGTATTGTCGTCAAATCCAATTGTAATATTACCCAACACGTTGTAGCCTCAGTCACAAAGTAAAGAAATAGGAAAAGGCTCCAAGCTGTTCTTTTTTTTTTCACAACATTTATTTCCTCATTCTCTTACTATGCGGAACTTCTCATTATATAGCTGTGACATGACCCACGTGATAGTCTTTTTTTTCTTTTTTTTTTACATGGGGGTCACCACTTATCAAAGCCTGAAAGCCACTCAGTGATAAGTGTTATTGCATGTACAGTAGGCACCGCCAAAACTGGGGGGGGGGCAGATCAGTACTTTTTGACGGACCGTCTTTTTAAAAATCTACCAAAAATCAGGTAATTATCCGATCAATACGAAATTTTCAGCGATTATTAGGAGAAGAATGAGCTTTATAACAGTGTACTTATTTTTCATAAACGATATTTATATATATATTTTTTTTTGCTTACAAAACCCCCCCTTGTTTTGAAGTGGGAACAAATATGCTTAAAATAATCATCTGAAACTGAACAAAACATATTGTGTTGTTGTAAGGGACAGAATTATAGATTAAAAAAAAAAAAAAATTGTTTGCATACCTTATTTTGACGTCTGAATATCAGAACTTCGATTGTGTTTAATTATCCCGCTTTTGAGTTTTGAAGTGTGAAATTCGGTGAATATGTTAAGTAAAATAATTAATTTAAGTTAAGCAAAACAAAAAAAAAAAAATTTTTAATATTTATACGAAAAAAGCCATTTTAAAATTTTTGATAAATAAATTAACAATTTTTTTTTAGCGAGCCGAATAATGCATGACCATTATTAAACAGGGCATGCTTTGAATAATCGATGCAAAAAATAAAAATTCGATAAATATTGTGCCCTTTGTGTTAAAAATAGCATCATTTTTTTTCGATCTCGTTTGAAAACGTTTGCCGCCTTTCGACTACGGTGGACCAAACGCGCTGAAATAATTTTTTTTTATTCTGCTTTAAATTGCCCCCCCCCATTTTGGGGAGCCTGGCCCCCACACACATACACATTAAAAACCAAACTCATACAAATGGTCACCCATCTGGTACTGGCCAGCCTCAGCTTAATAATACATTGAAATTTTCGTCACTGAAAAATAAGTTTTTTTGGCCTGTTTGGTCTTCCATAGTTTTCTTATCATCAAAAGAAAACGTAAACAGAGTCGATCTGAACTCTACGTCGACGCGAAATATTTGGTTACCTATATGAATAAGTGGAATTATTTGAAATTCAGGTACTTATATTATAATATTTTTGCATATTCTCTTAGAAAATCATCCTAAATCTTAGTTAGACAATAAATAAATAAATTAATTATTTCAAAAACCCTTTTTTTTTAAATATTTAAGTACGTTTTTTGTGCAAGACAAAAAATGTCAATTGTTAACTTTGAGAAAATTTAACATTTAAAATTGAATTAAAAATAGTAGAAAAAGTTTTACATTATTCTGTTTTCTATATGATAAAATTCAGGGTTTTATCTTTCTGGAAAAAAAAAGTTACTCAGAAATAATGGATTTTAATAAATGTAATTTAGTTTTAAAAAACAACAACAACTTGATTTTGCGGCCATTTTTGGCGGTGCCTAATGTACAGTAATCAATGAGATAGTATTGTAGTAATCATTAGTATTGGGGGTTTTGATTGAGTGTCTTACTTAAGGGGGCGGTTTGTCAGGAGTTTGTTTATGTTGGACTTAAAGATGTCCAAGTTATAGTCAGGTGGGAAACAGACAAGCGGCAAAGAGTTCCACTGGCGTGCAGTTCTAAGAAAGAAGCTTTGCTCATGGAATCTATGTTTGGATTTAGGCACAGATAGAGAGTGGGGAAAATTATTGACAGTAGTTTCAGCCAGACGGGTGTTTCTCGTGAAAGATTGGCGAGGGGAGTCGAGAGATTGGAGCTCAGACGAGCACCTGCCATGGAAATGATAAAACAAAGACAGGCTCGCAACGTCTCTTCTGTGGGAGAGAAGTTGCAAGGAAGAGAAAAGGGCATCCCCCACTAAACCACAAAGTCTATTTTGTACTCTGTCAAGGCAGGATAGGTTTTTTTTAGCAGCTCCTGCCCAGATGTGGCAGCAGTACTCCATCCTTGAACATGGTCTCTTTTTATAGTTTTCCTTTTCCTTACCCCGGCTCTGTAGGTGCATATAGCTGTCCACGCTATGTCACAATCGGTGACAATAAATACTATATCATAAACCAGATTATTTAGGATGATAATCAAATTTTGTTCATTTCATTCATAATTTTTAATCCTCTCATAATATTCTTCATCATTCATCCGTAAATCTATGCATTTCACTGATGCTTATCATCGAGTGAGTTTTAGCTTTAATAAGTGCTGATAAATAAAAAAGTAAATATAATAGGAAATGTTTCTGGAAAAGGTGTTTTACCAGACGTGATTATGACGATTAAGTTTTTCCCTGAAAAATAATCCAGCTGAATTAAAAAATATAACGTCTCAGAAAATAATCTTTCAAAGTTCAATACTTATTCTGTTCTTGGCCATTATAGGAGAAATCCTTCTAGACAAAGGCGTTTTTTTTTTTTTTTTAAATTTAATGTCACAATATAAAATATCTCCTTTTTGAGAACTTCAATAGCCTCAACAAAGTCTCATTCTGGTGTCTTCTTGGTTAGTACTTCTAAATTTGGGCAATTTTAATTTCTGTTTGGATGCAAAGTGCACCATTTTTGAGGATCTGAGTTTTCCTCACATTAAAAAAAGACTTCGTGTCTAACTTTGCCCTCGTGGGGAGGCAAGTAAATAGGGACCCTTCACGATAACACGCGTGTTCACAGTAATGATTAGTTTCGTCTTCTCGACAGATAACACACGTTAAAATGATTACCTCCCCTTACACCCGATTCTGAGTTATCTCCCTTGAACCCATCAGTTGAAAGAGATTCATTATTTACTAGCATTTTTGAAAATTCAATGGTGGCTTGCCAATTGTTTTTTTTTTTTTTTTTTTTAATTTATCATGAAAGCATTTGTCCCGCTAAATATAGAATACAGAAATATACATAAAACAGACTGTCCGCGTGTCAATCACAATTTTCCGTCAGTCATATTTTTTTAATGTAATACATTGCGGCATTTGTCTTATTTCGGAATATCTGAGATCTTAATTTTTAAAAATAAATATTTTATTTATAATAAAATTAGTTCCTAAAGTTCCCAACAACTAAAACGGATCCCATGACCGAAAATCTAAATCTAAATTTGGAAATCTTTAGTCTGAAATTCTAACAATTGAGCTATTTGGCGCTAGGACCTTCAGATGATTGATTTTTTTTTATGGACTGTTCTTTTATGGGTCTTAAGCCAATTAAAATAGTGTTTAAGGGATGAAAAATGGGTCAAAATTGAAAAAAAAAAAAAAAAAAAAAAAATTGTTATACATGTTGTACATTCACCTTAGTCTATTTTTAATCAGTTCATATGCGTGTCACGTTGGTACAGTGGTAACGTCACCAGCTTTGAAAGCTAGTTTCGATTTCGATTCTAGCTGATGACACCTAAATATATTTTTTTTTACTTTTGAAATCACAATATATACGAAATCTGGACAAATTAAAATATCATATTTAAGCGTATTTTACGCCCGGGGCAAAGCCAGCGCCTTTCCACTAGTTTATATATAAAGTAGTAGCGTTCATGTGTGTGTGTGTGTGCGCGCATAACTCTCCTACAGCGCACACCATCATGACCAAACATGGCATGATGATGGTCCCCCACCTAGGGATGTATCACACTATTTTCCAAGATCATGGTCATATTTGGTTCAGCTCCTACAACATCCATTACTGCAACTTGTTGAAGAAAACACTGACCCTAATTTCCAATTCCATAAACGATTCTTTTTATTTCTGAGATTGTTTTGTTTAAAAACTTAGATTTAAAATAATTTTTTTTTTTGTTTCTTACAATCACACAAATATCGATCTACTTCTATAAATGGTTTCCTTTTCAGCAAAGAAAGTTATTTTTCCCAAATTTTATTTTAGTACTTATATATCTACAACTTACTTGAACTGTAGCTGTCAGTTGACGACTGGGAGACTGAGCGACTGCGGATCCGTGGGCGTTGTGGAGTTAAATTGTATTTAATTTCCTATAACAGAAAAACAGAATTTTGTTAAGAAAAGAAAAATTGCCATTTGTCTTTCAGAAAATTCAAAAATCATTGATACAAATTAGACAAAAATACATTTCTACTAGCTGTGCTTAGCCGGTGTTACCTGGGAGTTTAAAACCAACATTTTTTTTTTTTTAAACTTTCATAACATCCATAAACCAATTGAACACGTATACTTCATCAGTCATGCTACTATGACTTTTTTTGGTCAGCTTGATTTCGTTGTTGGCATTCATTACATCTGATTTTTTTGTCTTTTTAAAAATAAGGTACTTACAGAAGTAACCAGGTGAAAGTTGTCAATATCCATCAATAAAAATTATCCCATCGAACCAATTAGATTCGAACTTAGGTTATCAGATCGGGTTATTAATCATTTTATTGATTATATATATATATATATATATATATATATATATGTTTCTCGCATGCCTTTCTAGCTAGGGATTTCCCCTTCCTTCCTTCTCTTCAAAAAATGGTCCATTGCCAAAAGTGTGTTTATTCATAAACTCTGAAGAAATGCTGGTTTTGAAAATTTTCAAACAACATAATGCTTGAAATTGTCGAACTGAACATGGAAACAATTGTAACGTAAATTGAAATACACTTTTTGTTGCCACCAACACCTTGTTTTGAAGTTTTATTTTTGCTTACACAGTATATATATATATATATATATATATATATATATATATATATATATATATATATTATGAAAATCGCTCCAGACAAGGCATAAAGCCACTTAATTTAAAGAGTTAAGGACAAATGATTATCAAAAAGACGGGAGATACCTTGAAAAGACCTAGGCTTTAGGTAGGATGAAAAAACAGATGAAGCCATTTAATGATGGGAACAACAGAAGGAAAGATAGGAGATGCCTATTAATAAGACCAAATCTCTAGGTAGGAGGAAAACAATCAGCAGGAGGGGAGTTCCACAGAAAAGAAGCTACTGGAATAGGTTTATGTATTACAATGGAGTATCAAAACAGCAAATTGATGAAGACTACTAGACCAACAAATCAAACGAGCTGGAAGAAAAGAAAGCAGGAAATTGATCAGGTAATTTTGAAGAACATAGACCATAATAGTATTTATGGAAAAGACCGAGACTAGCAATATCACGTCTGTGAGAGAGAGGTTGCAGTGAAGAAGAAGAGGGGGGGGGCAATCAAATTACAGATACGTTTTCTGCATCTTATTAAGCACCCTCAAATGGAACAGAGATTCACGAATCCAAATACGACAACAAAACTCCATACATGATTTGATAGTAGATTTGTAGCGATAGAGAATAGCCTTAAGCGTGAGAAAGTATTTAGAGGGATAGAGCGAACCGATTTTACAAGAAGCAGAAAGAGCAATGGACCAAATATCTCAACTCCAACAAAGACCTGATGAGAAAAAGCAAGTTAATGATAAAATATCTCTAGAAATATTAATTTATGTATCCAAAGTTGACAAATACATTTGAAAACATGTACTTTTCTTCTTCCATAAGATAATTGTCACAGTCAACTAAAATCTAAATCAATAAAACGATTATGTCTCTTCTTATAGGCCAGTAGGAGCCATGAAATATGCTTAAATATGTGTATGCTCAGTCATAAAATATAACTAAATATGTGTTGTGGTCCTGTTTAGGGGTCACAATATTAAGGTGAAAGAGTCCTGGTGTTCACTATGAGTGGTTAAACTGTGTGTGCTCTCTGCTCGAGCGCAGAAATGTCTGGCTTACATAGTATCAGACAAGTCCATATTATCATAGATATAGGGGTGTTAACTATCACAGAACAATGATATTTTAATTTATGCAGATTTCGTATTTATTATAGCATCCTGTCAGTTATTGCATATTATACTGTACCCAATATATAGTCATGATTTCAATAGTTTAAAAAAATAGAAAATATGACTTGGATGCCATCAGCTAGAATCGAAACTGAAATTTACAGTGGTCAAGCCAGAGACATTAACAAATCAGTCATTGTCAGTTGGATAAGAAATACCTAAAAAATAAACCAAGATTAACATACAAATGTATATGTATTTGTACGTGCGTAGAAGAGCAGTTTAAGTCGACTTGCGTTTACCAAGTTCTTATTGCTTTCAATTAGCAACTATTTTAACTAGGTAATGAATGACTCATAAAAAAAAAAACGATTCACAAAACACATAAAAAAAATCCGATTATTTAAGCTGCCTCGCATCGCTCTGCAACCTTCCGTCTCTTTAAAGATACATTTTGAAAAAAAAAAAAAATGGGAACAGACTGACAGACATAGGTAAGTTTTATGAGACTAGCAGGGTGACCTAATGTTGCCCGGGATTAAATGATGATCAACGAATGTTTCATACTCCCATATTTTTATTGTCATCGAAATCAGTGAAATCGACCAGTCTTTAATCAAATCGCAATGCACCGGCAGAAATCTCACATGCCTCTTGCAATGACTATGTTCACAATACATTATAGTCTATATTGCACTGTAGAGAACCTACTGTTGATTTTATAAAATTATTTTAATATATATAAATGTAATTAAAGTTTGAAATGCAAAAGTCAAGTATCCTAATTCAGTTGTGCTGTACACAGAAAAAATCCTTTTGAACGTGCCTCTGTCATATCAAAGAATCTAATGTTGATTTTTATATATCTGGCCTTATTGATTGTGCGATAATAATGGTCTAAAATGAAAAAGTCAAGTATCATGTTAAATTGTGCTTTAAACATTGATTTCGAACACGCTCCAGTCATATCAAAGAACATACGCTTGATTTTATATGTCGGGCCTTTCGATTTGTGTGGTAATAAAACTTCTCAAATGCACTTGTGGTATTAGGCTGTGCAAGGTGTTAACTTTGGTCAAAATCGCTATTTGCTGCTTTCATCGAATTATTTTGATTATCGATACTTATCAAAGACATTCTGTTACAAAAACCTAAAAGACAAAGTACTCGCGTGTGAGATTTCATAAAATCGACCCAGCTATTTTCGAGTCCATAGGAAATGAACTCACAGGCACACGAAATTCCTTTTATATAATAGAGATAGAAATAATCTATATATCTATAAAAGTGAAAATGTGTGTGTGTGTGTGTGTGGGTGTGTGCATTTCCCTACCAAATTATTTTGTCAGTTTTCAGTCTACAGACTCGAGATTTGACATAAGGGCTATTGAGATTTGGGAAAATCTTAATCAGTTTTTGGCCAGAAATTTAGCTGTCAAGGGGTCAAAGTTCAACGATTTGACCTTTGAAAACTCTACCAAACTCCTCCAACAATTTTGGGTCTAAACACTTGAAATTTTAAATGTAGGGTTACTTGGATATGGATCAAAATTTGTAATTTGATTTGAGCCCCAAAAAATAAATGTTATGGGGGTCAAAATTGGGGTCATAGTTTAAAAAATTTTTACCTCTGCGGTCTCTACCAAATTACTCAACCAATTTCTGGTCTAAACATTTGAAATTTTACATAAAGAGTATTCAGAGATAGGGCAAGCTTTTTAATCAGTTTGGATCGAAAATTTGAGTTACCAAGGGGTCAAAGTTTAAAACATTTGACCTTTGCGGTGTCTAGCAAACTACTCAACCAATTTTGGGTCTGAACATTTAAAATTTATACATAATGGGTAGTCAGACATACAGCAAGCATTTAAATCAGTTTGGGGGCAAGAATTTGGCTGCCAAAAGGTCAAAGTTGAAAGAGTTGACCTTTGCTGATTCTACCAAATTCCTCGGTTAATTTTGGGTCTAAAGACTTAAAATTTTAGATGTAGGTAAGTTGAACATGGGTAAAACTTATTTTGATTTGAGACAAAAATAATAAATGTTAAGGGGTCAAAATTGGGGTCAAAGTTTAAAAAAATTGACTTCTGCGGTCTCTATGAAATTACTCAGACAAATTTTGGTCTAAACATTTGAAATCTTACATAAAGTGTATTCACACGTAGGGAAACTTATGAACAGTTAATCGGGCCCGAGCAAAGCCGGGCTGAACAGCTAGTAATAAATAGATTTTGTCCTTCTGTCATAATTTTTTCATCAGTCACCAATTTTTTTGGAAACGTAATAAATGCATTTTGAATTTGTTTCATTTCAAATTATCAGAAATCGCAAATTTTTGAAATGAAGAATATTGCATTAATAATAAACAAGGACCCAACAAATGAAGCAAATGTCGTGACCAAAAACCGAAACCTTCAGATATTCAGCCTGACATTCTACCAACTAAGCTATTTTAACTTTCTTATAAATAGAGCTTAAAACATTACCATAACAAAATAATTATAACGTTGCTATGACGTGCTCATATCTTTATGATGCACATCATGTTGCAAAAAAAGAAGAAAAAAAAATGCATCAAAAAAAGATAAAAAATAAATGAATAGGTAAACATTAAAAATAGCACTGGAACCATTTTAATCTAAAATAGTTTATTTTAAATATGTATTGCCGTTAAACAGAATTTAATATGTGATATGTACCAGTTTTATTCGACATGTAATATATACCAGTTTTATTCGACATGTGATATATACCAGTTTTACTCGACATGTGATATATACCAGTTTTACTCGACATGTGATATATACCAGTTTTACTCGATATGTAAGTAGCCTGGGTACACGGCATTACCTGGGTGTTTGCAGGTGTGTGTTGAGCAAAAAAAAAAAAAAATTGGTAGTAGGCAAGCAGGCTCGAACCCGTGATGCAAAGGCAGAAAAGAAAGTGAAAGAAAACCTGACGTCTTACCCCTACTCCATGGCGCGACCATGTGTTCAGAACGTTGAAATTAGTAAAGTCATTACAACGAATACGATGACTTGCAAAAAATGGCAATGCAAAAAAATTCGACCCTGCCTGTAGAAAACTGCCCAGTTGAGGGTGAAGGAATTAATGTTTTTAGCCAATTCTTCGATATTTGTCATCCAAAGGGTCAATCTTCAAAAAATACCAATCTTGTGAAAATCTGTTGCATCTGTCGAAAGTTTTATGCAGACATACACACATACATACATTTAAAGAGACAGGTGAGATTTATATAATAGACATATTTTATTTAAAACTATCAGGACCCATGAAAATTCCACAGAATGAAAAATATATTTAATTAACAAATGTTTTTAAGCTCACATTTTTCTGGATAGTGCAAATAATTTTAGACAGAAAAACAAAAAAATTGGTAGAGCTATGAAAACAAAAGAATCAGTTTTTGAATAAAGAAAACAACATGCAGCAAATATGAGTTCACTAAAATTTCTATGAAAATAGTGTCCATTGTATAGAACTTGCTCAAATAAGATAAATTAATAAGTACTAGCGGAGCATGTGGAAATTCCCATGTAATATATTGATGTTGGCATTCTGTGTAAATGGAGACGCTCTGATATTATTGTAGCTCTTTTGTTAAAACTGCAAAATTATTTATCTAAGCTAGCAGGGATGTCCGGCATAGCCTGGTCATAAAGTATGCTTAAATATGATATTTTAATTCTTGCAGATTTTGTATATATTATTACAGAGTTAATGTTCTATCGATTTTTATATATTATAAAGTTGTGATTTAAAAAATAAAAGAAATATATCCATATGACTTGGGTGCATTAGCTTGAATCAAAACGGAAATGAAAACTTATGGAAAAAAAAAAAAAAAAAAAAATTTATATATATATATATAAACTTGAGTTCCTTCAGCCATAATCAAAACTGAAATAAAATCTTATGAAGAATTCTTGATAAAATTATTTGACAAGAAATGGAAGTACACAACAAACGATTTAGATGTAAGCATTGCCACAGAAAATAACACACATGCTATCGTATTTATATATAGATAAATACTCTGAAAATAATATTGCACTACATACACTAATAATAAAATCAGATTGTAAGAGAATCTTTAATCTACTCCTCCAGTCCAGCAGCTTTTGGCAGACAATGCCTTTTTTTTTTTGTCATGCTTCTTCCAGATATTCATTTATTTTTTACGTAACGTTTCACTGACTTCTTTCTTTGATGAAGAGCCACTGCAAATCACGAATTCCTTCCTTCCACCATTACAACAATGACCATACATTATGATGATATTCAACAATGACCATACATTATGATGATATTCAACAATGACCATACATTATGATGATATTCAACAATGACCATACATTATGATGATATTCAACAATGACCATACATTATGATGATATTCAACAATGACCATACATTATGATGATATTCAACAATGACCATACATTATGATGATATTCAACAATGACCATACATTATTATGATATTCAACAATGACCATACATTATGATGATATTCAACAATGACCATACATTATGATGATATTCAACAATGACCATACATTATGATGATATTCAACAATGACCATACATTATTATGATATTCAACAATGACCATACATTATTATGATATTCAACAATGACCATACATTATTATGATATTCAACAATGACCATACATTATGATGATATTCAACAATGACCATACATTATGATGATATTCAACAATGACCATACATTATGATGATATTCAACAATGACCATACATTATGATGATATTCAACAATGACCATACATTATGATGATATTCAACAATGACCATACATTATGATGATATTCAACAATGACCATACATTATGATGATATTCAACAATGACCATACATTATGATGATATTCAACAATGACCATACATTATGATGATATTCAACAATGACCATACATTATGATGATATTCAACAATGACCATACATTATGATGATATTCAACAATGACCATACATTATTATGATATTCAACAATGACCATACATTATGATGATATTCAACAATGACCATACATTATGATGATATTCAACAATGACCATACATTATGATGATATTCAACAATGACCATACATTATGATGATATTCAACAATGACCATACATTATTATGATATTCAACAATGACCATACATTATTATGATATTCAACAATGACCATACATTATTATGATATTCAACAATGACCATACATTATGATGATATTCAACAATGACC
>NC_136505.1:91088749-91323467 GCF_053919585.1 Euprymna scolopes
GTCCATTTTCAAAACTTTTATTCAAACCATAAATATGTAAAAATAATTTCATAAAATCAATAGTAAGCTCTCTACAGATGTATTTGGATGAAATCAATGTGGGGAGGCATGTGAAGCTCTCTCTTTGTGCACTGTAGTGAGTTCCCAATCGACTTTTTTTTTTTACATAGGCATAACCACTTATCAAGGCCCAGAGACCATTCGAGGATAAGGGTTAAGAGTGTACAGTAGTCAATTGGACAATATAGTAATCGTTAGTAATGGAAATTCGGTAAATTTGTTAACTTAAGTGGAACGGCTCATCAAGAACTTGTTTACGTTGGACTTGAAGACAACCATATTGTAGTCAGCTGGAAAGCAGGCGTGCAGTTCTAAGAAAGAAGCTTTGTTCATGGAATCTACGTTTAGGTTTAGGCACAGATAAAGAGTGGGCGGGGGAATTATTGATAGCGGTTTCAGCTAGACGAGTGTTTCACTGATTTCGATGATAATAATAAAAGTATTTGAAGTGTGGAACATTCATTGATCCTCATTCAATCCCAGGTAACGTTGGATCTCCCTGCTGGTATAAGATATAGAAAAACAAATTCAACCTAAGAGCCTGCAAGTGAGTGTTTAGCAATGTTAAGTTGTCGAACATTAACTGAACAGTTTTGGAAATTTTGAAAGAAAGACATTTGTTAAAAAATGTCCTCCCTTTTTCTAAGGTGCTCTTTCACCACATTTATGTAAGGGACGGTTGTTAGCGCGTATCTTTTTTTTTTTTTTTTTTTTTTTTTTAATCCAGTATTTGTTTAATGAGGCGTGGAAGGGTTGACATTTCTTTATTGAAAGAAAGATTTCAACAAATACACACCAATTTATTGACAAAAGGGAAACCTGTTCCTCCTGCAGATTTCTTTATTCAACAACTGGACCACCAAGAAAATAGAAATGCCAGTAGAGGTGTCAGTCTATTCTTTTTTTCACGGCACATTGTTTGCTGCATGCATTTCGATTATTTTTATTCATTTTTTTCCCTCTATCAATGGAAATAAGAAATGTAAGTGAAGAGACAAACATTAACCAAACAAATCTTTGAGAAAAAAAAATAAATAAATAAAATATTCCTTGTACAAACGTTTAAAATCTGACATAACATTATTCTGTGAGATTTTAAAAGTTGGACCTAAATAGCATTTAAGCTGACTCGGACAAAATAACTATACATTAAGATAAGAGATCTTCACTATTGTAAAAAAATTCCGCAGAAATAAGCAAGCTCCTCATTGGTTGGTTGATCACCCATGATTTTGTTTGAACCAATCAGATTGATTGTTACTAACTGCTGAATCGTATTTTCGGCGCTATCTTTATGTTTCAGGTGGCGCTCAGTTTTCAAAAAGACAACAGGTTAAATGGACATTAAAAAAACCCACTCAAAGCATATAGCCTCAAAACTCCTTTGTCTCATTGAGACGTATTAATGCCCCAAGATGCAGCAAAATGTTATTTGCAAACACCAATACCTTTATGTTGAGCGAAATATTGTATTCTCCACACAGTTGTGCTTTACAATTTGATTGACTTTATTCCTTACTTGTATAATGCATTTTTGAGACGAATTTAAAGTCTACATTTTTACCTGTCCTTTGTCTGCCATTCGGATGGTTATTCAGTGAACTCAATGATGACGACAGGACTTGCAGCATTCATCCTTGGAAGGCATCACTTAACTAATCGACTTGTTGCAACTATTCTTCGAACAGTGTGGAGTTTTGAATCCTGCAAACGCGAAGATGAAACCATGAACTACTACCCTTACGGGTGTTACCAGCTCTGTTTCGGCAGAAGGCTAAAGATGGCACATCTTTTGTAATTGGATCTTTTTACTTTAATAAAATTTAAGTTGAAGTTTAATTTGAGCCTGTTGAAATTTCTGTTTGCTTTCCTTCATTCTGCCAAGGGCAAAACCGAAGCGAGAGAATATCTCACACTACATATCAATTGGACACCGTGGTCAGTCTATCCTTGTGGACGTGTCCATGTGGGGTAGGATAAGATATGACTCCTGGTAGGAAAACCCGACGGATTAATCTGTCTTTAATCTGAAAAGATTGGGCCATAGAGAAAAAGAGATTAAGAATATTTTCATTGAATTATCGGACAAATAATCCCCCCTCCCAACAAACTTTGATTCTAACAAGCCAATTTTCATTTATTATCGTTGTACCATGTTGTTGGCACTATAATATGACTTCGCTAAAGTTTATTTTTTTTTAGATTATGCTCTCTCACTAAAATAACTAGTAAGGATAAAATTTTAAATTATGACTAGTGATGGGACGATTCCAATATCCGCCCCCCCCCACCTCTCCTCGCTCTGGATGCCAATAGAATTACCAATTCTGTATTATTCAGATAATACATACTACTGTTCCTCTCTTGAATGTTATTCACACAACGTTTCAGCCGATGTATCTTCCGACTTTCCTCACATGTACTTTGTCGATCTCTAGAATCTTTCTGTCAAACTCCAGAATCTGCACAGAATTTTAAATGGAACACTTTATTCAATCAACAGAAGTAGCATGTTCTCGTCCCATCAGCCATAACTGGGTAGAAATCATAAATAATTCACAATTATATTCTACATATTGCCTGCACTGAGGAATGAACCTTTAACCTCCAGAAGGTGTCATTTACAAATGAATTTTACTTAGTACTTTATCCGTTACACCACTGGTCCTTGCGCAGGACTGACACAGCGACAGTATGTTATGTCTGTAGATTAAATAAAGGGTTTTGTTCAAAATTCCATGAAGATTCCAGAGTTCAACAAGATACACCTGAAGAAGGTTGGAGGTTACAGCAGTCGAAATGTTGCATGAACAGCACTCAAGATGAGAATAATAATCTGAATAATTCAAATGATGCAAATTATTAATCCTCATCTCGAAAGTCTGGAAATATTACCAATTCCAAGTTTCGGAATTTTTGAGATGAGGATTGGTTATTTGTATTCTTTTGATTCTTTGAACTATTGTTCTCATCTTCAATGTCATTTTCACAAAATTTCGGCCAATGTAACCTCCGACTTTCTTTATGTGTATCTTGTCAAACTTGTGAATGTTTCTGTTGAATTTTCGAATTTTGACGAAATTTCGAACCAAACTCTTATTTACTACACGGGGGTAGCATTTTTTTTTTTTTTTTTTTTTACACAGTGATCACCACTTATCAAGGCCCGGAAGCCTCTCAGGGATAAGGGTCATTGCAAGTACATTATGTTAGTGTGGAGATTTGATGAAGTGTTTACTTAAGGGGGCGGTTCATTAGGAATTTGTTAACGTTGGACTTGAACACATCCAAGTTGTAGTCGGGAGGGAAGCAGGCAGACTGAACAGAGTTCCACAGGCGTGCAGTTCTAAGAAAGAAGCTTTGTTCATGGAATCCGCGTTTTGATTTGCGCACAGATAAAGAGTGGGGGAAACTTTTGACAGTGGATTCAGCTAGACGGGTGTTTTTCGTGAAAGATTAGCGAGGGGGGACCAGAGATTGGAGTTCAGACGAGCACCTGCCATGGAAATAACGATAAAACAAGGATAGGCTCGCAACGTCTCTTCTGTGGGAGAGAGGTTGCAGGGTAGAGAAAAGGGCATCCCCCACTAAGCCACGAAGTCTATTTTGTACTCTCTCAAAGCAGGATAGGCTGTTTTTAGCAGCTCCTGCCCAGATATGGCAACAGTATTCCAAAATAACATTCTGTTCCGTCCGTCATGAATGGATGGAGGTCCTAAGTAATTCGCAATTGTATTTTCGTGAAGTAAACAAAGGGATCTGTTCGAAATTCCGTCCAAATTTTCTAGTTTGACAGAAACATTCCCAAGTTCAACAAGATACACCCAAAGGAGGTTACATTGATCGAAACATTGTGAAAATGACACTCAAGATGAGAAAGTAGTTTGAAGAATCCAAATAATATGAATTACCAATTCTGTTTTAAATTTCTGATTCCAATACAATTACAGATTCTGATTTCAATGCTAAAATCACTTAAAAAAGCAGAATGTAATTTTGTGCGTGTGAGAGTCCTCACCTATTTTTAAATGTAGTTATAATTTTCTTTCTAATTTGACAAACGTCTCAATGTTTTTCGTTTATGTATTGCATCCAAGATTTGGATGAACTCATCGTGACATTTTCATCTACATTTTTCATTTGTGCCATTTTTATCTAAATTCAGTATTCTGATCTTATATGTTTGAATCGTTTAAATCCAATAAGTATTTAACATTTTATCATTAGCACAAACAACAGAAAATAACGTTTTAAATAATTTTTTTTTTTTTAAATCGTTGTGGGAATCAGTAATTAGTTTCCACATTTTTCTTTATTCCAATACCCACAAAAGTTCTGATTTTTATGATTCTTGGTTCCAATTAATTCTCCTAAGACTATGATAAAAACTCAAAATCAGCAACGCGAATAACTTATTTATTTGAAGAATATAAAAATGTTGTCTTTCTTTTTTGTTTTAGTTTAAAAAAATGTGCAAACATAAAAATTAAAAGTTAAAATGAAAAACAGCTAGTCAGAAATAAATATAATTTTTCAGCTGTATTGCTATTAAGATTTAACATAAGACAAACTCAGATAAGATAACTATATAAAGGACCTTCACTGCATACTAATTGGACACCCTGATTAGTCTATCGTGGATGTGTACATGTGAAGTAGGATAAAGTATGACTCCTGGTAGGAAAACTCAATGGGTTAATCTGCCTTTAATCAGAAAAGACTGGGTCATAGAGAAAAGGAGATTAAGAATATTTTCATTGGAATTATCGGACAAATAATCCCCCCTCATCCAACATGAAAGAAATGCTCTATTTCTTTTCTTTTATTGTTTTTCAAAAAGTCATGTTATTCGTTTTTTTTTTTTTTTTGTTTTTTTTTTGAAAAAGTGGATTCAGTTTTGTATATTATGTTTCTGAATTTTTCAGATGATTAATAATTTGGATTATCTGGATTTTGTTAAAATTTATTTACCAAAATTATGGCAGTCGACATTAAATAACCTAAATAGGGTTCATATGCTATTAGATTCGATGCCTCTGTTCAGTCTCGAAAGACAAAGGGGCAGCTGCAAGTGTAATTGTGAAGCAAGGGTTGTGCAATCTCTAACCACACCTCTCCTGAATCAGCACTGTTTGATTCAGTGGCAAGAAAAAGTTGAGGACAACTGGAAACAATGCCGAGATAAGCAGAAAGCATATACAGTACCTGGATTGGTTGGTTGGTTGTTTTTGTTTTACGGCATATCAACCCTTTTCGGGTTATTTAATGCTGAATCCAAAGATTTTGAAGAAAAAAATTTTTAACAGAATATATTTGTTGTTTTCAAGTCGGTTTCTATTTAACCCATAGTTGGAACCCTAACAGGTACTACCACTCTGGGTCAGAGTGGACCTGGGAGCAATGGCAATTAAACGGTGGCTCCACACTCCCCAAAGTCTGCAAGCTGGGGCCTCACCACTGGATATAGTTTAAGGTCATATCCAGGACCACAGTCACAAATGGTCACCCATTTATTACTGACCAGGTTCAATGTTGCTTAACTTCAATGATCCAATGGAAACCGGTGTGTTAATATGCCATAAAACAAAATTGATTTCGTATCACGTTTCTGAATTTTTGAGATGAGGATTTGTTATTCATATTATTTGGATTCATCGGACTATCATTCTCATCTTGAGTGTCAGTTTTACATTTCAGTCGATGTAACCTCCGACCTTCTTCAGGTGTATCTTGTTGAACTCTAGAATGTTTCTACTGAACTTGAAAATGTGGACGGAATTTTGAATGGAATTTACTTCATTGGGTGGCATGCTCTCGTTCCATGACTGGACAGAAGTCCTAAGTAACTTGCACTTGTATTTTTTATTCACCCACACTGAGAATTGAACCTTCAATCTTTAGGAAAATATCACTTCTACAATTGATTTTTTTTCCAAGTACTGTAACCACCGTGCCACAGGTGCTAATCATGCTTTGGTCAAACTTCTTTGGGTGTATTGTTCTGGGGTAACTGACACCCCTATTCCTGTCTTCACATGGACTCTCCCATCGCTGTGAAAGGCAGCCATTTTGGACTCTCTAATCAGAGATTCCATGCCAGCCTAATCGCTGACATGACTTTACCGACTCTCCTGTTTGATATTGTGAACCCCTAAAATAAGGCCACAACATCTGGCGACGTAGGAATGAAAAAACCTCACAAGGACCCTTTCCTTTGGACTAATAATCAAAAACGTCTATTTTCCTATTTTTCTGACTCAACTTTAAATTTTTCTACCAGCTTTGAAAAGTTCAACAAGTTTACTTCTTTTTTTCAATAACAAGAAAAAAAAAAGAAAGTTATCGCCAAACCAAAACTGAGTAGAAAAAAAATATATATTGCTGTCCTAATCAATTTCTTGTTTTAAAACGAAATAGATTACATTCTATGCTGGAAAAAAAAAAGTTATTGGTGAACTTAAATTTACGCTTTTGTATTTTTGAACACACGTGTGGTTAGCTGGCAAGCAACCATTTTTTTTTCTCTGTTATGGTGAACGAGAAAAATAAAAACAGAAACAGCAAAGTCATTAAACCGATTCTACATAGGACACGTGCATCTAACCCACAATTATTTATTGAAACAAGTTCTACCAACGTGCCAATGTGGATATGTACTGACCATAAAAGCATATTCGAGGATTGTAAAAATACAACTCTATAAAAGGAAAATATTTCAGCAACAACAAAAGGAAATTAGAAAAATACTGAAAGTCGAAACTAAAAAAGTTTATGGACTTCAAAAAAAAAAAAAAAAAAAAAAAAAAAGAGAAAAAGAAAAACGGTAACTTTAAAAGATTTTTTCTCTCTCTGATATTTCTTAAATACTTTTGATGTTGGCAAAATTCTCTGACTTCAACAAATAGTACAGTTATTCACTATTTTTTTTTTTTTTTTCCTTTCATGGAAATTAAACAAAAACTTTTTAAGTGTCTTATTACATTTTCTGCTAAGATACAACACGGAACTTTTTTTTTTTCTTTTCCTTCTGTCCCTCCTCATGTGTGAATATTTATTTCATATATCATCTTCATAAAATTGTTTTTTTCTTGGTGAAATTTCTCAAACCTAGAAATTCGGAGACTAGTTATTTTTCAACATGGAAGAACTTTCAAAACAAATAGCTGCTATGATACGGTTGCAGCAAACTCAGTTCTCCGAAATACAAAAGCAAAGAGAAGAAGAAAGAAAGCAAATGGAGGAGGAAAAACGACAAAGAGAAGCAGAAAGGTTCGAAGAAAGAGAAGAAAGAAAACGAAGAGAAGAAGAAAGAGAAGAAGAAAGAAACCAATTTAATGCCCAAATACTTGAAATGCAAGAACAAGCAAAGAGAAAGTTGGAAATATTATCTAAGGTTATATCTAAAAAAGACAGTAGAGAGTCAGACAAGGACGTTTTTTCCCAAACTGCAATCTGGTCAGCGTTGGAAACTTTTCAGTACCGGCCTGATGAAAAATTAACTTTTGAAACCTATTTCTGCAGATTCGGCGACGTGTTCAGAATTGATTGTAAAACTTGGAGCGAGCAGATGAAGGTTCGTCTCTTACTACAAAAATTGGGAGCCATGGAACATAGTAAGTTCGTGGACTATATACTGCCAAAACAGACGAACGAATTGTCATTTGACGAGGCTGTAAAATCCTTAATGGAGTTATACTGCCCGAAAACTAGTTTATTCCATAAGAGATGGAAATGTATAAACCTGACTCGCAAAGAAGACCAAGACTACACAACATTTGCATCAGTCGTGAACAGGCATTGTGATAATTTTAAATTATCTTCGTTAACAGCCGACAATTTCACGGTCTTGATTTTTATTCAAGGTTTAGTCTCAACCAAGGACGCTGAAATCAGACGCAGGGCATTGAACACACTCAAAAAGGAACCGGACATTACCCTTCAAAAATTGGCTGAGGAATGCCAAAGAATTATTTCTGAGAAACAGGACTCCAGAAATATAGAAGAGGCAAATGTATCATACATCAAGAAAGTGCAAAATAAAAAACCGTTCTTCCCAAAAAGTCAAGTGAAAACCAAACGCAATACTCAGGAAACATACCAAAATAAGCCTGATTTACCACGTTACCCATGCCGAGGATGTGGAGAACTCCACTGGCAGAAAGATTGTCCTTACCGGTCCCGTAAATGTGATCTATGCAGACGCAATGGCCACAAAGCCTCGCATTGCAGAGTAAAAGGACCTCGCAAGAGTGACGTCAAAACGACGAGAATTTTAGGGAAAGATGAAAATGTACGGAAGTACGTAATAGTCAAAATCGGGTACAAAAACGTAAAGCTTCAACTTGACAGTGGCTCAGATTTGTCCATAATAAAATATAATACTTGGTGTAAAATTGGCAAACCAAAAATGAGACAAACCAACAGAGTGGCTCACTCGGTAACGGGAGAACGCATTAGGTTTGAAGGCGAAGTCACTACAAATGTAACATTGAAGGGCAAAACTTTAACACTAAAAATGTTTGTGTTAAAGAAATCAAATAATCTTTTCGGGACAGACTGGATTCAACAATTTGAACTCTGGGACTCGCCCATGAGCGATTTTTGTCAGAAAATAGACAGCGCTACAGCCGAAGCAAAAAAACTTAAGGAAGACTTGATGGAGTCATTTCCTAATGTTTTTTCGGGCAAATTAGGCTGCCGCACAAAAATGAAGGCGAAGTTCGAATTAAAAGATAACATCACCCCGGTTTTTAAAAAGAAACGCAGCATACCATTTGCCTCCATACAAAAAATTGACGAGGAGCTAGATAGACTCGTCAAGTCAGGAATACTGACCCAAGTCGACTACAGTGAGTGGGCTGCCCCCACTGTATACGTAAAGAAAAAATCAATGGATATTAGAGTCTGCGCAGACTTCTCGACAGGGTTGAATGCAGCACTAAGGGATCACCACTACCCGCTACCTAGCCCCGAGGAAGTATTTACGAAACTCAATGGAGGAAAAATTTTCTCAAAACTAGATTTAAGCGAAGCATACCTACAAATTCCCGTGGAAGAAGAAAGCTCCAGACTCTTGTGTATTACCACCCACAGAGGACTGTTCAAGTTTAATAGGTTAGCTTTCGGGATCAAGGTCGCCCCGGCTATCTTTCAGCAAATAATCGACACTATGTTGAGTGGCTTTGATTTTTCTATAGGATACCTAGATGACATTCTAGTAAAAAGTGAATCTATAGAAGAACATAAAAGACATGTTTTTCGGGTATTTGAAAAAATAAGTGAGTATGGCTTCACACTGAAAGACACAAAATGCGAATTTTTCCTCAACCAAATTAAATACCTTGGTCAGATAATAGACAAGAACGGTAGATGGCCCGATCCTGAAAGGTCCACAGCGATAAGAAATATGCCTGAGCCACATGACTTAACAACTTTGCAAAGTTTCTTAGGCTTAGCCAACTATTATCAAGCTTTTATTCCAAACCTGCATACTTTACGTGCACCCCTAAACGAGCTACTTAGGAAGGACAAAGTTTGGGATTGGACCACAGAATGCCAGACTGCATTCGAAAAGCTAAAAAACGTGCTCACATCAGAACTGTTCCTGACCCATTATAATCCGAAACTGAACATAATCGTCGCTAGTGACGCTAGCGCATATAGAATCGGCGCATGCATCCTACATAAAATGCCTGATGGTTCAACGAAACTGATAGCACATGCGTCTAGAACCCTACTACCGGCGGAAAAGAATTATTCCCAAATAGAGAAAGAATCTTTAAGTATTATTTTCGCTGTGACTAAATTCAATAGATTTTTACATGGAAGACATTTTAAGCTTCAAACGGACCATAAGCCGCTCATTGCTATCTTTGGTTCAAGAAAAGGATTGCCTACACATACGGCAAACAGACTGCAAAGATGGGGAACAATCCTACTCAATTACGACTTCGAAATGGAGTTTCTACCATCAAAGAAGTTAGGACATGCTGACGGCCTATCCCGGTTAATACCAACAACTGGAGAACCGCTTGAGGATTCTGTTATCGCATCACTTCAATCAGAGAAGGACTACAGTTTGATTCTATGTAACACAGTGAAAGAACTTCCGGTTACCCTAGACGACATAAGAAAAGAAGCCGAGAGTGACGATTTTATAAAAGAAACCAAAGCAAAACTGGAATCGGATGAACAAGTAGCAGAAGCTTTCTCAGTGTGCGACCAGGTTCTACTATACAGAGATAGAGTAGTTATTCCAGCGACCCTACATAAAAAATCCTCAAGGATTTTCACACAGGACACCCTGGCGCCACCAGAATGAAGAGCCTCATGCGTTCATACGTGTACTGGAAAAGCATGGACAAGGACATTGAAGAAAAAGTGAAATCATGCAGAGGATGTGCTCTAGCGGCGAAAGCACCACCTATTCAATTCAGTCCATGGCTCAAAGCCGACTATCCATGGTCACGAATACATGTGGACTATGCAGGACCACTTGAGGGACACTACTACCTTATAATAGTGGACAGTTTTTCCAAGTGGCCCGAAGTCTTTAGATGTAAGAGCCCAACTACGGACTTCACCATAAAAACTCTTCATGAGTTATTTGCACGATTCGGAGTGGTCGACTGTTTAGTGTCAGATAACGGCACTCAGTTTACGTCCGGGGACTTTAAAGAGTTCGTTAGAGACTTCCAAGTGGACCACATTACAACAACTCCAACATACCAACCCAGGTCAAACGGCCAGGCGGAAAGATTTGTGGACACACTGAAGAGAGCTTTGAAGAAGGCTAAGGACACGCCATCCGAAAAAGCCCTACAACAATTTCTTCAGGTGTACCGCATAACGCCCAACGAAAACACACCATCCCAGATGTCTCCAGCGGAAGTAATGTTTGCAAGGAAAATACGGCCAGTTTTTGATAAGTTATTACCAAAGCAGGTAAAACACACCAAGCTGACGATACCCAAGAAGAACTACATGCCGGGAGAAAAGATATTTTTCCAAATGCATAAAGATAATAGTACCTTCTGGGAGTGGGGAACGATCATTAACAAGATCAGTCGTATGGTCTATATGGTGGAAGGACCACACTCCACACATAAGAAACACTTAAACCAAATTCGCAAACACACTTCAGACGAGCCAAGTGAAATTCCATCTGAAGAAGAGACGATGGACCTCCTATATGAGGCATTTGATCTGGAACCTCCTCAAACCAGTACGGAAATACGTCGTTCCACTAGAAAAAGGAAGCTGACAGACCCCTTGGAAGTCAACCCTAAGAGAAAAAATTATATTTCAGGGAAATAAATCTTTGGAGGGGGGGTGTTCTGGGGTAACTGACACCCCTATTCCTGTCTTCACATGGACTCTCCCATCGCTGTGAAAGGCAGCCATTTTGGACTCTCTAATCAGAGATTCCATGCCAGCCTAATCGTTCACATGACTTTATCGACTCTCCTGTTTGATATTGTGAACCCCTAAAATAAGGCCACAACATGTATCTTGTCAGACACAAGTTCCACAAGATACAGAAATACTTTTTCCAAACTTAAAAGTTACAGTTTGTATTATTCGGACTATTGTTCTCATTTCAAGTGTTATTTGCACAACATTTCAGTTGATGTAACCTTCGACCTTCTTCAGGTATATCTTGTCAAACTCTAAAATCTTTCTGTTGAATTCAGATTCAGCAAGATACACCTGAAGATGGTCAGAGATCACATGGACTGAAACGTGGTGAGAAAAACACTCCAGATGTTTGTTTTGTTTTACGGCATATCAACCCTATTCAAGCTATTTAACCTTGAATCACATCATTTTTTCATCAAAGTTTTTATACTTTAAAGTGCTTAATAGTGACTTGTCATGAATTCCAGTGAAAAGCAGCTGTTTATCCCAGAGCAACACTATAGTTAACCATAATGCAAGATACAAAACAAAGAAAACGCGAATAACTGCTAATAACTTGCTAATAATGCGATAAAAAAAAAATGTAAGATGGAGTAATGTTGCCACATCTTGGGAAGGTGCTGATCAGAGCATCCTTTCCTGCATTTACAAATTCCAAAACCAGCTTCGAAATCTAGTGAGTGATATTCTTTTCTCCTGCTTACAACCTTTTTCCCCCACAGAAGAGACGCTGCGAGTATATCTTTCCATTTCCATTGCAAATACTTAATTGAGCTTTTCACTATCTGTGCCTAAACCTAAATGTAGGTTCCATGAACAAAGTTTCTTTCTTAGAACTGCACGCCTGTGGAACTCTGTTCCGTTTTCCTGCTTTCCAACTTCTTTCTTGATAAGCCATCCCTTTAAGTAATCCAATTTACCAAATTCCCACTACTAACTCTGGTCCCCCCTCGCCAATCTTTTTCAAAAAACACCCGACTAGCTGAAACCACCGTCAATAATTTTCCCAACTCCTTATCTGTGCCTAAATCAAAATGTAGATTCCATGAACAAAGCTTCTTTCTTAGAACCGCAAGCCTGTGGAACTGTTCCGCTTGCCTGTTTCCCTCCCGACTTCAACATGGATGTCTTCAAGTCCAACACAAACAAATTCCTGATGAAGCGCCCCCTTAAGTAATGACACTTTATCAATTCTCCAATACTATTGCTACACTATCCCATTGATTACTGTACACAAAATAACCCTTATCCCCGAGTGGCCATTGATTACTGTACACAAAATAACCCTTATCCCCGAGTGGCCATTGAGCCTTGATAAGTGGTGAACTCCATGTAAAAAAAAAAAAAAAAAAAGAGACCTCAGCAGCAAAGGGGTGCGATTTTGCTGCCTGTTAGTCAGGAGTATGTACATCAAAGGAATACAAGTCCTCAAAGTTTATCAAAGCACATTCCATTCAATCACTCGTAAAAACGACACAAACATTGCAGTGAGAGGATTGAGCTTGTCAACTATTTTAGATTTGAGACTCTTTTTTGGGTTCTGTCTAAGAAGGTGTTGTGAAGGAACATAACTGGCTATACACCGGTTACAAACTGTATATATATATTGGACTGTTTGGCAGACAGCGGCAGACAAGCAGTCGCAGTAAGACGGATAGTCTTACGTGTTGATTATCAGACTTTCTTCCCCATACTTGTTACTATGTACTTCTATTTACCTTAGGCGAGCAGCCTTACGTTTCTGTATTATAAATAAACCCCATTACACATACCACTCGGTGTAACTCACGTTTGTCTTTATTTCCTAAGTATTTAGGAATATAACAATGGCGACGAAAGGATGTTCTTTCTCTTAACAGAGATAAATTACCGTACCAAGGACTGTGTACAATGCAAGGATTTTTTGTTTTACGAAAAAAACAAACTACACAAGGATTTTTGACCACGTGCGTCAATGAATTTAAAAAATTTTCCTACCTAAAGTAGCGAAAAGTACGGATTTTTCTTCGTAAAGAACTCACAAGAAATTATAGAAACATGTTCAAGGTAAAGTGGAATTTATATTTATTTTGACAAGTAAAAAAAAAAAAAAAAAAAAAAAATGGTCGCAAGTTGAATTCGAAACTACACTAAAGGATTACGAGTTTCGAAAGAAAAAATATAAATACAACGACTATTGTACCATTTTATGCCACGTGGGAACGGCAGCCATATATTTTTTTTTTTTGGAAAATTAATTGTTTGTTATTGCCTTTATATAAATAATTGGAACTATTTGTCGTGGGAAGTAAGAAATATTTTGTGTATGAACTTACGTTGTTGAAAAAAAAAAAAAAAAAAAAAAAAAAAAAGAATTATTTTACAAAGCCTGTTGAATTACTATGGATGAACTTTGTTGAAACGTGTTGTGTCTGCATATTGCTACTAATTTACGATATACGTAAATTTACGATTTTTCTTTGGAATTATTGTGTAGAATTCGAAAAGACATTTTTGTACTAGAAGCTAACATGGAACAATTAGCAGAGTTAACTAAGGCTCTAGCCCTTAGCATCCAGGAACAGACAAAAATGACTCAACAATTTTTAGCGCAACAACAACAACAAATTCAACAACAACAGCTACAGCAACAGCTGCAACAACAACAAGAAAGAACACAAAAAACTTTAGAGGCACAACAAGAACAAACAAACATACTACAACGACAAATGTCGACACAGCAAAAGAATTTAGAAAAGCTAATTCTAACGTCGACCGGGAAGAAGACTAATTTTTCTGCCGAGGGTATTTCAAATTCACTAACGGAATTTCGTTACTCCCCGGATACTGGTGTTACTTTCCCTGCATACTACAGAAGATACGAAACAATTTTTACGAAAAGATGTTTAGACTGGACCGATGAGGAAAAAGTTACCCTGCTACTACAAAAACTGGGTACTGATGAAAACACCAAGTATGCAAATCTAATTCTACCAAAAAAACCGGAGGAGGTTTCGTTCGAGGAAACAATTAGTACCTTGTCGAAAATATTTGATAAAAGGGATAGCCTATTTCACTCTAGATACAAATGTTTGAACATTCAGAAGGCAGAAGCTGAAGACTATCTAGAATATGCTTGCACTGTGAACTGTTTATGCGAATCATTTAAATTGAATGAAATTTCCGCAGACCAATTTAAATGTTTAATCTTTGTACAAGGTCTCACAGCACCAAGGGACAAAGATATACGTTCACGGATCCTAACAATTATGGAGGCGGATCCTAACATAACATTGCAAAAAGTCACTGAAGAGTGTCAACGTCTGATTAACATAAAGAAAGACAACACTCGCATTGAAGAGAAAAATATTTTTAAGGTGCAGCAAGTAAAAAGGCAAGGGACCACAAGAAAGTCCAGGTTCCAAGAACACAGGATCCTTAAAGGATACAAAGACCCAAAGCTAAAGTGTAAATGTTGTGGTAGTTTAAGACACAACAATAAGACCTGCTGGTTTAGGAACAAAATATGTTATGAATGTGGTCTCAGAGGTCACAAGGGAACATACTGTGCCCAGAAGAAAAGACAAGGGACCGATAATGTAAATACGCTTCGCATGAATAAAGAAAAAAGCTGCGAAAGACGGAAATATGTTGATGTTCGGATAAATGGACATCTGGTTACATTGCTTCTGGATAGCGGTGCAGATATTAGTATTATAAATGAAGATATATGGAAAAGGATAGGTCGACCTGAATTAACGAAAACCAGAAAGACGGCGAGAAGTGTGTGCGGCAAAAGATTAGAGTTCAAGGGAGAATTAAAATGCAAAGTGACATTCGCTAACCAGACTCATAAATCCAAAGTGTACGTCGTACCAGGAAA
Source organism: Euprymna scolopes (assembly GCF_053919585.1). Taxonomy (NCBI): domain Eukaryota; kingdom Metazoa; phylum Mollusca; class Cephalopoda; order Sepiida; family Sepiolidae; genus Euprymna; species Euprymna scolopes. The sequence continues at coordinate 91,104,090 of NC_136505.1, forward strand.
GAATACATGCCTGTTTGGGGTAGATTGGATTGTCCTGTTTAATTTATGGGAGAAACCCATAAATTCGTTTTGTAACGTTTTAACTGCAGAAAAAGCAAACCAAAGGGAAGACTTCCTGAAGGATTTGAAAACTGAATTTCCCAATGTTTTTGCCGAAGGACTAGGACTCTGTATTAAGACAGAGGCAAAATTTGAATTAAAGAAAAATGCCACTCCAGTATTCAAACCTAAAAGGAATGTGTCTTTTTCAGCGATGGACGCAATCGAAAAAGAGTTGGATAGACTTCAACAACTGGAAGTCATTGAAAAAGTTAACCACACAGATTGGGCAAGTCCAACCGTGTATGTAAAGAAAAAAAATAACAGAATAAGGGTCTGTGGAGATTTTTCAACGGGTTTAAATGACTGTCTATTGGACCATAATTATCCCCTTCCGTCCGCAGAAGATCTGTTCTCTAAGCTTAACGGAGGAAAAATTTTTTCTAAGATAGACCTCTCAGATGCTTACTTGCAAATTAAGATCAGCGATGAATGCTCCAAATACTTAGGCATAAATACTCATAAGGGCATTTTTAAGCTAAAGAGGCTTCCTTTTGGATTAAAGGTTGCTCCTGCTATTTTCCAGCAAATTATGGACACGATGCTGGCAGGGTTGGAATTTTCAATGGCCTACCTTGACGATATCCTAATTAAAAGTGAAAATTTGCAAGATCATAAGAAGCATGTAAAAGAAGTATTCAAAAGAATACAGGAATTTGGTTTTAAATTGAGCCCAGAAAAATGCGATTTTTTTATGAAAAAAATTAAATATCTAGGTCAAATAATCGACAAAGAGGGTCGAAGACCGGATCCACAAAGGACTGAAGCAATTGAAAAGATGCCTGCTCCAGATTCAGTGACAAAATTAAAATCGTTTTTGGGATTAGTTCAATACTATGCAATTTACATCCCTAACATACATAATTTAAGAGCTCCTCTTAACGAGTTACTGAAAAAGGGTGTTAAATGGAACTGGAATAAGGAATGTGAATCTGCTTTCCAAAATATCAAAAGATGTCTACTGTCAGACTTAGCATTGGCACATTTCAATCCAGAAAAGGAACTAATACTAGCAACGGACGCCAGTGATTACGGTGTTGGCGCTGTATTACTTCACAAGTATGAGGATGGTAGGACAAAAGCTATCGCCCATGCTTCAAGAACGTTGGTTGCAGCGGAGAAAAATTACAGCCAAATTGAAAAAGAGGCGCTGTCGATAATATTTGGAATTACAAAGTACAATCGATTTCTCCATGGACGATCTTTTATTTTGCAAACCGACCATAAACCCCTACTTACCATATTTGGATCAAAGAAAGGCATTCCCACACACTGCGAATCGATTACAGCGATGGGCTGTAACCCTCTTAAACTATCAGTTTAAGATGGAACATGTATCCTCAAAAAAGTTAGGACACGCAGATGCATTATCACGGTTGATCCCTAAAAGAAGCGAAAGTTTCGAAGAAACGGTAATTGCTGCGCTTAAAGACGAAAGTGAATGTACAAGTTCAATGTGTAATATGATACGTGAACTTCCGGTAACTTTCGAAAAAATAAAAAAAAGAGGCAGTAAATGACATTTTCATTAAGAAAATGAAAAATCAATTGGGATGGATAAAAAAAAATAAAAAGGTAGATCAAACAACGCCTTTTTCCATCTGTGAAGATGTGCTCATGTATGGTGAGAGGATCGTAATTCCACTAACGTTACAGAGGAAAATTCTGAAGGAATTTCATACAGGTCATCCGGGCATTTCGAGAATGAAATCCCTTATGAGAGGATATGTGTACTGGCCTGGTATGGACAAGGAAGTTGAAAAATGTGTCAAGACATGCAGAGGATGTCAATTAGCAGCTCGAGATCCTCCAGTAAAAACGACGCCATGGCCAAAGACGGACCTACCCTGGTCACGTCTGCATATTGATTATGCGGGACCTATAAATGGTTATTTTTACTTGATTATTGTAGATTCTTTTTCAAAATGGCCAGAAATATTTAAGTTTAGACATCCAACAGCAAAAAACACTGTGAGTGCGCTTAATGAAATTTTTAGCCGTTTTGGAGTGCCAAAAACCTTAGTGAGCGATAATGGAACAGCATTTACTGCTCATGAATTCAAAGAATTCTGTGACTCACTAAATATTCTACATATGACAACACCTGTGTACCATCCACGATCGAATGGGTTGGCCGAAAAATTTGTAGATACGTTTAAAAGGGCACTTAAGAAAAATCTTACTACGGACACAGACGAACAATGTATTCAAACATTTTTAGCAATTTACAGGGTGACACCAAATCCTAATAATAATGTCAATTCTTCCCCGGCTGAGCTAATGTTTGCAAGAAAGATAAGATCTGTCTTCGATAGGCTGCTACCAGAGAAAAAGAAAGTTTTCAAAAAAGAAAACCTTAATACCAAGTGCTTCTCCCCAGGTGAAAATGTATATTTCAAAAATTTTCAAAATGGACGAAATCAGTGGGTTGAAGGTATTATCAAAAAAAGGATTGGGAGCATGGTCTATACCATCCAAGGATTAAGTTTTGTCTGCAAAAGACACAGAAATCAAATACGTCCCAGACTGTCTCCAAATGTGGAAGAGACACCAATGGAAACATTGTGCGATATTTTTGATATACCAAAACCAGCGTGTGTACCGCAAACAATGAATATTTCGCCTGAACCGACCATACGGGCTGGACAGAAACCTTTACCCCGGGTAACGCTGACCAGAAGGAAAAGCGCAAGAAAGAGAAAAGTTACCAGGAGATTAAGCCCTGACCCTAAAAGGAAGAGGTATTTAAGCTAAAATCAGGAAGATTTCAGCTTCAGGGGGAGGTGTTGTGAAGGAACATAACTGGCTATACACCGGTTACAAACTGTATATATATATTGGACTGTTTGGCAGACAGCGGCAGACAAGCAGTCGCAGTAAGACGGATAGTCTTACGTGTTGATTATCAGACTTTCTTCCCCATACTTGTTACTATGTACTTCTATTTACCTTAGGCGAGCAGCCTTACGTTTCTGTATTATAAATAAACCCCATTACACATACCACTCGGTGTAACTCACGTTTGTCTTTATTTCCTAAGTATTTAGGAATATAACAAAAGGAGAGACCATTAGTAGATGCATCAGTCCAGATGCGACATGGGTGAATGGAGGCTTTGTAGAGGTATACGATGCTCAGGAATGGTGATGTATGGTGGAAGGAAAGATTAATTTTTGCTTGAAAGATGCAGTAGATCGGTTTTGAAGGATTTTTATTCTCCCTCGACGAGGGAAAGACTAACACTGTAATAAAGAAAAAAATTAAAAAACTACAAAATAATATGAAAAAAAAAAATGCTTTTACTAGTGTTGGAATGATTAATCAGAAGCGAAAAATATTGTGCCTATTTTCCAATGTCGAAACAATTCTTTTATTTTAATTATATAAAAAAATAAAGAAAACAAAACTACAAAATAATATGAAAAACAATTCATTTAATTCAATTTTTTTTTCTACTTAACTTTCCATTGCTGGTACTCAGGATAAAACGATAGATATTTATCGATTTTTAACTATTAAAACCTATAGATACCTTACCCCACGAAAGTATTTTTACATTTATGAAAATCTATGCACATATTACATAGGTTTTTATAGTAATAAAAAAAAAAAAACCTTAGAATTAAATATTTAAATTTTTTTAAAAATCAGAATTGGAATCGTCACTAGTTATTACACAACTTCAACAAGCAACACAATAAAGAGCTACACATACAATCTCTACAGTCACTACTGCTATAAATGACACGTCATAGAGACATGGACTGATCCTACTGATGAACCATTTGCTTCTAATTCAGAGATTGCTCTGTTCCAGACAACTTCTTGCATTTGTGGTTCCTTAAAAGAACTCAAGTAATAGTCAGAGTTGTGAATAGCCAATGGCAAAAGAAAGCTGACAAATGGAGATTAATTTTCCGACAATGATGAGGGGAGAGGATAATCATTCTCCATCCCTGTGTACGTTTATGTGTGTGTGTGGTTGGTTGTTTTTAAAGGCATGTCAATCCTGTTAGATCATTTAATGCGATGACAGGTTATTTATTGTAGATTCTTATGTGTAGGTTATTTACAGTAGTATTACAAGGAAGCAACGCATAGAATGATACAAATTACATTTATTAATCTTAGTCCGCTATTACTCGAGTTTGTGTGTCGCAACTATCACAAATAAAAGTAATATCTCTGCGTCCTTATTTACACAGGTGCAAAGTCATCCTCTAAATGGCACCCGTCAGCACCTATCTTATCCCATTCCTACAGCTCCATGCAAGAACTTAGAATTAAAAGAGGGGAGGTCTTGTTTTTTTTATTTTTTAAGTTATAGTTGTACAAGGGGTGTGCAATAAGTAATGCCCCTGATCCACTTTCCATAGCAGTAGAGCAACGAAACTTGGCACAGTCATTAGTCTTTCTCTACATAGGAACCACCCATAGTTATGCATTTCTCCCATCGTTCGATGCAGCTCTGGAGATCGTTTTTGTAGAACACATCAGGTTGGTTCTCCAACCACAATGTGACTTCAGAAATCAAGGCTGCATCATCTGGGAAACGCTTTCCTTTCAAAAACAACTTCATGGCTGGGAAGAGGTGAAAGTCAGAGGGTGCAAGGTCAGGAGGGTAGAGAGGATGGGGGAGGATTTCATAACCACACGCCCATGCTTCTGATGTGGCGACATGCGAGTTGTGGACTGGAGCGTTGGTCCTGCAGGAGGCGGGTACCTTTGCTGATCTTGCCCAGTCTCTTGATTTTGATAGCTTTCCTTAATTTCCTCAAAAGTGAAGCATAATAGGCTCCTGTAATTGTAGTACCCTTTGCCTACTCCGTCCTGGTCCCAGAAGACTGTGAGCATGACCTTGCCAGTGGAGGGCTGCACCCTTGCCTTCTTTGGAGGTGGTGAGTCCAAGTGCTTCCACTGCATTGACTGGGCTTTGATGTCTGGATCATAGTGATTGACCCAGGTTTCATCCTGTGTAATCAGTCTTTTGAAAAACTTTGACTTATCTTCTTGGCACATCTGCAAATTCATCCTTGAGCACTCGATGCATTCTCACTTCTGGAATGGTGTGAGCAACCTGGGAATCCATCTGGCAGACACCTTATGCATATGTAAATGGTCATGAATGATAGTTTCCACAGACCCTGTACTAATCTTGACATCTTGGGCTATTTGGCGAATAGTAATGCGTCGATCTTCCAAAATGGCAGCCTCAACTTGACAGACAGATGCCTCATCAATGGCAGAAGGGGAGGAGGTTCGACCAGGTCTGGGAGCTGTTTCCAGACTTCCAGCCATGTTTGAATTCACGATGCCAGCATTTTACAAGGCCATATGATGGGGCATTATCACCATAAGTTTCTTTCATCTAATCAAAAGTCTCCTGTGGTGTGCGTCCTTTCAAATACAAAAACCGGATCACTGCTTGACATTCAACAGGCTCAATTTCACACCTGACTCGGTTCAAACACCTGTAAAACAGAAACCACAATTAGTTCAGAGCTGTAATTTGCCACATAACCCGTAGAGATATAAATCATTGCACATGCAAAATTTCAGGTAAATCAGACAACTGAAAGTGGGCTAGGGGCATTACTTATTGCACGCCTCTCGTAGGAATATTTGAGATATGGGTAAAGAGACTTTTGCATTTTTGTAAAGTCTTGTGCCTTTGAGAAAATCGAACATGACATGAGTTTTGTTAAACAGATCATCCATATTGTCTACTAGCATACCCAGGTCATAAATTACACTTAAATATATTTTAATTTGTCCAGATTTTGTATATATTATTATAAAGTCGTGATTTCAAAAGTTAAAAAGTGGGTGCCATCAGCTAGAATCAAAACCGAAAGCAAAACTGTAGCATTCAAAGCTGGTGACGTTACCACTGTGCCAACGTGACCCGCATAAGAACTGATTAAAAATAAACTAAGATGAATGTACAAAATGTATAACGATTTTGTTCAATTTTACCCCATTTTTTGATCCCTTAAAAATTATTTTAACCGGCTAAAGACCCATAAAAGAACAGCCCATAAAAATCCAATCATTTGAAGCTCCTAGCGTCGCTCTACTACTTGTAATTTCGGAAAAGATAGTTTGAAAATATGGAAACAGACAGACATAGCGAGTTTTATAAATTAGATTTAGTTGTACTTTCGTCTGATTTGCATGCAATGCATAGGTATTCAATTTTATGCATGTCGGAGGTTCGTTGCTCTTCAGGAGATACGAGTTAAGCGAGTATGACAAATTCATATTCTTACTAATAGCACTTCTTTCCTCCTTGATCTTCTGTGTTTTAATTGCCATTTTTAGAGCATAGTCTTATGGAATGTAGTTTATTTCTTGGAAAGATTTCACATGTCTTGCCATTTTGTTGATATGTAATTCCTGATTTGTGTGATTGGAGAGAGAAGCGGGCGGGGGGGGGGGGGGCAGCACAAAAATCAAAACCATTTTTTCTAAACAACTCCAATCAGTTCTAACTGAAAAATTTTTACATTAAGACAAAGTCACCGAGTGCATATGTGAGGGTAAGAAATAGGAAGTCATTCTTTGATGAAACAAAAGTCAACTAACCCTCCTATCCTATCATGAAATGTTTGATGTCTTGATTTTCACGGTCAAATTATCAGTTTATGGGAGAAATATCATTAAAATTAAATCAAAATATATATATATATATATATATATACATATATATATATAAAAATTCAAACAAAAAGAAATCACATCCGTGTAAGTTTCCAGCAATTTAAGTGGAAGTCCATTTTTTCTGGATTGAACAAAAAGTAGAATTCTACTGCCCAAAAGCAAGACCTGTGGAAATTCCACAGGAGACTGATTCATATATAATATATTGATGTTGGCATTCTGTAGATGTTTAGTATAAATGGAAACTCTCTGATATTTGTAGAGGTGGAATCAAACCCAAGACGCCCAGTTACAAGACCGGAGTGGTCTTGGCGTCACACCTCCATAGAAGTAAACTCGCCCACTTGCATGAGAGGCGAGAGCGGGCTACTTAAACAAGACATTCACGGCAACGAGTAAGCTTTCAAATATACGTCGTCTTGCCGACATTTTACATGGCATCGCCGATATAGGAAACCTGCTACAAACAATGTTGGAATATGGATGAAACAAACACAGCAGACATTACTGCAACAGATCCTTGAGCTACAGCAAGAGAATATTGTCCTGCAAAGAGACGGAGGACAGTCCAGCAAGTCACTTACAAGGAGACCCAACAGACCTACCATAGAACCAAACTCAAGTGATGGTGACTGGGTGATATTCATTGACTCCTGGAATAGATACAAGAAGATGTGTGGGTTGATCGAGCCAACAATGTTAAGAAACGAACTGAGAACGACCTGTTTCCCATAAGTAAACAGGCTGTTGTTCGACATGGTAGGAGCAGAAATATACTGAACTCTGTTGCAGAAGAATAGCTGTTACGACACAAAGCTTGTACCTGTCAGAAGCCTACACAAAGAAGTGTACCGGCAAGAATTCCACTCTGTAAGGCAGAAGGAGGGGGAATCGGTTACGGACTTCGTGGCACAACTTCGATCAGTCACAAGCTCCTGCGATTTTTCAGTGACTTGTCTGAATGGGATAGGATGCGGTCAGAAAGTCAGCTACTCCAATGATATGGTTTTTGACAAATGATGGCAGGGCTGGCAAACCTAGAGTATCAAAGCAAGGTGCTGTCGGAGGCTGCGACGCTTATGACACTGGAAGAAAAATTCAACAGGCTTGTCAGCCTAAAGACCTCGGACAAGTCTTCCATCTCCACAGTAGTGTATACCCCACTACAACAAGCATACAGAGGTCGGGCCGCAGGCAGCGGCCTTGGGAGAACTAGACTGTATCAACTCCAAGAGACATGAGCCCTGTAAATGGTGTGGGAAGAGTTCACACACCAACGGCTCAAGAAGACGAGGGGGCTGTCCAGCAGCAAAGATGACTTGCCACAATTGCGGCTTGACCGGACACTTTAAAAGAGTTTGCCGGAAGCTGAAGCAGAGGTTCAGCAACAGATCTACAGTGGGAGTGGTCGAAGCAGAATCCAGAACTTTCACTACCCAAAGACACAAAAAGGGTCGTAACTGGATGATTTGCCAAGATGGACAAATATAAAAAAGAGGTGAAGCCAACATGACAAAGCCAAAGGCCATGTCGCACCTTATTTGGAACAAAAATAAGTTTGGAAAAGGTACTCCTGATCCAGCGCCAACCCTGACGGTAGAGATAACTCCAATTCCAGAGGCCCATGCGGAATTCGGGTGTATCTTCATAGGGCCAGCTGGCCTCTATACTCACCGCATTGATGCAATCGCAGACACTGGAGCACAGACATGCTCTAGGGGACCAGAAATCCAAAAAATTCTGACGTTTCCAGACAAATATCTAGTACCGACCAGTCACCGAATTCGGGGAATCACAGAAAACCTACTAACCATAAAAGGCATGATATTTGCTAAAATCAGAGTAGGATCACAGGAAACACACCAGATTATATATGTATAAAAAAAAAAAAAAATCAGATTTCTGCCTGTCAGAGTTATCCCTAAAAGATCTTGGTCTGGTACCAGAGAACTTTCCAGACCCTACTTCCTAGCGACAGTGGAAAGGCACCATGTGGGTGTCCATAAAGAACTAATGTCCAACCTAAGCCAGACAATATCCCTTTTCCCCTACGGAAGAAAACCGACCCTGATTGGAACAATGGATAAAGGAGTATTTTGAGTCCAGTACATTCAATGTATGCGCATATCAACGGCTGCAGGCGATGAAAGGAAAACCCATGGACATCAAGTTCATCTCGGGGGACAAACCCTCAGCTGTCCACACCCCAATCCCAGTCCCACAGAAGAGTTAGGGAGGACCTCAACCAAAACATGGTATTGAGCATCATAGAACCTGTACCAGTGGGTACACCTACAACATGGTGATCCAGAATGGTGGTTGCACTGAAAAAGGATGGGTCACCGAGGAGTACGGGAAACCTACAAAAGTTCAACGCAAGTATCTTGTGGCCTTGGAAGGGAGAGGGTGTGTAGAGGTGGAATCGAACGCAAGACGCCCAGTTACAAGACCGGAGAAGTAGACTAATGACTTGCATGAGAGGCGAGAGCGGCCTACTTAAACAAGACATTCACGGCAACGAGTGTGCTTTCAAATATACGTCGTCTTGCTTACACTTTACAATATTATCGTAGCTTTTTTCTTAAAACTGCAAAAGTATTTATCTAAGCTAGCATGAACGCCCGGCAAAGCCCGGTCATAAAATATGCTTTAATATGAGATTTTAATTCTTGCAGATTTCGTATATATTATTATAGAGTTAATGTTCTATCGATTTTTATGTATTATAAAGTTGCGATTTCAAAAATAAAAAAAATATATCCATATGACTTGGGTGCATTAGCTTGAATCGTAACGGGGAAAAAAAAAAAAAAAACTTATGAAAAAAATATCCTTCAGTCATAATCGAAACCAAAACCAAAACTAATGAAGAATTCTTGATTAAATTGTTTATAAAAAAAAATAGAGGACTTAAGTGCCATCACCTATAATCGAAACCGAAACCAAAACTTATGAAGAATTCTGGGTAAAATTATTTCTGACAAGAAATGGAACTACATAACAATTAAACGACCCAGATGTAAGTGTGACACAGAAAATAACACACATGCTATCATATTATATATAGATTAATAATATTACTAATACTAATAACAATATGACTAATACTAATATGTCGTGGTTTCCTTCTCTGGTTATGTCGTCATGTCTCACATTGACGAATGCCGAGAAGGCATGCAGTGGCTCACAAGGAAAAAAATAAAAAATAAAAACTCAAAATACAATAAACACGAACTCCGATACATTCCAGCATTCCATAGATATCAATTAGACGTTGCATGCGTGTGTGACACCATTGTGGAAACGACCCCCTAAATGATAACCACAACATCATAGTCTTGTTGAAGCCATGTTTGTCAGATGACATAAATTCATTACCTCACCTTGGCCTCCTAAATCTATCCTGATCTGGGTCATGCTACAACCTGTGGTCAACTGTCCACAACTAAATCTCCTGACTGCATCCACTGCAATTACTACCTTCCGTAGTTATTGTCGCCTCGCCATGTTTTGGCCAAGTAAGCCTCTGGCCAAAATGTTGTGAAACAACCAATAAAAATGAGGATAATAGTCCGCAATAAATAAATTAATAAATAATACTCATCTCAATAATGAATTCCAATTAAATAATATATACCATTCAGTACGGACCCGACCATGGAAAATCAGATAATACGAAATACATGAATTTAGAAGACCAAAAAATTCAACCTTGATCGTCCTTCGGGGCCCGTGGCACAGTTGATAGAGATGTTAAATCTCTACGGTTCCAGGTGAGAATTGTTTGAAGATAGAGGTTTCAATCCTACCCAAAGCCGGCCAGAGGCTTACTTGGCCAAAACGTGGTGAGATGACAACAACTACGGAAGACAGTAATTGCAGTGGATGCAGTCGGGAGATTCAGAATTCCTATCCTATCATGATTATCACCTGACGAAGGCCAGAGGAATAGTTGGTCGAAACGTTGTGAAACAACTAAGAAAAGATGAGGATAATAGTCATCTCAATAAATAAAAATCAAAATATTTCAGATGACCTTTGTGTGCCTTAGTGATTTACCTCCTTCCCTCAATGTCTTTCTACTAACCTTCTTTTCTATACTTTCGTTCTGCTGATTAACTTTTTTTTTTTTTATTATTATTTCCTAGCACTTTAGAGAGGGATGTCGATAGTATCACAATGACGATAACTGTCCAGGTTATGAAAGCGAGTTATAAAAATGGAGGTTAGCAAAAACGGTGAGAAGCAAAAAAGAAAATTGCCGTATCAAAGTGATGCAAGATAGGCGAGGAGAAAGACTAGAAACTTTCTTGAAGTTTGTCTATAAGGCAAAGCAGACAAATTTTCAAAGGACATCTTCCTTTTCTTCCTCCTATAGGGTACAGGTATCAAAACTCAAGACGATAATGTGTTCTTCGTGTTATTACCACTGCTACTATAAACAAAATAAGACATAGACAACCTACATTAGATGATACTACCACCCACAACACAACATGCTGACTATTTGCTTACAATTCAAAAATATCTACACCGTGTTACAGACGACTTTCTGAAGAAGTTATGGGGTTGTTATGAATAGGGATGTCCGCATAACATCTATATATTAATACGATAGCGTGCGGGTTATTTTCTGTGTCACACTTACATCCTGGTCATTTAATTTTTATGTACTTCCATTTATTATTATAAATAATTTTACCAAGAATTCTTAAGTTCTGGTTTCGATTATAGCTGATGGCACTTAAGTCATCTATTTTTTTTATAAATAATTTTATCAAGAATTCTTTATAAGTTTTTGTTTCAATGATGGCTGCAGGAACTCGAGCGTTATATATATATATATATATATATATATATATATATATAAAAATAAATCTATATCAATCTACCTTCCTATCTATCGAATACATCAATCTACCCACACATTCATATCCTGTATGTATATTTACTTATATTTTACTATATGCATTTACTTACATACTTATTTGCTTTATCCAGAATTTGCAGATACCGGTCATCATCTCCCCTTAAAAAATTTTTTATTTTATTTTTTAATTATTATTTAGTTTATTAATTTATTTTTTCCATTTAGTGTCTTAACAACTCTTGCTGACATTTTCTTAAGTAATAAGCTGTACATTTCAGTTGACCTTTTTTTTTACCTATATTTTTTTGCGCCTTTTAACGTCATTTTGTCATTTGCTTTTTTATTTTATATTTAATTCTACCACCATTTAATTTTTTTTCTCTTCTTCACTGATTTTTTTCTCCTCTTCTTCACTGATTTTTCTTAATTACATTTTGTCTCAGCAACCGTGTCAAACGCATATCTTATTTTTCTTTTATTAATATTATTGGAATTTTCTCCCTTTTCCTTGTACATATTTGTGAATTATTCCATGGATTTCGGCCTTTTGGACTATTTTTGATCATCTTCCAACTACGTGATTTCCTTGGATTTTACTTGTGTGAATGGAAATTTAATTAACTTTCTTGGATTTATATCTTTGGATTTTACCGTCATTGGATAATTTACCTTTCACCAGACTATCCATTCACGTGAAATCACCTTTTTCTTCAACATATTCCCTCTGCTTCACTTTTTGTTATCAAGTAAGATCTTTGACTTACTTGCAGTTTCATCAAATACTTTTGTATGCAAAATCTGATCCCGCATTTTGCTAATTCCTACCCTCTGATGAGAAGGAAAGTATTTCTTCGAAACTCCGTGGATTAAGGACTATCCATTTATTAAGCATTTCCTTTTCAGATTAAATATGTTTTTAACTCTTTTTCAAAGTGTTTTTTTACATGTTTTATTAACTATTTGCTCTCTCTCATATATATATATATATATATATATATATATATATATATATATATATATATATACATACATACATACATACATACACATTTTTGTTCATAAGTTTTTATTTCGGTTTCGATTCAAGCTGATGAACCAAAGTCATATGGATATTTTTATTTTTGAAATCACAACTTTATAATGCATAAAAATCGATAGAACATTAACTATAATAATATATCTGAACTCTGCAAGAATTAAAATATCATATTTCAGCTTACTTTACAACAGTGCTTTGCCGGGTGTTCGTGCTAGCTTAGAGAAATACTTTTGCAGTTTTAACAAAAAAGTTACAATAATATCAGAGCGTCTCCATTTACACTGAACATCTACAGAATGCCAACATCAATATATTACATATGAAGGAGTTCCCTGTGGAATTTCCACAGGTCTCGCAAGCAACTATTAATCCCTTGCAGAAGACGAATATGTGTGTGTGTAAGTGCGTAACAAACAGATGATAAAAAGTAGTAAAAGAAATGAGAAATACTCAGTCGAATTAACGTAGACGTTTACAAGAAAGCAATGCATAGAATGGTGCAAATTACATTTATGAGTCCTTGTCCGATATTAAGTTTATATGTCACACCTCTCACGGATAAAAGTAATATCTCTTCATCTTCATTTACACAGGTGCAAAGTCACTCTCTAAATGATACTCGCCAGCGCCTATCTTGTCCCATTCCTGCATCTCCATGTAAGAACTTATAATAGAATTACAAGAGGGGAGGTAACTCCGCCTAGAACAGAAAAGGAGTTTGCTCCCCTTGATCGTATTCAATTGTCCTACCAGAGACCATTTAACATTTTTAAGATACGAGATATCGAAAATGTCATGGAATACAGAAAAGAAATCTATCACCAGTGAATTAAATGATTCAGTCTGACGTTTACAGGCGGCTTCAAACAACTACCTGAAGAGGAGATTACAATGGACGAAATATTGTAAAAATGACAATAAAAATGGAAACAGTTCAAAACATGTAAATAATATAAATCAATGTAGCTCAGTTTAGAGAGATCAAATATAATTCAGAGAAAATAGTAAAAAAAAAAAAAAAGAAAAGAGGAAAAGAGATAAAGGAAAGGAAAAAAATAGAAAGAAAAAAGAAAAATAGAAAGAAATGAGAAAAGAAAAACGAGAAAGATACTAGGAAAAAAGAAAAGGAAAAACGAAAGAAAAAAGGAAAGGAAAAGGAAAAAGAAAAAGGAAAAAGAAAAAGGAAAAAGAAAAAGGAAAAAGAAAAAGGAAAAAGAAAAAGGAAAAAGAAAAAGGAAAAAGAAAAAGGAAAAAGGAAAAAGAAAAAGGAAAAAAGAAAAATGAAAAAAGAAAAAGGAAAAAAGAAAAAAGAAAAAAGGAAAAGAAAAAAGGAAAAGAAAAAAGGAAAAAGAAAAAAGGAAAAAGAAAAAAGGAAAAAGAAAAAAGGAAAAAGAAAAAAGGAAAAAGAAAAAAGGAAAAAGGAAAAAGAAAAAAGGAAAAAGAAAAAAGGAAAAAGAAAAAGGAAAAGGAAAAAAGAAAAAGGAAAAAGGAAAAAAGAAAAAGGAAAAAGAAAAAGGAAAAGAAAAAGGAAAAAGAAAAAGGAAAAGAAAAAAGAAAAGAAAAAAGGAAAAGAAAAAAGGAAAAGAAAAAGGAAAAGAAAAAAGGAAAAGAAAAAAGGAAAAAGAAAAAACGAAAAAGAAAAAACGAAAAAGAAAAAACGAAAAAGAAAAAACGAAAAAGAACAAACGAAAAAGAACAAACGAAAAAGAAAAAAGGAAAAAGAAAAAAGGAAAAAGAAAAAACGAAAAAGAAAAAACGAAAAAGAAAAAAGGAAAAAGAAAAAAGGAAAAAGAAAAAAGGAAAAAGAAAAAAAGGAATGGAAAAAAGTGAAAAAGGATAAAAAAAGAAAAGGAAAGAGTTATGAGGCGACACAACACTTGCATTTTCTGAAAACAGTAATCGCTTAAAAAATATTGATTGCCAGACAAATGGATTAACAGTTGGAGATAATCCATTGATCGGGTCAATGTTAATTAAACAAACACAGATTAGCGTCATTATAAATCAGAATTAATTCTAAATTGACGATCAGTGATGATATAACACTACAATCGCCTTCTTATCCCCAACTCCTGCAGGATGTTCTGCACATAGGGAGAAGAGACTAGAGCGAGAGCACGGTCTGCCCATCCGTTAGAAAAGTTGTGTAGTTTATTTAACATCAACTTTCGTTTACTTATGTTTTGGATTTTATTTAAAAAGTGACATTTACAGTAAGTAAATAAACCTATGTGAATCACTGCTTCAAGCAGGGTTTGGTCTAGTCTTGTTGCAAACATTAGTGGTCAGGCGTGGGCTAGACAAGGTCCGAACAAGGAAGGGTATTTAAAGGATGGATTTTGTTTTTGGTCATTTTGTTTTACGACATATCAACCCTTTTCAGGTTATTTAATGGCAAATTTAGTAATTTGGAAAAAGATTTTATGATTCAAGTTCTTGATATCTTCAAATGGAGTAGGGAGGTGAGAGGAGGGTTCGCTCAAGCACCTGCCCTTTTACTCTTATTTTAAAAGTGCCCTTTTCAGAGGAATATATCATAGGCCTGTGTTACTACATATTTGCCGTTTTTCTCACTTGAGCACTTGTCCTGAAAAAGTTCTCTACACGTCACTGTAATTGGTTTGGTTGTGTTTTACAGCATATCAACCCTTTTGGGTTATTTAATGCTGAATCCAGTCTTTTTTATGTTTCAGTTTTGTAAGGGGGGGGGGAAACAACTTTAACGTTTAATGCATTATGAGTCAGAAAGTCAGTATCTTCCGACAGTTTGATTGGGTGATTATTTAAAGTATGTATGATAACATGTTTTCATTAGCCACCAATCAGGTTTGGATTGCTAAGCCAATACTGCCAACAGCTTTTGCCACTGGACAGAGTTTAAAAAGCTTTAGCGATTTCGCATTTTTACCGATTCAAGCAACTTCAAGTTTTGAAACTCGTTGGAAATAAATTGCGTTATTTAATTTGAAGACCCCGATAAAAATGTAGGTTGACACACAAAAATATTTGAAACTGATTATTTTCATTGAATTATGTTTATTTCCATGTAATGTTCAGAGAAATGGGTAATGTTGGAATTATTGAAATTCAAATAAGCAGACAAGCTCATAAGCATAATACAATTTATTCACAACAGAAACAATTATTTACAGAGTGATATTCATGTCTCAAGAGAATCGTCCATATTGTCCTTGGTTCCTACCAGAACTCTAGTCTCTCTGAGGATCTATAAAGGACGATAACTCTTACTTTATTAGAGATTTCCCCTTTAATTGCAATAACATCCCCCCCTTTGAAATATGGTGCTTGTAGGATGTTTGATGCGTCTATTTGTAGAGTTTAAGTTGGTTTGTATCTTCGTTGTGTCATTCAATTAGATCTTTCTTCTCAGACTTGCTTTGTTTACTGCATATTTCTTGAACATGTTGGGGTAATTCAAATGTGTTTAATAAAATATTTAATGGAATGATTTTATTTGATTGTATCTTTGGAAGATATAAGTGATGAAGTTGATTTGCATGTCTGACCCAATTAGATGATTATACATCCACATTATAGATTACATTACCAGAACGATGTAACCTTGTGTCCGTTTTTCTTGCCCATTGTGATAATATTTTGTCAATACAAGTTGTCCTGGTAGGAATTTATGTAACCTTGTTTCTTGATGGTGATTGAATTTATTTTCTACCATCCTGTTTCTCTTGGGAAGATTATTTGATGACAGATGAATAGCATCCATTGGTAAACATTTTTCTGTTCATCAGTGCTTCAGTAGGAGTATTTTCATTCGGTCAATTTGGATTTGGGGTAGCTCTGTAGCTACTTAGAAATATTTCTATGATCTTGCGAGTAGTTGCTTCCCCTTTTAACTTCAAGAGTGCTCTCTTAAATGTGTCAAAGCATTTGGCTTGGCCATTTGATTGTGGATGGAAAGGTAGAGATCTCAGATGCTCTTAGAAAATTATGCTGAGGTAAATGCAATACCATTATCAGAAACCAAGATTTCAGGAACGCCCAATCTGCTGAAAAGTTTTTGTAGTTTCTTGCCAGTTTCATTTGATGTAGTATGGTTCATCTGGAAAACTTCTGGCCATTTACTGTAAGCATCAACCAATATTAAGTAATGTCGTCCATTAATTGATCCTGCAAAGTCCATGTGTAGTCGTGACCAAGGAATTTCTGAGGTAGCCCATGCATGCAATGTTGCTTAAATATTGTCCGGATCTGGTTTTCGACCATTTTTGTCAAATATGAATCCAAGGTATTTCACATAAGTTTGGAAGAATTTGCATTTGTCTGGTCTTAAGTGAAATCCATATTGTTGAAATCGATCCAGCGTGACAGTAAGATGATGCAGAAGTTCATCTTGGGATGCGTCTGTAACAATACTATCATCAATGTAGGTGGAAACTCCTGGCAATCCTGTGAGCATTGTATCCATAGTTTGTTGAAATATTCCTGGAGCCGACTTTACCCCAAATGAAAAGCGATTAAATTGAAATAATCCCTTCTGGGTATTGATAGTGAGAAGATTTTTGGAATTTTCATCAACTTCCCTTTGTAGATGTGCATCTGCAAGGTCCAGTCTTTCAGTATGGTTAGTAAATATTCCTATGGTGAAGTCCGCACATAGGCGTATTTTGCCATTAGCCTTCTTCACAATGACAACAGGCGCTGCCCAGGACGAGTAATTTGTAGGTTGGATTACTCCTTGTTGTAAATGATACAATTCTTTTTCTGCTGTGGTTAAAGCTGCATATGGTACTGGACGCTTTGGTCTGAAGACTGGCTTAGCACCTGCCTTCAGTTTTAAAGTCGCTTCAATTTTTTAACAACATTCAAGACCCTCTTGAAAAACATTGAACTTTGCTTTAAGTATGTTCTTGAAATGTGCTGTAGCATTGATATTGAAAGAATTGAAAATCAGGTTTAGGGGAACATTGCTAAAAACAAATTCTTCAATAAAATCCAAATCAATAAAATTCAGGTTTGATGCATCAGAAACATAGCACACACACTTGAAAATTATTTTTCTTTAAAAGAGAAATTGCATGTTAATTTACCAGTTAGTTGTATCTTATTTCCCCCGATGCTCCAAAAGCAATACGAGTTGTCTTAAAAGTTGGTTTTCCCAACAACTCCCATGTTGGCTATGAAATTAAAGTGATATCTGAAGTGGTATTGAACTAAAAGTTCACTGGCTTGTTTATCTCAAGTATATATTTTCTCTGAGCTTCAAAATTGATATTAAAAGTGGCAAAAATTGAATTTGATGTGGCATTTTGGAAATGTCCTGGCGTTTTTCTCTGGTTTTTACCTCTTGGCTGTCCAATATTCATCCTGGAAGTGTTGTGGTTATTTTTACCACAAAATCCGTCCTTGTGCCCACAACATGAACAGTGTTAATATGTGGGGTTTTTTAAATGGGTAAAAATGAGCATAGTGCACCTCTCTCTACATGGTGTTGGCGGCTTCTTTCTGTTTCCAGTCAGGGATTTCTCTACTGATTTGACATTGTTTGAAACCGATGAGCTTTGTTGTCGTACTATTTCATTTTAGATTGGTTGTAACAAGTTCACGGATGCAGTGATGATGCTTATATGATAAGGATGCAGAAAAAAAAGAAGCCATTGTAGAAAAAGTTGATATGACGTCAATTCAATACACACATACTTATTTGTGGACATTGGAAGAAAATAGAAAGAAAAACAAAAAAGAAACTTTATCACATGATAAAGACTGTTTCTCATAAAATCGGACCTTAGAACCAATTCCTGGGTGGTCCCAGATTTGGTTGTTGAGTATCAGTGGAAAATGTGTCAATTAAGAGAGAAGAGGATGGGACCATCAAAGTGAAGATGAGAGCTGAGAATGAAGCTATAAAATCGCCCATCCACAAAGCATGGATATTTATTGCTTTTTACTGATATGGTAATTCAGTTTTGGAATGAATTCAGTGGAGACAGAGGTTAGGGGTAATAAACCTGTAGCCTGCTGGCTGACGAATTCAAGTGAGCATTAAAAAAATTGTTGTCCAGCGATTGGAGGAGGGGTTGCCAAAGTTCTGGGTATAATAGAAATACTTGGATTCTCCCCTTTGGAGATGAAACGTGACTGGACCTAGCGAAGGGCGAAAGACAAAGGGACAGCTTCCGATTGGCTGATAGCCATTTGAAACCCATAATAAGGAAGCGGAGTTACAGCTTAACGAAAAGCAAAGACATCTGAGATGACACACAGACACGCATCTTCTTCGGTGATCACCCGCCTCCTATTGCATCCTGGTTGAGACTTGCCACTATTTTCTTTCTAAGTTGATTTTTTTTCTAATGTATAAATTGACAATAAACAAAGAACTTTGTTAGCGAACGGCTGCCCCTATAAATTGTACAAAGTAACCAACGCTTATGAACATTATAACTTGTAATCTTTAGCGCAATAATTATTTTGTGTTATGAAAAAAAAACTGATCCTTGACTTCTTTTGTCTTTGTTTGTAAAACGCCTGTTGCATGGGAGTGCAGTCCATTTCAGATTGGCTCTGTTGACGCAGTTTGAAAGCTGGACCAAGATTTTGAGACAGATGAACAAACCACGGTGGCAGGAGCAAATCCTACCACTGGACGGAGGTAAAGGTGGATGCCATGGGGATTGGATTGTAATTAACTAAGTATATGAAGATAATAAATATTATTGTTTACTTCCAATGAGTTTAAAAACTGGGAGTTGCTTGGATCGATAAATATGCGAGACCACCAAAAGTTTAATTTTAACCTATCTTCATATTTACAGTCCCGTACATTTATATCAGATAATCACATTAAATTATCAAAGTTAAGCATTATTCAGCCTGGTCAGTACTAAAATGGATGACCATTTGGGAATACCAAGTGCTGTATATGCTCTCCGCTTATTGTGGCACTGTTTCCAGTTGTCCTAGACTTATTGCTTAAGGTACAGGTGAATGCCTATGGGGCTGCTGAAGCAACTTTTAAAAGGCCAAAGTGCTCCTCTAATGTGCTGACTAGACTTTCCGTACTTCTGACCTTGTGTCACACTTCCTGTGGAGGGAAGGAATTAAATAACAGACTGCCCATTCTTCCATGGTCACAACCACCGAGAGAGATAAGCTCGGAAAATCAACAACAATAAAAGAATGGGCAGATTCAATGAACTTAGGATGAGGAGATCAACTGATCAACTGACTGGCGAACATGGCCTCAACAGAAAAACTAAAATATGGACGTTAGCATGTACAGGGTCGATGGTGTCATACACACACCTAGAGCCCAACTAAATGTGTTTTCTATGTTTTCTTTTGAGTTGTTTTATTTGTGAGCCTATGCGCACCCCCTCGACAGCTGCCAATGTGGATGATCGCACAACCAGAAGAAAAGACAAAGTAGAAGAGCATGGAAAGTTGGGGACGGTGATGTTGTCGAACGGAGGACTATATGGTTTTATCACGGTAGTAAACAGAGAGAAAATCTGATTTTTAGCTAGAATATGGATATATTTGGGGGACTCTGGCTATTGAAACAGATCAGCGACTGAGCAGAATATGGAATAACTCGCTCACTTTTTCATACCCAGTACCACCAGGAGAAATTAGCTGGGAAAATGAAGACCGATTTCCAAAAGCGATTTAGCAAAGGTTGTTAATCTACAATGGGTTTGTTTTTTTTGTTTTTTTTTGTTTTTTTTACATATTTTCAAGAAAAAAGAAATAGTGTGAGTTTTATGATCATTTCAAATACAAGAACTCAAGTTTGCCCAGCTGGGCAAACTTGAGTTCTTGTACAGGAAAAATATCCAGTAAATAAAATGTAAATCGTTATTATTTTGCATTTTTTTTTTTTTTTTTTTTTTTTTGCATTTCCATACACCAAACATGGATATAAATATCACTAAAACATCCGCTGGGTCATAAGCTTCATTTCGGTACCTTACTTGCCTGGGTGGGTTGCCTTTAGGCCGAGATACACCGCGTCATGCACACACACACACACACACAGTAAAACCAAACTTACTAAGGGAGATAATAACTTCCGATGAATACCGGAAAAATATCCAGTTAATAAAATATTTAGTAAATCGTTATTTCTTTTGCATTTTTTGCATTTCCATACACCAAACATGGATATAAATATCACTAAAACATCCGCTGGGTCATAAGCTCCATTTCGGTACCTTACTTGCCTTTAGGCAAGTCACACATACACATACAGACAGTATGAAAATTTATAAGATTAGGATTTTATTCTTTTTGTTGGTAACACAAATATGAATAAAAATAAAATAAAAAAACAATCTCACCAAACGGACGAGGAGGGGAAAGAATGACCAATACTCACCTGAAAAAGAAATAAAATAAAAAATCATTAGAATTGGACATCAATTTAATTTATTTAAAACATTTAAATGTTCAACTACTATTCTGAAAAAGAAGTACTGATTATAATTATAATATATTGAAATAATGACGTTGGTGTTCAGTTGAGAGAAAAAAAACTCTTCCAGTGGAAAAAAAAAGTTCATTAACAAAGTGAATGATACTAAAAAGACTAGCTAATCCACTGAGCACCACAAACCAATCATGCCATAGCAATTATTTAACTTTCTTCGAAGACAAACAACAATGACAAAAGTAAACAGAGATTAAAAAAATAATAATAATAAATAAATTAAAAAATTAAAAAAAAAAAACTGATGTGGCCAGTTCCGGTGGAAGAATAAAAAAAACATCAATGATTTCTGATGTTCGGTTGACAGAAAAAATGTCTTACTTAAATGAAACCATATTTATGTAATAGAGTTTGTTTTGTTTTTTTTTGTTGTTTTTTTGAAGATTGTAATGCTGGGTATGGGGCAGCCAAACCAGCTGCTAACATTCCTCTGCTTTTAATTGAAACCAACCGAGAGCTCTTTTTAGTATCCTCGTTGTTCCCTTAAGTGCAATTGTCTGGATCTCTTTTGCACTTGGTTCACCAGGAATATTAGTTAGATAGGACTTCAGGTTCTTCTTCATAAGCCACGTGACACCTATAAACTGGTATGATTGATATCTCCCTAAGATTCCAGTTTCTTTTCATATCGTACATGAGACCTTGATATTTGGTCTGTTTCTCCTTTTCAGCTCTGTTCAGACCTCCATCATTAGGGACATTCACTTCAATCAAGGTTGCCACTCTCCCTGACTTATTCTATATAACTATGTCAGGTTTCACAGCAGCATTTTCAAGGTAGGTGGCTCTAGAGATTGTATGGCATATAAGTCATTTCCAACTGTTTTTTTGTGTGTTTTTTAACAAGGTGGTCACCACTTATCAAGGTCTGGAAGCCACTTAGGGATAAGGGTTATTTTAAGTACAGTACGTTAGTGTGGATATTTAATAAAGTGTCTACTTAAGGGGGCGGTTCATCAGGAATTTGTTTACGTTGGACTTAAAGAAATCCAATTTTTCGTCAGGAGATAAGCAGGCAGACGGAACAGAGTTCCACAGGTGTGCAGTTCTAAGAAAAAAGCTTTGTTCATCGAATCTACATTTTGATTTAGGCACAGATAAAGAGTGGGGAAAGTTTTTGACAGTGGATTCAGCTAGACGGGTGTTTTTCGTAAAAGATTGGCGAGGGGGGGGGCAGAGATTGGAGTTCAGACGAGCACCTGCCATGGAAATAACGATAAAACAAAGATAGGCTTGCAACGTCTCTTCTGTGGGAGAGAGGTTGCAGGGAAGAGAAAAGGACACCTCCACTAAGCCACAAAGTCTATTTTGTACTCTGTCAAGGCAGGATAGGCTATTTTTAGCAGCTCCTGCCCAGATATGGCAGCAGTATTCCATCCTTTGACGTACTTGGCTTTTATATAGATAGAGAATTGCATCAGTAGTGAGATATCTTCTGGAGTGGTAGAAGGATCCCACCATCTTTCCAGCGACCTTGGCAACAGACTTGATGTACGTGTTCCATTTCAGATCAGGAGTGAAGGTCAAGCCCAGAAGCTTGTCAAAACATAGGGCTTCTTCTAGACGAGAGCCATCCATTTCAATTGATGCCAGATGGGGATCAGAGCGTTGATGATGTAAAAATAGGAGTTTGGTTTTAGATGCATTAACTGTTCTTTCAGGTTGATGTTCCCAGGATTTGCTGCAGCACTGGATGTTTAATTTTTTTACAGATGGTCCAGTGAAGGTACTTACATACTCCATGTCTCGTCAAGGAGTAGCCGTCCCCCCAAAAAGAACCTTGCAATTTGATACTAGATGACTAACATTTTCCATTTTTGTGTGGCAGAACATGCATTTGTTGTCATTACCGAGACCTGCCATCTTAGACACATGCCCTTTTAAATCTAACATGCATTATTCAAACTGCGCACACATACATACACACACCTTCAATACACATCAGTTATTTGCCCTTTTGGTAATCCTTGTTTTGTCCAACAGGTGGTATTCTCTAGTTCCTGTTTTGTTTCTCTCTCCTCTTTCTCTCGCTTACCTTTGACCTATCAATACGTTCCTACTGTCTATGTAAGGGATGCACCTTTAAACATGCCTTGACAGAATCGTTTTCCTTCTCCAAGGTAGGATCGTGTTGACAAAGTTCTGGTTTAATATGAGTAAGAGTTAACGTGGAAAACGATTTGCATAGGTATTTAGTTAAAAATAACCGTAAGTTTTAAAATAAGTAATAGCGCTAAAAGGAATAATTTGTGTAATTTTTTAGAGAAAGAATGAGAGATAATAACAAATAAAAACAAATAAAACTGTAGCCAGTCAGTAAGTTTTTATTGTTGGTTTTGTTTAAATATATGTGAGTGGCCAAGAAGTAAACAATCTACACGTAATGTTGGTGTCATGTGTGTATATGGTGTAACAATTTGGCGTAATGATTGTCTTACAGCAGCCATGTTGTGTATAATACATGATTGTTCGTTTTTGTTTAAGTTTTAAAATCTGGAATAGGAGAATTACAGGTGGTATCCAATGAGAAAAGGTGGAATTTGCGAAGGGAGAAATAATTTTTTGAACCTGAAAATCGCAAGTGAACGCTATTCTTATGAGTTTATGATTCGGTTAATAAGGGTGATGGGGAAATTAAGTCTACTCTGTGTACGTAGTGATGGTAGTGAGGCAGTTATAAATTAGAGGGAAAAATAGGAACTACTTCCTCTAATGATAATGGTGATGAGTGAAGATTTCTCTCCTACTAGGATGAATTGTAGGATTGCATTATAAGGCCTGAATCTGTCTATAATGAAGTTTTAAAGTTACATAATGTAGTGGATAATAGTCTAGACACAATGAATTTGTATGTGGCATCTGTTGTTGCAAGCCTACGGTAAATTTGGTCCAGAGGGAAATTTCTGCAATCAAAATATTATATACAGGATGTGTTTATGAAAGTATAAAAATAAAATTACTGAAATCAAAATACCAAGCAGGTGATAAAAAGGCAAAGGAACTGATTTGTCTTGTCACAGTTTCTGGTCGTGCTATGCTGGAAATTAGTAAGTATGTTAGCTGACTATAACCACTTCCCAAACTTTCCATAAACTAATTCCAAATATATTGACCTTACTGTTCAGTCCTTTGTTGCAGTTATGATCGTGTGATCATAACTGCAACAAAGGACCGAACAGTAAGGTCAATATATTTGGAATTAGTTGATTAACAATCCTACTTCAGGTTCCTTTGTGTTCCTTGAACAACTTTCTCCCCATATTGTCTTTCTGACTTCACTTCCTTTAACTTTGTTTTGATGATCAACTATTTATGCTATTGTTTTTCATCTTTTTTCTTTTCACTTCCTAAAACTTTGGGGAAGGGGAGGTCTACGATACCACAGGTTGTATAATGTATTCTATAAAAGCCACTTTGCGTGTGTGTATGTGCGAGTTCTTTTCTCATAGGTTCGAAAACGGTAAGGTAATTTACATGTTCTTAAATAGGTTTTGTACAGAAATTCGTCCGATAAGTATCGAAAAAATCCGATCCTAAAAGTAGTTTTTCTTTCTTTCTTATAGATAAGAAAGAAGAATTTTTACAGGGGAATACTTTACGTTAAACTGGCAAGGGAGATAAAATCGTAGCAAATTATTTCTTAAAAAAAACAAACAGAATTATTGACATCTGAAAGTATAGCTCAGTGGTAGAGCATTTGACTACAGATCAAATGATCTCTGTTCAAGACTGGGTGTACCTCAACATTTTATTTTAATTTTTTCTTTAATGAGTTCAATTTACGATAAAAGAAGTACCATTTAAAATCGCTGCAAATCATTTGTTTGCATATTTTAAAATTAAACATTAATCAGAGGTGACTTTTCCAGGGCATTCATTGTCAAACCCAAATATCAGCTGACATAATATTATAAATAAACACAGATGGAATTTGATGTACGACATTATTATTTATTTATTTTTTTTTTGCAAATTAGTCCACCAGGCAAATTATTCCTTCTAATATATAATATTCAACAGAGGATGCAGTCTATAATAATACATATGCAATCTGCATAAATTAAAATATGTTTAAGCATATTGTATGACTGGGCAACGCTAGGTGTCCAGCTAGTCGTTTATACATGCTCAACAAGTGAAAGGGGAACAAGTGAAGAGTTCTAATAAAGGGAGATAACCCATAACTATTTGTTGTAAACAAGGTCTTGGTCAAAACTTTAACCAAAAGATGGTGTTGAGTT
This sequence comes from Euprymna scolopes, assembly GCF_053919585.1. Lineage (NCBI taxonomy): Eukaryota > Metazoa > Mollusca > Cephalopoda > Sepiida > Sepiolidae > Euprymna > Euprymna scolopes. The sequence continues at coordinate 91,129,466 of NC_136505.1, forward strand.
GAGAGGGGATAGCAGACAAGTTATTTAATGACTGGCTAACAGAGCAATTAAATCGTTTTATAATTTGGAAAGACAAACTTTTGAAGGTCATTTACTGGGCAAGCTGTGACAAAATTAAAATCAAGTTCTGTTTATTTATGGAAGTTTATGCAGGTATATGGGCACATGAAAAAGTGCTAAGTGTCAACCCAAATCAGAAGACTACAGATTATATAACAATGGTAATAATGTAAAGAGTTCGGACAAAGGGAGATAACTCATAATTCTTACAAAGCGATTACATAACATTGGGAGATAATGTGAGAGTTGCGTAACTAACACTCAATATGGTTTCCGTTTTGCTAGATCTACAGCAGATGTGCTTACAGTTATATCTCATAGGATTAGCAAATCCCTCGACGGAGGCAACCTTTCTAGGGCAATTGCTCTTGACATATCTAAAGCCTTTGATAGGGTATGGCATAAAGGTTTACTTCATAAGATCTCTAGCTATGGTATTGCTGGAAATGTCTTCTCAATTATTAAATCATTTCTTTCTGATAGGTTCATAAGAGTAGTAGTTGAGGGGCAAAAATCAGAAGCTCACAGTATTAATGCCGGTGTCCCTCAGGGGTCCATCCTGAGCCCAACTCTTTTCCTGATCTACATTAATGATCTTCCAAATCACATCCTTACATCATTTGTAGACATTTATGGTAGCACATCTAAGACAGTAAACGACCAAGTTCTCTCCAATTCTCTCTCCTCTGATCTTGAGCACATAGTGCAATGGGGTAAGGAGTGGCTGGTTACTTTTAATGCATCTAAAACCAAGCTTCTCTCTTTACATCATCAACATTCTGATCCACATCTGGCATCAATTGAAATGAATGGCTCTCGTCTTCAGGAGGCCTCAAGTTTTGACAAGCTTCTTGGCTTGACCATTACTCCTGATCTTAAATGGAACACCTACATCAAATCTGTTGCCAAGGCCACTGGAAAAATGGTGGGATCTTTCTATCGATCCGGTAGATATCTCACTGCTGATGCTATTCTCTATCTATATAAGAGCCAGGTACGTCCAAGGATGGAATACTGTTGCCACATCTGGGCAGGAGCTGCTAGAAAGGACTTGGCCTGCCTTGATAGAGTTCAAAATAGACTTCGTAGCCTCGTAGGAGATGTCCTTTTCTCTTCCCTGCAACCTCTATCTCACAGAAGAGATGTTGCGAGTTTGTCTCTGAAGTATCGTTATTTTCATGGAAAGTGTTCAACTGAGCTTCAATCTATGGTCCCCCCTCGCCAAACTTTCACAAGAAATACTCGTCTAGCTGTAAACACTATCAATAATTCCCCCCACTCTTTATCTGTGCCTAAACCTAAACGTAGATTACATGAACAAAGCTTCTTTCTTAGAACTGCACGCCTGTGGAATTGTCTTCCGTTTTCCTGCTTTCCGGCTGACTACAATATGGTTGTCTTCAAGTCTAACGTAAATAAGTTCTTGATGAGCCGTTCCATATAAGTTATCAAATTTACCAAATTTTCATTACTAATGATTATTATATTGACCAATTTCTACTGTACACTCTTTAACCCTTATCCTTGAGTGGCCTCTTGGCCTTGATAATGTGGTGATGCCTATGTAAAAAAAAAAAAAAAAAAAAAAAAAAAAAACAATAGATTTTGTGAGAAGAAAAAAAAATGAAACAAATTTAATGACTTCTGTGGCTTTAGAAAAAATTTTTTTTTAAATTTAATGGGGCAGAAAAAAGAAAACTGGAAAAAAAAGAGAAATAAAGAGAGAAATAAAGAAAAAAGAGAGAAATAAAGAAAGAAGCCAAAGAGAAAAAAGCCAAAGAGAAAAAAACCAAAGAGAAAAAAACCAAAGGGGAAAAAACAAAGTTTGAGGGACAGGCTCTTAGGTAGGGTGCTATTAGTCATGACAATGGTTGAAAAGGTGTTTTTTTATAATTGTTAAAGGAAAGAAGCTTAGCCTTAGTATCATTAAGTGTTACCATCCACTTGCGGCTCCATCCCACTACCAACTGAAGGTCGTTTTCTAAGGTTTCTGCTGTCACCTTGGATATGTGTACATTCGTTTCCACTACCAACTAACTTTAGTTTTGAGTATTCATTTCTGATCAAACTGGCTGGAAGAAAATACTTCTTAAAATGCTAGACAAAATCCACCAGAAGAAAAAAAAAAAAAAAATTACTGATTTTTGGTTTTATATAAAATCGCATCTTCATAAACCACCTATCCAACACAAAAAAATATAGCTTTGTGACACATAACCATAAGAAACATCACGTATAACGATTTGAGAAACATCACAAACTTTCAAATGTGTTGCTTGTAAAGAAAATAAAAGGCTTACGTTTTTGAATTTTTGAGATGAGGGTTGGTTATGTGTATTATTTGGATTCTTCAGACTAATGTTCTCATCTTGAATGTTATTCTCATGTTTCGGTCGATGTAACTTCTGACCTTCTTTCGATCTATCTTGTCAAACTCTGGAACTTTTACATCAAACTCTGGAGTCTGCACGGAATTTCAAACGGAACCCTTTATTTAATCCATGAAGGTTCAACAAGATACACCTGAAGAACGTTGGAGGTTTTACAGATCGAAACGTGAAAATAACACTCAAGTTGATAATAGTAGTGCAAAGAATGCAAAAGTCGACTTTTTTTTTAATTTATTTTTTAAAAAAATTTTTTATTTACTTTTAATTTTTTTATTTATTTATTTTTTTTTATTCATTTTATTTATTTATTTTTTATTTATTTTTTATTTGTTTTTTATTCATTTTTTATTTTTATTTATTTTTATTTTGTTTATTTATTTTTTTTTTTACATGGAGGTCACCAGTCACCACTTATCAAGACCCAGAAGCCACTCAGTGATAAGGGTTATTGTGTGTACAGTAATCAATGGGATAGTATCGTAGTAATCGTTATTATTGGAGATTTGATAAAGTGTCTTACTTAAGGGGGCGATTCATCAGGAATTTGTTTATGTTGGCCTTGAAGACATTCAAGTTGTAGTCAGGTGGGAAACAGGCAAACGGAAGAGTTCCACAGGCATGCACATCTAAGAAAGAAGCTTTGTTCATGGAATCTACGTTTTGATTTAGGCACAGATAACGTAAACGTTAATATACAAACGTAGTTTTAACAAAACAAAAAAATCTTGTACGATGACAATATAAAACGATTCAAAATTCTAAACGCATCATACATAAAATCTTGACAGCCTACAATTAACAAAATTAATTAGAAATTAATTTCATAATTGAATGCATACGTTAGGCATGTTTTCGTTAGCACTAAACAAGTGTGGGTGTGTGTGTGTGTGTTTATATATGTGTGTGTGCGCGTCCATGTGATGATCACACGTAAAACATTGTTTTCATTCCATTTCTATACTCTTTCCTCTCGAGCTAATACAACATACACGCACATATATTACACTGAAGATGACATGATAGATTGAAAAATGTGTTCTTAAAAAAATTTTTTTTTTTTTTTTTAGACATTTTTATTCCTACAGGTCAACAAATTAGAAATAGAGAAAAAAAATATAAACATTTATACATTTTTGTATTGATTTTTTTATATATGTGTGTATGTATAGATATCTATAAAAGTGAAATTGTCTGTGTGTGTACATTTCCCTACCAAACTACTCTGCCAATTTTCAGACTCAAGATTTGACATAAGGGGTATTAATTATTCAAAACAACTTTTGTTTCAATAAAAATAACAGCGAGTGCCTGTGTGCCCGCAGTAAAAAAAAAAAAAAAAAAAAAATCCACGTAGGCTCAAACCCGAAAGAGGGAAAGAAGGGGAAAAGGTAAGTGGCAAACGGTCCAATTGACCAGCACAGAATTAATCTCTTTGTTCTAATTATTAGATATTATGCACCCAAGGGATCGCTCTTTAACATGGTATTGGTTTCAACCCATTTTGATGCGGCTGACAAGCTTTTAGTGGATATACGAACACCCATACAAACAGACGTTTGAGACATATAGAATTAAATATATATATCGATATAAATTAACTTTAAATAACAATCTTAACATGGACGAATGGTGGCCTTATAGAGATACAGGAAACTTTCACGTGTAAGTAGTTTTCTAGCATGGTAGAGAGAGCCCACCTTCTTTGCAGCAGCCTTGGCAATACTCTCAATGTATATTCCAGTTCATGTTCCATATAAACGTTAGGCCAAGGAGTTTAAAGGAAGGACTTTCATGTAATGTGTTCTTGTCCATTGCTATTGGTGGTAGAGAAAGTTTCTTGTACTTATTGAAGAAAACAAGTTTAGTCTTGGCAGCATTGAATGTGATCATCCATTTTTCTTCCCATTCCACTACAGATTTGAGGTTATCCGCTAGTGTTTCTGCCATTTCCTTAGATATGCATTCATTTGTTTTCCCCTCGTGCCTGTTATAGAGAGTCGTGCCATCAGCAAATATACCCATCTCCGGAACAATTTTATCAGGGAGGTCATTTATGAATATCAGGAAGAATAAAGGTCCAAGGACAGACCCCTGAGGTACTCTCGCATTTATATCATATAGTTTAGATGTACAACCGTCGAGGAGAACCTGGATTTTTCTCTTACTTAAGGATTTAATTACATTATGTATTCTTCCAGTGATACCATATGATCTAATTTTCCTTAGAAGACCATCGTGCCATACCCTGTCAAAAGTCTTAGATATATCGAAGGCTAGCACTCTACTCTAAGATTGTTTTGTCCAGTGAACAGTATATACGTTCAGAGATTACAGTTAAGATATTCGCTGTGGAACGGGCTTTCCTAAATCCATATTGTTTGTTGGTTTGGAGTTTAGCAGCTGTAAGGTGTTAGACTAAGGCTTGATTAATCAAGGACTCAAATATTTTGTCGAAAAGCGAGAGAAGGCTAATCAGGCGATAACTTAATGGGTCAGTTCTTTCACCAGAATTCTTGAAGACTAGCACTACAGAACGGTTTTCCAACAGTCGGGAAAGCAAGATGCGTTAAGGCATTTGTTGTAAAGTTTGGAGAGAACTGGAGAAATCTCAGGGGAGCATTTTTTTAATAGCACAGCCGGGATGAAGTCGGGTCCACTTGCTTTTGAGGTATCTAGGTTTCTTGATGATACCATGTATATGAGTGATTTTCAAATCGTCTAGTGTGGCGTCTGTCTGCAAAGGAAAGTCGGAGAGGGAGTGGTGTGCCGGGTCCAGTGTGGAGTTTGAGGCAAATCAACTGAGAAGCAGGTTAGCTTTGTCGGTTGCCGTGCAAGCAAGCTCATGATTGTTTGATAGTGGGGGAATCGTTGACAGAATTTACTTGGGGGAATTGTTGACAGCATTTATTACACTGTTGTAGATTTTCCAAAATTCACGGGTTCCTAATTTCTGTGCTTTGATGCGTTTTCTGGTGGTTTCAGTGTATTCTGTCTTAGCTGTCGCTATTGCTCTCTTACAATTACTATATGCTTCTGTCTGTTGGAACTGAACTTTTGTCAGTTAAATCTGCAGTACACACGCTGCCTTTGAGCAATGGCAGCTGCACAAGGAGAAGTAAACCATTGGGGAGAGTGGGGCTTGCTAGAGAATTTCCGTGGGTTTTTTTTTTTTTTTTCTTTTTACTCATGTGCTTTTTAAATATTGTATAATGATCTATATTTCTTTTAGACTATCGTCTGCACAACATTTTCTGGGAAACTACTGGGCCAATCTGGCTGAAATTTTTTTATAGACCTTTGTCATAAGGTGCCGCCAACTAGTATAATGCACAGTTAAGAATTAATAGAGATTTATAGAAGTTAATATTTAATGCAAAAATGAGCAAAAATTTAAACATATTCAACCATCAATTCGACACAAAGCGTTCATTCTAAGACAATGGTCTACAGGGCTCTACTTTGCGAGTGAAACAGTCATATTTGTGAGTGATTTTTCAAAATGGTGACTAGAAAGAATGAAACGCTTATCTTTTGGCGATTGTATTTCTTTCAATGACAATTTTCCAAAGCTCATTACTGAGTGAAAAATATCTTTTCAACTTTTATATATATATATATATATATATATATATATATATATATATATATATATATATATATATATATATATATATATATATAAAACGAACAAAGTTAAATTATTTAAACAATAAAAGAACAATATACTCTTTTGTTTTTATACCTTTAGGTATCAACATAAAATTTGTTGCATATTTGGAATTACACTTTAAAAAAAAAAAAAAAAAAAAGAAAAAAAAAAAAGAAAAAACACACACACACAAAGAAATCTTTATATACATACTGTCACAAGAACGAAGAAGTCATTCTAAAAATCATGTGGGTTTGGCTAGTAACTTTTCTATTTCGCTAGTAAACGAAAATATTTAGTTGTCAAAGGTCAACTAAAGATAAATTTGTCCGTAGAGCCCTGGGCTATAACTTTTACCTCTTAACATGCTAAAAACGCTAGTAAACTAATATTGAGTAATGGATAAAGAAAAAAAAAAAAAAAGAGAAGGAAAGAAAAAATGGATAGCAAGAATCAAGATGTACGAAACAATCACGTTGACACACCGGTTCTCGCCAGATCACCGAAGTTAAGCAACGTTGAACCTGGCCAATACCAGATGGGTGACCATTTGAGAAAGGTAGGTTAAGTTGTAGATGGCCTATGCCCCTCCAGGGGCTCAAAGGTTATGGAAGAATCAAGATTAAAATTGGGACCCTAAAATTTAAAAGTAAATAACAATATCAGAATAAAATACGAAGTTTATAGGCCGTCAGATGTCGATGGCAGTATAAGCGGAACTGCTTTACTTTATTATAGAGATATATGTGTGAAAGGAAGAAAGAGTTGATGGTGGCAAACTCCTAAAAGGTTTTGATATTAGAGTAAGGCCAATTATCATCAGAATCAACTTACTAAAAATGATACCAACTTCAGATCAGGTAACGCAAGCTCAAACAATGAGCCACAGTCAAGAAAAATCTATATTCCATACAAATATCCCTACTGTCATTGCTGGTTTTACATTACTACAATGGTCTTATGTTTAAAAGATAAATAAAAAGCTTATAAACTTAGCTTCTTCCTAACAAAAGCTTAAAGTGTGGGATCAACTGGTGAAAATTGATACAGACTTTAGATCAGGTAACTCAGGCTCAAACTATGAGCCACAGTCACGAAACAGAAAGAAAGGAAATTCAAAACGTTGAAAGAGACAGAAAGTGAAACCCTAACTCGCTAAGCACCTCAACTGATTGGCTAAAAATATTTCCCCTTGAATATCCACAAGTTTTACGAAACTTGAACTTGATGAGTGTCAAATTATCATGACTTATATCGAGAATAGCAAACGATATACACAAGAGAAAACATGTATATTGTTTCAGCATTTTTTTTTTTTTTTTTAAGATAGATCTTTAAAAGGCTTATCAGGTTTTATTAGAGAATTGTCAGTTCGCTTATAACAAGATTTAATTGTTAGATAAATCGTAGATTGGACATAACAGGTCAAATGAAGGACAAAGACAGGATTAACCTTCAATGGGAAGAACGGGTACTCTTTAGTTGCATTCCTTCAATTCACTTAAAACTTGTCGTCACAGACGAACAAACAGAACAATTGCTGCATTTCATCTGTTTTTATTTTCTTATCAGTTTGTTGAAGGTGAGGATGGAGCAACCTACCGGATGCCAAACATTCACCTGCTATCAGATATCCCAACCGAAAGATATTTTTAAGTTTCTGACCGTCCCTTTAAGTGTAATTGTTTGACTCTTTGACACTTTGGTTCACCGGATATATTTGCCTGGTAGTTTATGAAGTTCTTTTTCATGAGTTCAGTTGCTCCCATAATAACTGCAATGATAGACATCTTCCTAAGATTCCAGTTTCTTTTCATGTCGTACATAAGACTTTCGTAATCCGTTATCTTTTCTCTTTCAGTTCTGTTTAACACAGACATTAACTTCTAAGATTACTTCTTTCTACTCCTTGTCGCATATTCTTTCTCTTTAGACTTGAGTATTCAACATCGTAATTTATCATGTATAAACACAAAAGTTTTGTCAAACTGATTGTTGGATATGGTTAAATTTGTGCTCAGTGTTGTATTACATACTAATTCTTATTAATCCGTAACTGTGCATTTTTTTTTTCGACATGGAGATCACCACTTATCAAGGTCTGGAAGCCACTCAGGGATAAGGGTTATTGCGTGTACAGTAATCAATGGGATAGTGTCGTAGTAATTGTTAATATTGGAGATTTGATAAAGTGTCTTACTGAAGGGGGCGGTTCATCAGGAATTTGTTTATGTTGGACTTTAAGACATCCAAGTTATAGTCAGGTGGGAAACAGGCAAGCGGAAGAGAGTTCCACAGGCGTGCAGTTCCAAGAAAGAAGTTTTATTCATGGAATCTACGTTTTGATTTAGGCACAGATAAAGAGTGGGGAAAATTATTGACAGTGGTTTCAGCTAGATGGGTGTTTATCGTGAAAGATTGGCGAAGGGGGGGGGACCAGAGATTAGAGCTCAGATGAGCACTTGCCATGGAAGTAATGATAAACCAAAGACAGGCTCATCTCTTCTGTGAGAGAGAGAGGTTGCAGAGAAGAGAAAGGGGATTCCCCCACTAAGCCACAAAGTTTATTTTGTATTTTGTGCATCAAATAGATACCATAAGAATTGGTTCGCCGCACCTTATCATTAAAGGCCATACAAAATTTCAGCCAGACTAGCTACATATTTTTCAAGATGGAATGGATGGACAGACAGACTAAGAGAAATATATATATATATATATATATATATATATATATATATAAACACACACACACTAGCAGGCCACCTGGTGTTGCCCAGTTGTACGATACGCTTAGATATGATTACGTATTTATTAATATAGAGACAATTGTTTATCGATTATTATATTGAAGGTAATATATAGTAATGAGATCAAAACTAAGAAAATATATATATATATTACTTGGGTGCCATCAGCTAGAATCGAAACCAAAACATACAACTCTCCACCCTTATTCCTTAGCCTCTGAGCCATGCCCGTACGCATATATATATATACACACACACACACACACACACACACACACACACACACATGGTATAATCACGTTAACATACCGACTCGCCAGATCACCAAAGTTAAACAATGATAACCTGGCCAGTATAAGATTGGAGAGGCTAGGCGCTGTATGTACCATGCCGAATTGTAGAAACTTCCAGATTGGTGTATATGTATATATATTAGTGTAGGGATGATTAGTTGAAATCAGGAAGCGGAAAAATCAGAAGATTTATAAGAATCGGAATCGGAAAAACTGATGCCTATTTTTCGATGCCAAACCGATTCTTTTGCCTTTTTTTTTTTAATTTGATTTTGTTTAAAGTAAAATCTTCCATTGCTGGTAATAATGATAAAATAAATATTTATTGATTTTAAATTGCCAGTAAAACTAAAATCGATAGATCATCATCCACAAGTGTATTTTGACGTTTAAGAAAATATCTGCATATTTAACACATGCTTTTTTATGAAAATCGGGGAAAATAACAATCTTATAGTTAAATAATTAGAGATTTATAAAGAATCGGAATCAATAATTATATCGGAACCGGAAAAAATATTGGAATCATCCCATCACTAGTGTGTGTGTATATATATACATACATACAAAATTCAAAAATATAACGGTTTAAATCAAAACAAGTGCAGAATTTCATTCAAAAAATAAACATTTATTCATTAAAATTAAATTTAATATTTCTATTCATAACTGAATCTTTATCAAAAAAATGCACTTCTCATTAGGTCATCGACGTTGAGCCTGATCGTTACAATATGAGTGACCATTTAGGAATATCAGACATTGTATTTAAAAGGATTGAAACTTTCTTTTAGAGGAAGCTGTCTCAACCCAATTAGAGTAAGTGTCGTTTTAGGGTTGAGGAAAGGGGAACTCAACATTGCTGCTTTTATCATGAACTAGCTATATACCTACCCAGCGTTGCCCGGGAGTGTATTTACTTGCAATTTGCATTATATTTCTTTCCTGCGCCCTGAATATATATTTCTTCTCACAAAAGGGAAATAAGTCTCTAATGAATACAAAGAGAAAAAGGAAATATTAATATTACTCATACGGAACTCTTCCTGCTCTCTGATGAAGGGATTTATCCCAGAAATATTTAAAACAAAAAAAAGAAAAATCTTAAAAGATGCTTACAAGAATTTTCATTTGAATTAAGAAAAAAAATTTGCAGCAGGTAGATTATTTTTTGGAAGGATTTTTTTTTTAATAATGAAAATTGCTCCCAGACAAGGCATGAAGCTAATTAATGCAAAGAACTAAAAGAAAATGAAAAAAATCTAGCCAACGATATATTATCTGGAAAAACTGACTCAGAAAACAGCAATTCATCCCCCATTGTCAGAAGAAACATTCATGGAATATGAGGACTAAAAGAATAAAATAAGGGAACTATTTTATTTTTTCTTTACATATAACAACTTTTAAAAAAATTAATTTTCTATTGAGTATGAAATATTGATTTTGTAGGACGGTAGCTTTCGATGATACAAGTCGAGAATCAAAGTAACTGCATATACAAGAGTTTTTCTTCTATATATGTGCATATACAAGAGTTTTTCTTCTATATATGTGCATATACAAGAGTTTTTCTTCTATATATGTGCATATACAGGTGTTTTTCTTCTATATATACAGGAGTTTTTCTTCTGTATATAGGTATATACAGGAGTTTTACTTCTGTATATACGTATATACAGGAGTTTTTCTTCTGTATATGTTTATAGACAAGTTTTTCTTATATATATATATATATATATATATATATATATATATATATATATACACACAAGTTTTTTTTGTTTTTTCAGACTGGTAATTTTTACTATGGAGAAATTATTTATTCATCTCAGTAATGAACATTTAAGTAATCTATAATAAAAACATGTTGCAATATTTTGGACTCATAATGGGGGCATGTTCCCTCGAAGTTAGAAGATTCTATTTATAAGCGTTGCTGCTAGGAACTGATGAATCGAATCAATTCACGTTTCGCTATCAACCAATCAGAAACCAGAATTGCTCCATAAAAATTAAACCTTGCACATATTTTTTTCGTGTCAACACGAGAAGGATCTTTTACTCGGTGGCTGCAAAATTATAAAGTCCGGAACCTGTACAGCACAGCTGTCCACCGAGAATTCGTCATCTCCAGGACTTGCATAGAATAACCACCCATTGGAAACCCTTCTGAAACTAAACATGGTTTACAACTAAATAAAACTATTTTATTCAAAAGGAGATTAAAAATAACTTCTGGCGCTAATGTTATGATGAATACTACACTGTGATCTAAGCCAAAAGGTTAAAGATCCATAAAAATATTTTTGCGAGTTGGCATTTTCAAATTAATGAAAAAAATACTATATATCTTGCATCAACATAATTTTTTTTTAAATAAATAACTTACTTTATCCATACATTCATACTGAACATTTATAAAAAAAAAGGAAATATGTTTTACTTTTAATCATACGATTGTATGCACACACACACACACACATTATATATATATATATATATATATATATATATAGACACACAATAGAGGGAGAGATAGCTTAACTATATAAGCTCAGAGTCGTCTATAATATAAAGGACAAACATCTCACTAAAACTTGAAAAATGCTCAACAAAACCCTATAAAATTTTTTATTTTACTTATTGTAACCCCAGAAAAATGTCTAAAATTTCCAAAATCATGCAGATTCCATGAACAAAGACTTCTTCCTAATACTACCCTCCCTGTGAAACTGTTCCACTAGCCTGCTTTGGAGCTGACTACAATATGGTCATCTCCGAGTCCAATGTAAACAAGAGGGAGAGGGAAAACGGAGGAGGTGGAGGGAGAAGTTATGTTACACATTTGCCCTGGACAATGCCAGGTAGCTTTGCTAGTATATGCTAAATTCTATGTTTGTGCATCTAATACAAGTTCTGGGACTATTATGCACAGGTGATAGAGTCATTGAAGGCGTTTTATTCACAATTCAAGTTTTAGCGATCTACATAAAACAAAAACAAATGCAATGATGTAAAAAAACAGAAAAAACAAACATGATAATCACGGCTGAGGTTGCAATAAATCTGAATCGTAGACTTTATGCCAACTGCCATGCCAATCAAGCACCACCAAATATGGCAGAAGCCAATTCATTAGAGTTTAGCCAATCTAATTCTGATTGGACAGTTAGAAACCAGATACATGCTTAATCTGCCAGATGTGATGCTTCCATCTGGAAATGGTTAAAAGTCGGCCGCACCGCTTAAACACATAAATAAGGATGCTACGGTGAGATCTGAAATAAGAGATCGTAATTAAGGCGAGATTTTCAATATTGACACGAGTGACCCATGCGTAATTTGGATATTCTGCATATTTTGATTTTTCAGGGGGTTTTTTTGGGGGGGGGGGGGCTGCAATTTCAATTTCCACTCTTTCAAAGCTGGTTTTAATGAAGTGTTTTTTTTTTTCTTCTTAAACTATTATTTAATGTAACATTGTTATCAGGCAATGTCCATGTCACAAAATAGCTATCGTGTCACTACACAAATGTCATTGTTTTTAACTATTCCAACTATTAACTAAAACGAACTTTGTCTGTGTATCTGTGAGTTTGTTCCTGACGATCTCGAAAACGGCTGGACTGATTTCTATGAAATTTCACACAAAAGGTACTTTATGTGCCTAGCAGCGTTCTTAGATAGGTTTTGTGTCGGAATGTCTTCGATAAGTATCCATAATAGAAATAATCGGATGAAAGAAAGAGGAAACTTTGACCAAAGTTAACATCTTACACGGCCTAACATCACAAGTGCATTTGTGAAGTTTTATTACCAACCAAGCCAAAAGGCCCGACATAAAATCAACATTAAGTTCTTTGATATGACAGGGGCGCATTCGAAATGAATGTTTCTGTTTAAAGCACAACTGCACCATGACACTTGACTTTTGCATTTTAAACTTTAATGCAAGCTATTATATCCAAAAATAATTTTATAAAATCAACAGTAAGTTCTCTACAGTGCAATGTAGACTACAATGTCTTGTGCAATAAGTCATAGCAAGAAGCGTGTGAGGCTTTCTCCCGGTGCACTGGGACGTATCCCCAACTAGAGCAGGCAATCGATTTGATTAAAAAAAAAAAAAAAAAAAAAAAAAAAAAAAAAAAAAAAATGGCGATTTCATCGATTTTGATGACAATAAAAAATCTGAGAGTGTGAAACATTTACTCATCATTCAATCCCAGGAAACGTCAGGTCACCCTACTAGTATATTTCTAAAATGTACAATTTCTATTAACATTATCGCTACACCTGAGCATCTGATGTATATGACGTTAAGGTTATCAAAGGCTGCATGAGAATAATTATATAGAAGTTTGAAGCGAACACAAGCCCTATGATATTATTTTGCACCCTCTATACAGAATAATGACTAACTTTAGATCATGGGAAATAAAGTTTATACTCAACACAACATGGCCATCAATAACTATTTCAAAAAACATTTTTAGAAAGTTCATCTTTAGGTATCAAGATTTTTAAAAATATTTAAAAGGTTGTCAAAGAACGGTAACAAACTTACAAACATAAAATTAGCTGAGTGTATTATTATGTAGTTTGTATTTTTTTTTTTATTTATCTCCCCTTGAAATAATAGTTTGAACTTATGTTTTGCATTGGTGCATTACTTGTTTGTTTTTTTTTATGTCAGAACAAGTCAAGCATGCGAGTTTCCCCTGAACGAGTAAAAAATTTACTTTCACCATAACTAATGTTTGTGCTAGATTTCATAAATATTCACGGTGTGATTATTAAGAAAAGTATGAACGGACAAACGATTTTGAGACAACTTTACCTCTATAATGGCCCCTAGGGAGACAGCTAGTTATCCTGGAAAATTAGTTCTGGCAAAAATTTATTTTCACCATAACTAATGTTTGTGCAAAAACTGAAAAAAAATCCAAGGCGTGGTTATTGAGAAAAGTGAACAAATAAATAGGAGTGAATTACTTGGTTTAACCCCTCTAAGGCTTTTGTATTGCTTGATACTAAAGAATATTCTTTCTACTTCTATTATCGTTGTATAGGAGCCAAACTTGGATGCCCGGCATTGCCTGGGTGTTTGGAGGTGTGTGTTGAGCACAAGAAAAAAAAACAAAAGTGGTCGTAAACAGACAAGCTCGAACCTGTATCGTGAAGGAGGAAAAGAATATAAAAAAAAATTTTTTTTAAAAGTGATGTCTTTGCCATTGTGTCCATCGCCAAACCAGAAGTGCGAAGGTTTAAATTAAGGCTAGACAATCGAAAAGAGGGGGATGACTTTCAAAAATATTGGCAAAAAAAGCGACCCCTCCTTGTAGAAAAGTGCCTAGTTGAGGGTGAAGGAATTAATGTTTTTAGCCAATTTTTTTGATGCTTGTCATCTGAAGGGTCGAGCTTCAAAACGATACTGATTTCGTCAAAATCTATTGCCTCTATTGAAAGTTTTAGGCAAACATACATACATACATTTAAACAGATAGGTGAGATTTACATTATAGATAATGCAGCAAACGTCCTATTTAGTTTTACAAAATATTGGAAATCAGTCAAAACTATTACGACACACGACACCGTAACAATCAGTAACGGTGGAAATCGGGTAGAATTTGATTTAAGAGGACAGCTCAACAAGAACTTATCTACAGGTGAGCAGGTCTGGGTAAGAATCTTTGTTCATGGAATTTGCATTTAGGCAAAGATAGTAGGGGAAATTGTTGACAGTGGTTATATCTAGACGAGTGTTTGTTATGAATGTTTTGTAGGAGAGGGCATTGGTTTAAGCTCAGTCAAGTACTTGATGTGAAAATGGCAATAGAGCAACGATAAACTCACGTCTCCTCTGTAAGAATAAGTTATAAGGAGAAGAAAAAGACACTGCCTACTAGTGTAATGTTATTACTTTGAAAATGAACCAAGCGTTGTATTTAGAGACTTGCAAAGGAAATGAAACTTTGATACAAACATTTTTTAAGTGAAAGAAAAAGTTATTTATTTCATTCGGTTTCATATGCAAGTCACCGACACGTATTTACATCACGACACAATGTGTTCGCTCTTTCTTTCCCTTTGTTGATCGGATAACTGCTTTATTTCTAGCTACAATCAGCTATTGTGCGGCAGTAATTCTCAGAGACTGACAGGTCGGCCGGCTCGTTTTCGAATGAGTAAGGGGAGAGCTTCCAACTCAACATGGATTTTTTTTCTTCTCTGTAGTAGTCAGCAAAATACAGCTGTTACTTTTGCCCAGGGAAAATGTTGACGTACAAAAAAAAATAAATAAATAAATGAATAAAGGAATAAAAAGCCACGCGATTCTTCCTTTTTCTTCTGTCTTTTCTTTCAATCTTGGTGCAAACTAAATTGTGTTTAGAATTTGGTAATACTGACACCGTGCAGCTACTGAAATTCTTTTTCTATAGTTTTCCACAGCCTACTTGTTCATTTTCTGCCTCAACCAAAGATGATTGGATGTCGAATGGAAAACGTTTGTGACACCTATAAAACTTAATCATCTTGATTTTCACATAGAAAAGATTAAAAAAAAAAATCGGAAAAATATAAAACAGTATAATTAAACAGAAGGCCTACTATTTTTAACAACCTTTGTGTGTGTGTGTGTGTGTGTGTGTGTGTGTGTGTGTGTGTGTGTGTGTGTGTGTTATATAGACAATGATGCTGATGGCTTTCTAATTTCATGAGAGCTGGGACCTGGGAAATTTTACGAGTTCTTGGGAAATTTATGTCACACTTCCCAGAATAAGATGAGAAAAAATTTTTATTTTAAATCTAATAAGTAAAAAAGTGCTTATATTTTTATGTTTTGTCCTACATAAATCCAATAAAAGTATGAATACGAATTATTTCCCTCCTTTCTCCATCAACTTGTAGAAGAGAAAATGTGAGTAGAAGTCAGGCATGCACATTTCAAAGAACGATTTAAAAAAAAATTTTTTATGGAAATTGCCCCAGATAAGGTGCAATGACTGACACACACACACACACACACACACACACACACACACACACACACACACACACACACACACAGGTTAAAAACTAGTCAACAATTAGTATTGAATAAAAGATTCTAATTCAGAAAGCAGCAATTCTTCTCTCTTTGTCAGAAACATTACTCATAGAATATGAGGACTAAAGAACAAAATAAGGGAAGCGAGAGTTACAAGGTTGTCAAAAGTAAACAAGGTGCATATTCTAAGAACGTCCGCTTAATATTTGATGACGGTCTGTTCAGAGGTGAAAGCGGGATTCCGAGCTGAGAATCTTTGTTCATCGGCAGCTGTATGTACAGCCAAGAAACGTATTTTCCCCGATTCTTATCACAAAAGTAAATGATTCAGTTACAAAGAAAACACAGGGTATGTTGTGTTCACTTGTCAATATATGGTAGCAGTCTTGCCAGACTATGGAAACTCACGTGTGGAATTTTTGCAGAAAGAGTTGCGCAATTTCCAACCACACCTCTCCCCGTTGTTAAATACCAGTGGCAAGTGGAGGTTCAAGACGACTGGAAACAATGCCGAGATAAGCGGTTGGTTGGTTGTTTTACGGCATATCAACCCTTTCCAGATTATTTAATGCCGAATCCAAAGATTTTGAAGAAAACTTTTTTTTTAATAGAATATATTTGTTGTTTTCACGTCGGTTTCTATTTAACCCATAGTTGGGACCCTAACAGGTACTACCACTCCGGGTCAGAGTGGACCTGGGAGCAATGGTAATTAAAGGGTGGCTCCACACTCCCCAAAGCCCACAAGCTGGGGCCTCACCACTGGATATAGTTTAAGGTCATATCCAGGACCCCCATTGAGGGACTTATCTTCTGCAGGGGGGCAGTCGGCGTATTCTAATGCCCCACCAACAGGGCCCCCGAGATAAGCGGAGAGCATATGCAGCACCTAGAATTCTGAAATGGTTACCCATCTGGTACTAGTCAGACTCAACTTGCTTAACTTCGGTGATCTGACAAGAACCGGCGTGTCAACATGATAATGCCGTATATTTTGGCGTATAAGGCAACGGTCAGATAAGACGAGGTAAAAAAAATTGGGGCAAATTTTAATAAATTTATCGGTTGTATAAGACGACTGATCAATCACAAAACCATGTTTGTTTCTTTCTCATCGAATCTTTCTTGGAGTCCATATGATAGATCCATTGTTTTTTCTCTGTCTCGTAAAATCAGTTCTCTCTATCATTCTACACTTTCTCACACCTGAGGCTATTCTCTATCACTACAAATCTACTATCAGACCATATATGAAATACTGTTGTCATATTTGGGCTGATGTATCTCTATCCCATTTAAAGGTTCTTGATAAATTGCAGAAACGTATCTTCTTTGATTGGCCCCATTCTTTCTTTTTCACTGCAACTTCTTTCACAGATGTGATGTTGCTAGTCTGTCTGTTTTTATAAATACTATTATATGTTTTACTAGCAGTTCAGTCCGGCTTTGCTTGGGCCCTATGTATGTTCATAACTTCAAGTGCATATGTATATATGTACTAAAAAGTTTGACTTATGTCCAGGTAACTTACATCTAAAATTTCAAGTGTTTAGAACCAAAATGGGTGAAGGAGTTTGGTAGAGTCTGCAAAGATCAACTCTTTCAACTTTGACCTCTTGGCAGCCAAGCTTTCCCCCCAAAACTGATTAAAAAGCTTGCTGCATGTCTGAATACACTTTATGTAAAATTTCAAATATATAGACCCAAAATTGGCTAAGTAATTTGATAGGGACTGCAGATGTCAAATTTTTTTTTTTTTTTTTTTTTAACTGACCCCAATTTTGATCCCTGTCCAAGGAAGCTACATCTAAAATTTCAAGTGTTTAGACTCAAAATTGAGGAAACGTTTAGTAGAGTTTTCATGGGTCAAATTGCTAAACTTTGACTCCTTGGCAGCCAAATTTCTGGCTGAAAACCGATTAAAAAGATTTTCCCAAATCTCATGTCTGTAGACTGAAAATTGACGGTAGTTCGGAAGGGAAGTGTACACACACAGAGACATTTTCACTTTTATAGCTATATCTATATATCTATAAAAGTGAAAATGTGCATGTGTGTTTGTGTGGGGGGGGTCTGTCTGTCTGTCTGTGTGTACACCAAATAACTGTCAATTTTCAGTCTACAGATTCGAAATTTGACATACGGGGTATTGAGATTTGGGGAAATCTTTAATTGGGTTTCAGCCAGAAATTTTTCTGTTAAGGGGTTAAAGTTCAACGATTTGACCTTTGAAAACTCTACCAAACTCCTCCACCAATTTTGGGTCTAAACACTTGAAATTTTAGATATAGGCTACTTGGACATGGATCTAACTTTATAATTTGATTTGAATCCAATACAATGAATGTTAAGTAGTCATAACTTAATTAAATGTTAAGAGATCATAATTGGGGTCAAAGTTAAAAAATTTAACCTCTGTGGTCTCTAAAAAAATTACTCAGCCATTTGAAATTTTACATAAAGTGTATTCAGACATAGGACAAGCTTTTTAATCGGTTTTTGGCCAAAAAGTTGGCTGCCAAGGTGTCAAAGTTTAAAAGAGTTTACCTTTGCGATCTCTAGCAAACTATTAAGCCAATTTTGGGTGTAAACATTTGAATTTTTACATAAAGGGTATTTAGACATGCGGCAAGCTTTTTAATCGGTTTTTGGGCGAAAATTTGGCTGTCAAGAAGTCAGACTTGTTGCAGGATCTACCAAATTCCTCCGCCAATTCTGGGTCTAAACACTTGAAACTTTAGATGTAGGTTACTTGGACATGGGTCAAACATTTTAATTTGATTTGAGCCCAAAACTAAATGTTAATGGGTCAAAATTGTAGTCAAAGTTATATAGAAAGGCATTACTGTACATATTCACACTTTTTAATATATACATATGTACATAAAGTTATGAACAGTACATAGAGCCCGAACAAAACCAGGCGGAACTGCTAGTAGATAGATTCAGAATTTGTCAGATCTATTCCATGCTTCCTTTGTTCCAGCTTGTTTGACTCGTTGGTCTAGTGGTCTCCATCAATTCACTGCTTTAATACCTCATTGTAATATAGCTTATTCTAGTAGCTTCTCTCCAAGAACTGCATGGTTGTGGAACTCTATTCCTGCTCACTGTTTTCCTCCTATGTACAGCCCTGAGCTTTTCAAGACTAAGATCAATATGCATCTCCTGTCTTTGTAATAATCACCTTTGTTCTTGTTAGCTCGTTACATCAAGTGATTTCATGCTTTGTCTCGAGTAATTTAAAAAAAAAAAAAAATTACTACTGGATGTCAAGTGGCTCACATGTTCTACTTCTGTGTGGCAAATTCTGCATTTGTTGTCAATACCGAGACCCATGATGAATTCCAAAGAGACAAAAAGATGAGTATATGTTGTCACTATCTAAAGACAACAGAAACCAACATTATCTTTATTAATCTCATGTCGAATCACCTAATTTCTATGTTAACTTGAAAACCATTAAGTCATGTTGAAACTTGAACGCAATGTCTAGAATTACCAATTATGATCGCCTAAAGATGGTGGCTCTAGAATTCTGGAAGGAATCCGGAGAATATGTTAGCTTCCTGAAGAATTCATGATCCGAGAAGAATTTACAAGTCGGTCACAGCAAACCCACCTTCCCCTGAAACCCAGCATAAAAACACTGCGAACATGGTAATAATCAACTGGGTCTCAAAGTCATTACGCTTCATTCAAATGCTGAACGTATTTGAATCCAGGGAATGCAAATACTATAATTTAGAAAATAATCATTAACATACTGACAACTAGCTGTCCTGAGCCGGCATTGCCCAGGATCAAATGTCATTTCATTTTATTTGCACATTTTCAAAGTTATTTTATTTGCCTTCTCTCCAAGAGAGTTAGACAAAAGATCAAGTGTGGGTTTAATGAAAGTGTTTTGGAGTGAACTGGATTTGAACTTAGTATATCCACATTCTCAGTTCGTGTTGTTAACCATTTAGCCACTATTACCACCAATTTTAAAATTCTACACAGTTGTATCACATATGATCATCTTATGTATTCATCTTTTTTTCTACCTTGAGTTTTTTTTGCAAGAAAATAAAATATTTTGATTTCTTTGAAAAAAAAAAAAAAAAAAAAAAAAATATATATATATATATATATATATATATATATATATATAGGCATATTTTACGACCGGTTCATGCCGGGCAGTCATGACTACATATTAGGTACAATATAATAATCAATAGAGAATTGGTTCTAAAATAATAAACAATATCTGGATAAAGTAAAACATCATATTTAAGCATATTTTACAACTGGGCTACGCTGGGTGGCCTGCTAGTATTCTGTATGTGTAAAGGAGCTTCTTGTGGCAGGATTACTAGTCTAATTATTATATTGCAAATAACATGGAACAACAATAACAAATGAAATAAATGACTAGTCTGAAACAAAGATTGATTTATCATCAGTGCAACACATACCAGCATGCAAATTACATATTAAATGGAATATGGATTTAAATGCTTTTTTGGGGTCAGAAAAAGCCCTCCGGGGCCCAGGCGACAAGATCAAAGTGTAGTATCTGTTCCAACAGATACTGCAAGCAAACACCAGATGTGGGGGCAACCCCACATACCTGACCTTTAACCAGCTCCCATTTCCCACCTCTCGGGAGCTGGTCCCCTTTTTCCCTTCCCCCTCCCTTCACTCCTCACATTAAAAATTGGCCTTACCAACATCATAAATTAAATGGAGTTTCTGAATCAACAAATAGGCATGAACTATGACTTTATTTAGATATAAATTATTACTTGTCTTGCTACAACCACAACAAAAAACTTTCTTTTCTCTCTGTCTCTCTATGAAAAGTCAAATGAAACTTCAATGAACAAAATTGTTTCCTAGAATATCCCATATATGGAACAAAATATGAAGTTACTTTGCAATCAACTACAAAATGGTCGTCTTCAAGTCTAATACAAACAAATACTTGCCAACTCATTTCCTTGAATAATCAATTTCTCTTAAGTAATCCACACGTTTTTGATCTTCTAGAGATGACAATTATCATCCAACTGACAACCTCGTTAACCTTCATCCTCAAATGGCTCCTGGGCCTTGATAAACAATGACACAAATATATAAAGGAAAATTGTCAATATGTACGTCTCTACATCTGGCTAAAAGTAAAAAACTACAAAACAAATACCCATAAAGTTAGTATTTTCTTTCCCCGAAAGAATATCTAAAATTTAGAAAAAATTTGTTCTTTGATCCTAAACTGCGGCAGATTCCATCAGGAAAGGGGGGGGGCAGCCAGATTATGTACGAATTAAAGGGAAGTAACAGATTTTTTAATGAAGGAGTTAATTCCCTCATGCTAACTCATAACTCAAAATCTATAAAAAAAAAATAAGTTGTATCCAGAGAGAGGAATGGGCTAGGCAAAAAAAAAAAAAAAAAAAAAAAAAGAGAGGAGGAATGGGAGCAAAAAAGGAGTGGAGACCAGAAGATAGAAGTTTTATTCAATTTATTCAATTTTCACCCTAAACAAGGCACAGTGCCACTTTGAAGTAGGGGCTACTATCAGGGACATAAGTTGCAGTGATATTATGAAGAGAGATGAGTAGCAAGATGTCTGTTCACATTCTTCTGCATGTCAGTACAGTTGGGAAAGCAGAATTCCTGAAGGGAGTTCCAAAGTCTAACAGTTCTGGGGAAGAAACTATTAGAATAGAAGGCTTTCTTACACCTAGGGATCTCTACTGTGTAGGGGTGGGATTTAGCTGCTTGTCGGGTTAGTTGGGGGTATTTATGTCAAGGGGGCACAAGTGCTTGTAGTTCGTTAGAGCAAGCAGAGAGATGCAACATTTCGTCGATGGGACAGAGGCTGAAGCTTAGATGACAGTTCATGACCTATCAACACCGAGCCATGTGAGTATCTCTCCTAGTTGTTATAAAAAAAAAAAATTACTGAGTCTTTAAATTATAAGGATCAAAGTAAAACATTTCAGTTATTGATTCCATGGCTGAGATCATTTCATCCGTAACAATCCTCAGATCTTTGATTTGCTTATTGCTAACAATTGGCTTACATCAGTAAAAAAAAATAAAATAAAATAAAAAAAACTCTTCAGTTTCTGTAGTTTGTCTGAAATAAGGAGATCTCAAAATCCACTGCTAGTGATTCACAGACAGGCAAGCATTAAAAAGATAAAGAATTAAAAAAAAAAAAAGACAATAAACAAGATAGAGAATAATAAAAAAAAGACAAAAGGCAAGAGAAATATCAATTGCTAACCAACAGGAAAGAATTGAATCCAAGAAAATACAGAATAAGGTCATACAGCAATTCCGAGTAGCCACTCGGGTGACTTAAGCAGATGTCAGATAGTGAGAGGAGTAGGTCTTCTTTTTAATCACTTATCCACAAGAATAAGAAAATTCTAAAAGTAGTTGACAACCCATTAAGAAAAACGTAAACACACATATATACATATTAGTGTTGGGACGATTAATCAGACTGAATCGGGAATCAAAAAAAAAAAAATCGGAAGATTTGCAGGTATCGGAATCGGAAAAATTGGTACCCGTTTTCCAATGCCAAAACGATTCTTTTAATTGTCTTTATTTGATTTTGTTTCAATTAAAATCTTCCATTGCTGGTAATAATGATGAAAAAAATAAATATTTATCGATTCTAAATTACCAGTTAAAAGCTAAAATTGATAAATCATCCTCCACAAGTGTATTTTGACGTTTAGGAAAATCTCTGCATATTTAACATGTGTTTTTATGAAAATCGGAGAAAAAAACAATCTTAGAGTTAAATAATTAAAGATTTATAAAGAATCAGATTCGGTAATCGTAATCGGGAATTTCACACAGAATCGGTAATCGTATCGGAATCGGGAAAAATATTGGAATCGTCCCATCACTAATACATATACTAGCAGGCTTCCTGGCATTGACTGGTCATAAGATACGTTTAAATACAATATTTTAATTCATCTAGATTACATATTTATTATTATAGAGACAATTCTCTATCGATTATTATATTAAACCTAATAATGTAATAGTGAGATCCAAACTAAAAAAAAATTATTGGACTTGGGTACCATCAGCTGTAATTGAAACCAAAATATACAATTCTCCACCCTGATTCCTTAACCTCTGAGCCACGTCTATAGAAATTCACCTGTCATCCCTTGCGCAAGGTCCACAGAGTTGTATAATTATTCATATTTAATTTAAATTTCATAAAAAAAAAATATAATTTTTCAAAACAAAAATTTATCATTTGAACAAAGAATACAATTCCCTTAATCCATGGATTTTCAATGTAGGCTCATCTCCTCAGAGGAAAGTCATCAGAAAAATATTAAATATAATTTTGCTATTCAGCACATACATAGAAAATATATTAAAGATTAAATCTTTTTAAGGGACATAGAAAAAGAAAAAAGGGTTGAAACAAAAGAAATGAGATTTTGGTATCCAAATAGAATAATAATCCTTGAATACAATGAAACGATGTTATTGGGTTCCAGATTGGTAGAAGATTTCGCCATTGAATGTAAATTCCAATTCTGTTCGGTGGAGCATCCAGAGTAACAGACAATAATTCGTTTTTGTTTTGACCTTTTTTCTTTCTCCCTTCCCTTTCAATTGAACATTTGCTCAGAATATAAAATTTTTTATTTTTCATTTCTTCCTTCGCTTTCAATTAAACATTTGCTCAGAATATAAATAAGATTTTTTTTATTTTTCATTTCTCCCGTCCCTTTCAATTAAACATTTGCTAAGAAGATTTTTTTATTTTTCATTTCTCCCGTCCCTTTCAATTAAACATTTGCTATGAAGATTTTTTTATTTTTCATTTCTTCCTCCCATTTCAATTAAACATTTGCTTAGAATATAATTAAGATTTTTTTATTTTTCATTTCTCCCTTCCCTTTCAATTAAACATTTGCTCAGAATATAAGATTTTTTTTATTTTTCCTTTCTCCCTTCCCTTTCAATTAAACATTTGCTCAGAAGATTTCTTTATTTTTAATTTCTCCCTTCCCTTCCAATTAAACATTTGCTCAGAATATAAATAAGATTTTTTTATTTTTCCTTTCTCCCTTCCCTTTCAATTAAACATTTGCTCAGAATATAAGATTTTTTTTATTTTTCCTTTCTCCCTTCCCTTTCAATTAAACATTTGCTCAGAAGATTTCTTTATTTTTCATTTCTCCCTTCCCTTTCAATTAAACATTTGCTCAGAATATAAGATCTTTTTTATTTTTCCTTTCTCCCTTCCCTTTCAATTAAACATTTGCTCAGAAGATTTCTTTATTTTTCATTTCTCCCTTCCCTTTCAATTAAACATTTGCTCAGAATATAAGATTTTTTTTATTTTTCCTTTCTCCCTTCCCTTTCAATTAAACATTTGCTCAGAAGATTTCTTTATTTTTCATTTCTCCCTTCCCTTTCAATTAAACATTTGCTCAGAATATAAATAAGATTTTATTTTTAATTTCTCCCTTCCCTTTCAATTAAACATTTGCTCAGAATATAAGATTTTTTTTATTTTTCATTTCTCCCTTCCCTTTCAATTAAACATTTGCTCAGAAGATTTCTTTATTTTTAATTTCTCCCTTCCCTTTCAATTAAACATTTGCTCAGAATATAAGATCTTTTTTATTTTTCCTTTCTCCCTTCCCTTTCAATTAAACATTTGCTCAGAAGATTTCTTTATTTTTAATTTCTCCCTTCCCTTTCAATTAAACATTTTCTCAGAATATAAGATCTTTTTTATTTTTCCTTTCTCCCTTCCCTTTCAATTAAACATTTGCTCAGAAGATTTCTTTATTTTTAATTTCTCCCTTCCCTTTCAATTAAACATTTGCTCAGAATATAAGATCTTTTTTATTTTTCCTTTCTCCCTTCCCTTTCAATTAAACATTTGCTCAGAAGATTTCTTTATTTTTAATTTCTCCCTTCCCTTTCAATTAAACATTTGCTCAGAATATAAATAAGATTTTATTTTTCATTTCTCCCTTCCCTTTGAATTAAACATTTGCTCAGAATATAAGATTTTTTTTATTTTTCCTTTCTCCCTTCCCTTTCAATTAAACATTTGCTCAGAAGATTTCTTTATTTTTCATTTCTCCCTTCCCTTTCAATTAAACATTTGCTCAGAATATAAATAAGATTTTATTTTTAATTTCTCCCTTCCCTTTCAATTAAACATTTGCTCAGAATATAAATAAGATTTTTTTTATTTTTCCCTTCATTTTTTTCTCTTCATTAAATTAGATACTTGGAAAAAAATGTGCCCAAGTGTTTTTTGTTTTTTTTTAATCTCTATTTTTTTTTTCTTTATTTTAAATCCAATCTTAAAATAACGGATTTAACCCGTTTTAACTTCCTATTTTCTTGATTTCATCATGATATTTTAGCAAATTAGAATATCCATTTTTGACAATTGGATTTTACCTTATAAAAGAGAATATCCTTCTACGGATCTTGCAACACAAAAAAACGACACAAAATAAATTTAAAATTCTTCATTCCAAAACAATTATTGCCTGTTACTCTGGACGCTCCATCGAACAGAATTATAATTTACTTTCAATGGCGAAATCTAGGATGGAATAACATCACCCCATTCTACAGAATAGAATAGAAAAATCCAGCTAAAATATCAGGGAAATAGTTATGATTGTATATATATGTTAAGGATTTCGGAGGAGTTTAAAATACTTCAGTCGATGGATTGTAATTGCTGCAGAAGATAAAACAATAAGAAGAATCTAAATTAAGTTAACAAATCGAAATAAATTAAGGTCAGAGTTATGGGGATTAAATTGTGCAAATATCTGCCAATTTTCTAGCAAAAGTTTAATGTGAAATTTTAGGATAGGAACTCAGGTTGAGACGGGGTGGATTTAGAGTACCGGTTAGGAGATGCCTTAGTTTAGTGGCTATTTTAGTTGCTAACAGGAAGGGATATATAGATTATGTTCATCCATCCAAATTGTTCATCTATCATATAAAATATAAATTATACAAATTAAAGAAAGGGCTGATATAAGCAAAAATAATGGGGTTAAGAATGTTACGTATAGGTTTATATATCTGGGTTGCAAAATAGGGGAAAATACCGGAATCTTTTACAAGTCTAAAGAGTGAGGGGAGGGATGGGAGAAGTGGAGTGATTGTGAAAACCAACGTCTAAGTTAGCATGCATTAAAACAATTTAAGGTTTTGAGTGTGTGGCATATCTATGAAATTAAATGATTTTAAAGCAGTGGTTAATATCAAGATGATTTGGTTAGAAGTCAAGAAATTTCTAAGGTCCCGAATATTAGGGCATTATCAATAATTGGTGCATATTGCAGTTTACGGGGTGTATAGATCACTATGTTATTTATCTCTGGTTATATTTGAATTTTTTCATGCGTTCGCAATGGGAAGTCACCTCATTTTTCAAATTGATAATATTTCTATTCTGAGAAGAAACAATTATCCTTACTGTCTCAAACATATACACCCATTTTTATGAACTAAAAAGTTTGAAAAGCTATGAAGACAGAAGTGGAAGTGCTCCAGAATTTATTTTTCTACATAGTTGCCACCATTCTCAATGCACTTTTCCCAGCAGTGAACAATGATTATATATGAGCATACTTTGTCATACGAGGATCATTCCAAAAGTTAAGCCTTCTAGTGTTCTTTTTTCTTAACTCAAAAAGTTGAAGAATTACGAAAACAATAGTAGTACCATTAAAATATGTAACCTTTTATGCTCCAGAATTTATTTTTCTACATAGTCACAACCATTCTCAATGCACTTCGGCCAGTAGTTCAGTGATGCATTTCTGCTTTTGATGCCTGTACATAGCAAGTGTCGCTTTCTTAGAGTTTCACACCATCAAGATCTGCAACAGAGACATGAAACTTTCATATTATGAATGCATAAGTTTAATCATCATAACAATGCAGTTTGCAATCCCCTATGATTCATTTAGGCGAAATAAATAGGAGGAATTACTTAGGGAACAGCTGTCATATATATAAGTTGTGTTATCTTACCAAGAATTTGTATGACTAAAATCTTTAGCCTGAAATTTTTTTTTTAAACTTCAAGCCATTATATATGAAAAATAATTTTATAAAATCAATAACAGGTTCTCTACAGTGCAATGCAGACTACAATGTATTGTGGACCAAGTCGCTGTGAGAACCAGGTGAAGCTTTCTCCCGATGCACTGCGGTGGATCTTCAACTAGAGCATGCAATAAATCGATTTGATTGACAAATTGGCGATTTCACAGATTTTGATGACAAAATACGGGAGCGTGAAATATTCATTGATCATCATTCAATTCCGGGCAACATCAAGTCTCCTTGCTAATATATGTATGGCCATTGTTTATCGTTGACAAAAGTGTATTGTGAATGGTGGTGCATATGTAGAAAAATAAATTCTGGAGTAGAAAAGCCTGTTCGTTTTACTGGTACTTCTCCCATCTTTGCATATCTTCAACTTTTTCAGCTAAATAAATAAATAAAAGGAGGCTTTACTTCAAACTACATTTCTCTTTTGTAATAATTTAACTTTTAAAACCTTGCTCGTTTTTTAAATAAAAATGTAGAAAAAAATAACATGCAAGAAGACGCTCTGGTAATGTTGGATATATATAAGTCAGCCTGATTGGCCTTTGAGCCTAAAAAAGCAGTGGCTCACTGATTTTAAAAAAAAAAAAAAAAAAGAAAAAAAGAGAAAAAGAAACTAATTAATGTGAAGATGCATTTTGTGGCTTTTTAAATTTTTTGTAATTTAAAAATTAATGGTAAATGAGGAGATTGCTGTTCTAAACCAGTTTTTAAAAATGCAAATAAAAATTGTAGGTAGCCGATATTTTTTTTTTCAAGATTATGACAAGATGAACGCTTTGGAATTAAAATAAATTTAGTATCACATAGTAATAAAAAAGAAGAAAAAAAAAGGCATTTAAATACGTTTCTCATCTTAAACAATACAAAAATCAATCCTGGCTCCATGAGCAATACAAAAAACTGATACGTAAACAATATGTAATGACTCAACCAGGAAGCATCCAATAAAGACAATTCGTCCATGCATAAACTATTGTTGCCATATTTGGACTGGAGCATCTGCCATTAGTCTTTTACTCAAAAAAAAATAAATAATATAAAATAAAATTAAAAAAACAAAACAAAAACAATCTCAAATCTAATAGATCCCACATTATCAGCCAAGCTCCAGCCCCTGTTCCATCACCTCAATGTCGCACTAGGGCAGGTCGATTTTGGAACCCCGGTGAGGCAATGGTGGTGATAGTTGGGGTTTGACATAGAAAAGACCTACACGAAATATTTTTTTTTTAAATCGTTATCTTTGCTTGAGGAAATGACTTTAAAAGTTGAAGCTATTAAAAGTTTTTCGGTGAATTGTCAAGAACGTTCCGCCATCAAAACAATTCGTACTGTTAAGAAAATGGAATCATTATTTACAATATGTTTTAAGCTACATTTTTAAATAAAATGAATGAGGATAATGAATTAATAAAATAAATATTAACTGCAAAGGCAAAATTATGTTTTTTAAATAATAGCAACCAAAGTTTGCTTTTTCATTTCAAGAACTTTTTTTTGGTGGGAACATTTCAGATTTCACCATTGCAAAACACGCTCGTTATTGATATTGAAAATTAACGTTTGTTTATTATTTCATTTGAAAACATTACGATTTAGGCTTAATTATTTCGAAAGGAAAAACGAAAAAGATTTGTTTAAGATATATATTATTATATTTCAAGTGTCTGCAGGGAATTTAAACATTTGTTTTATCTTTTTTAATTTGTTTTTCGATTAGGTTGGTGCAAAAATAATGGCATTTTTTTATGTTTAAACGAATGTCAAAAACATTATTTTTGCACCAAACTAATATTTCACATCAAATTCTATTTGAAATTTTTATTAAAATATGGTAATGCTCCAGTTTTATATTAAAAAAAAAAAAAGTCCAATTTTATTCTACACATTCTTTACAAAACATAACCACGTAAATCTTCAAGTTTTTCTACTTAATCAAAAAAGTACTTTGCAGAAAATTAGTGTCAAATTTTTATTTCTTTTATTTTCAGGGAGGAATTGTTTTTAAGCAGTATTTTTCTTATAAAATTATAGTTTTAAAATCAGATAACATACAAAGATTAATACGAGTAAATAAGGAAACTGCTTTAAAGGTTTTCCTTATTTGTGCATCTATGTTATTGTGCTAAAATAACTTTATTATTTAGAAAACCATTCTTAACATGGGGAAGATATGAGGTTGTGTTGTAATTATTCTGTACTTTCACCTAAAAATTTAATAAACAATTTCATAAAAATTAAATTTAACTTTAAAATAATATTAAAAATAGCATGGTAACATAGATGCACATTTAAAATGGCACAGCTATAGCAAGAATGAATCTCTTTATGAGTAAATTCATGTTATCGAAGGAGGAGCTAAAATCTGCTATAAATGTCTAAACTAAACACTACTATGCCTCTGGTTTGGTCCTCTCTCTTCAATACATCTAATGTAACTCTACAAAGTTTTTCATTATTTCTTATAACTAGCACTTATTTTTTTTACATATGAAATTGGAAGATAGCCTAAAACAGTTTCCTTCAGTTATAATCTATTTATTTATTTTACTTTTCAGATTAAAATGTCAATAAAAGCACAACGTTCAATTTTAACCCGTGGTTCACAAAATTTACTGGTGCACCTTGTTGTTTGGATGAAACAGCACCTTCAACTTCACGACAAGTCATCCAGTTTAGTTTCCTCGAAAACAGTTATCCCCACTTAAAAAAATAGTGGGATTTCTATGTTAATTGCTAAGGAATCAATTAGTATTTGGCAAGTAGTTAATCCACAATTGCCCTTGTTAGGGGGAACGTTATATAGGACAGAATGTCACTATATTTTGCTATAAGAGGGCCAAACAGATTGACAGCAAATCTCTTGCAGCAACCAAAGTGAAAAAAATGAAGGAAGTGCAAGACAGATTGTTTGATAAATTTTCTTGTAGCTGTAAACTTCCTGACTTGAGATGTGATGAATTTGTAAAGTGCAAGACAGAAAATTGTTAAAAAAGCACATTGTTTGCACTTGTCCTGCTAACAAGGAGGTCAAATTAATTATATCGATTCACCTGCAGTTATGTTCCTTTTTTGTGAAAAATAAAATAATATATCGGTATTTTCTTGCAATTTTCAGGTTCCATTAGAAGAACTGCCATTTAGAGCAATTTTTAAATTAATTGATGGAACAACAAAAAGCCTAACAACATTTACTGGTCCTTTGGGGAAACTTTGTATCAATAATTATCAATATTTACCTCAAGTAGAATTCTAAAAAAAAAATAAAAAAAAAAATAGTGTCCTTCCCGATCATGATTATCTGACAGCAGAGGAAACAAATAATTTAAGTGTGGAGACCAGAGGCTACTTTTTTGAGAGTATGCTGTTGGCATTTCTCGAGAAATTAAACTAAGATATGCAGCTTAGAAAATTGGACCCTTGTATCAAGCAAGATGGCCAACATAAGCCACAAGGTTAATGTGTTTATGGACCAGAAGTGTCTATCCTCAAACGCTATGATAAATTAAACATTCTAGTCAAATTTATCATCCAAGTGTATGCAGTTAGTTGGTTCGAGATCAAAACCGACAATAATATTTTTAACCAACAGTATATTTTAATATGATTCAGAGAACAAAACAGTTAACTGAAATCCAAATTACTGTTTTAAATAGTTCCAAATATAGTGCTTTTGCACTACTTCCGGAAAATATAATATCAATGATAAACAGATGAATTGGATGTGAATGCATTCAAACGATTTTGCCCATTAGGTAAATAAATATTTATCCATTAAATTTTATTAGTTTTCTCAATTTACCCAAACAATAGTCAGTTTTATTCATATTTCATCACAAAAATATAAAAAAGTGTTTTCAAATAATTGTTTGTTTTTTTTTTGTTTTTTTGTTTTTTTCCAGAAATAGTGAACAACTCAAAAATAAAAAGACTGAAAAAGATTACTGCTATCAAATTTGCAGCCAAACACTGGTCAAATTTGATTGATTTTTCTAAAAAAAAAGTTGTATATGGGCAGGAAGCAAGACATAGATACATTATTATAAAGTCATCGTGCCAGCAAATTAGACCTTCATTTTTCGTGAAAAGAAATTATACAGAACAATTTAGTTCTATTAAAACAGTTTATATTATTGCGTTTAATAAAAAATTAAAATACATGGTTCTGTAACTTGTATCAAGTTACAGAATTACAATATTGTTTAATACATCTCCACATATCTTTTTAGAGTGTGAAATTTAAAAGACTTAGTTGCTAATTAGCTTTTTTTTATAATTTCTGTTTAATTAATGCAGTAAAAGTTGAGATATTTTGCCAGTTGTGATTCATAATTAAAATTATAATTCATGCATTTATTTTTCTTTCAAATGTATTTCATATAAATATATCAATTTTAATTGGATTTTTTATAAAAATAGTGAAATTTCAAATCAGTGTTGTGTAAAATGCTATGAAAATGAAGGATTTCTCAGCATTTTTCTACACGATTTTTAAAATTAAATGCTCAATTTTCTGTTCAAGATAGGAATCTAATTTTTGGTATCTTTTCTTATCACATCAAATTTCAACTATCATCACCAGTGCCATATTGATTTTCTGAAAAAAGTTTCAAATCGACGTGTCCTAAGGTCACACCCTTGAATTGAATGTGCTTTGATGCCTCCTCAACTTACATACTCTTGATTAACTCAACAAGCAACCAAATCAAAACATGAATTCAAACATAAACAACAAAAAAAATAAAATAAAATGAATAGCTAAACATTAGCCCTGGAAATTATTTTAATAGTTCAAGACTATTTTGCTTTAATTACGGTGAAAACAATTTAATATTTATTAGAATACTAGAATTTGGGTCCATAATCCTAATTTACTAAAGAAAAATAAATAAATAAAAACTGACCCAGTTTAAAAAATAGTGAACCAATTATACTTGATAAACTTTATTATTTTGTCATTCTTCATTTGTGTGCATTCATATTTCTATATTATATTGCGATGTTTAAATCAGTGTTTCCAACCTTCTTACCTTCCAATCATTATGATGTCCCAGGAAACCCCTACACAAGAAAATATTTTATAATCTTATTTTTCCTTCATAATGCAAGCAATATTTTTTTTTATATAAATTGGATTAGGTAGTTAAAAAAAAAAAAAAATTTTTTTTTTACAGGAGTTGCCGCTTATCAAGACCCAAAGGTCACTCGAGGATAGCAGTTAATGAGTGTACAGTGGTCACCAAGATAACAGCGTTGTAATCATTAGTGGAAACTGGGTTTAATTTGATTATTTAGGGGTTGGCTCAATAAAAACTTGTTTTCATTGAACTCTAATTCACATTGGCACACCAGTTCCTGTTAGATCATTAAAGTTAAGCAACGTTGAGCCTGGTCAGTACTAAAATTGGTGACCATTTGGGAATTCCAAGTGCTGTATGTGCTCTCCGCTTATCCCAGCATGGTTCCCAGTAGTCTACCACTTCTCTTTGCCTGGAATCATGCAGTGCCGATTCAGGGAATTGTGGTTAGAACTGAATGGAGGCATCTTATCTACATTGGACTAAGAGATGACCATATTGTAGTCAGTTGGAAAACAGGCCAGCAGAACAGACTTCCACAGGTGGGCAGTTTTAGGAAAGAAGCTTTGTTCATGGAATCTGTGTTTAGATTTAGGCACAGATAGAGAGTGGGGGAAATTGTTAAAAGTAATTATAGCTAGTCGAGTGTTTTCTGTGAAGGTTTTGCAAGGAGGGGGCATAGATTCAAGTTCACATTAGCAGTATCCATTAAAATAACGATAGAGCAGAGACAACTAGTTCACACACATAACTGGATTTTTCTCCAATTTATTCACAATTCAGTACATGTACAAAGAAAAGAAAAAAATAATGCATTTGCAAAGGCATAATAATCTATTTATCAGTATCTCTTGAGAGAACTCTTGACAAGCTTTTAAGGAAACACAGGTTTCTGCTGTATCCCGGTTGGAAACCCTGATTTAGACACTGGATCTCGGGTCTGAGTGCAATACTCTATATGCTGATAAAACTGACCACTGCTTATTTTTATTATTGAATCACAATATTGAGACGATCCTCAAATAGACCCAACGGGATAGAGAGAGAGAGAGAGAGAGAGAGAGAGAGAGAGAGAGAGAAGGTGGTAAAAAAAAGAGAGAAATATGGCAGAATATGTGTTTCCATATCAACAGGTCCCCAGCTTCCATGCCCTCCTCACCCACCACATTTCTGTCCGGGAGGGGGGGGGGGATCAGAATCGTCTTCTCGGCCACTAAACACGATTTCTGCTGTAAACATCGACAATAATAACATCTTGCAAAGCAACGTGAAAATGTCGTTTTTAGCAGAAAGATCAGTTTTGGCGGGAAAATTAATCTAATTTCTAGAAAATTGTTATTGAATTAGTTTAGGTTTTTTTTTGGGGGGGGGGGGATCCAGAATTTCCTCCATATAAAAAAAAAAATCTTCATGATGTACGGAGAGATGACGAAATAAATATATTTTAAAAAAAAATCACAAATTGATCAAGTAGTTTTATTTTTATAAAGAAAATCATTTTTTAAATGATTAATGGAAATTCATAAGTTTAAATTATTGTCAAGTCATCTCCCTCCTTTGTGGAGATTATTTTCAAGATGGCGACACAAAACGGTTATTCCTTTGTTAAAAACTAACTACATGATCAATTTATGTGATTTTTGGAAAACAATATTTTCATTTCGGCATGGGTACATATATCAGATTTAAAAAAAAAATTTTTTTTTTCAATATGGGGGGGAAATTCGGAACAAGAACTTTTTTTTTTTTTAATTTGATTATTATATCGATCAAAAGGTAAAACTGCAGTTTAGTGGCCTAACCACAATGCAAAAAATATTGTTTTATCTTGTTTTCGTTAAATTTTTGTAAATGCGGATGTATTTCAAGTTAAAATCTATTTAGTATTACGCGTGTAATACCAACATGCCTGAAAGGTGTAATAATCGCTTAAAAAAAGAAAAAAAAAATGGCGGCTTCATACCAAGGGAAGTTAGCGATTATTTCAAGCATATTTTTAAGATTAAAAGCGGTAATAGTAGATTTTAACTCAAAATGGGTCCTCATTTACTAACATTTAACAAAAATAAGATAAAACCATTTTTATCACTTGTACTCAATTGTGTATCACATTATAGGGGAATAAAAAGCTGGAGAAGAGAGAAAAAGCAGAAAATGACTAATTTTGTTCGAAAATTCATAATCATCAGCTCATTAGTTTTGGAGTTTGCACCATGCAAGTATATCTATTATTATACTAAAACTTAATTCATCAACGTTTGTTTCCCTAAGATTTCTTTTTTTCTGATACATTTTAATTATATAAAATAAATGTTAAAGTTTTTTCTGACTTTTGATACTGAGTTATGCCTGAAAACAAATCCATTTTAATTGTTCTGATTGACCATAATTCACAATTTACTAACACACAAATAAGTAACAGTATCACGTTTATACATTACTTCTGTATACTCACTATTCCATAGCTAACTATAATATATAGTGACCCAGCGAGTCACGGGTAGTCTAGTAGTCTTATAAAAACGTGGTTCAATTAATAATTTGATTACCAAACAATACGATAATAATTAAATTAAACTTTCAAAATTTGTTTCCATTTTAAAATAATTTGGGAAAAACTATGAAACGGGATAGTTAAAAAAAAAAAAGAAAATGCTTTTACATCTCTCTCTTTTTTATTAACAAAGATAATAAAACTATAAAACAGAATGTTAGAATAGTTCATTTTAGACAATATGGGATATCACCACAAGAAGTAATATTATTTAATTTGTAACTTAAGAGGAGAGAAAGAGGGCAGAAAACGACTAATTTTGTTCCAAAATTTATAACCATCAGCTAATTAGTTTTGGAGTTTATTCTAAGACTTAATTAACCAACGTTGGCTTCCTTAAGGCTTTTTTTAATTTTTTTAAACATTTTAATCATACAAAATACATATCAAAGTATTTCTTGGTGTTGACATTGAATTATGTTTGACATTTTAATTGTTCTAATTAACCATAATCTGTAATTTACTAAGTCACTAATATCTTAAAAAATTTCTATCTATCACTCTCACCCTCTCCCAGTCTATGTTGTCTGACCACACACTTCCACCCTACTTTTATTTTATACTGTTCAATTACTCTCTCCCTTTCGTCTCTCTCCCTCTCTGTTTATTAACAGTCAAAGGAAATAAAACTAACTAGAAAACAGAAAATTGGCATAGTCCATATCACCATCATTTGGTTTTGGTATTTTAATCTGTTTGGTTTGCACTGTTAGAAAGTAATAATAATAAAAAAAATATGGGTACTTATCTATTTTAATTTTTGAGAATTTTTTTTTTTTTTTTTATCTTTAACGATTTCCACTCGGAATAGGGGAAAACAATGCAAGAAGTTCTAAGACTTTCTCTGAAAATGTAACGTTTTGATAAAAGCAAACCAAATGCACTAAATTAGCACAATAAAATAAGAATGAATTATCCGAACATTTATTGAATTAAAATAAAGTTTAAGGTTTTCTAAAATAATTTTTTTTAAAATAATTAGAATTTCGAAATAAATTAAATGAAAGTGATCATTGTATAATTTTTTTTTTTTTATATAAAATTAAATAGTTGTAATAAATAAAAGCAAATAAACATTAAAATTTATGAGTAAAAATTATAAGTAACAGTCATTATTGGAAAACTTCAAAAAAGAAATACAAATGGAAAAATATCGGTACAGTAGAACCCTGGAATACGGCATTAAAAGTTAGTCAGAAAATACAATACAGTAATCAAATAACATTATAAATAACACCGTAAAGCGGGGTAAATACCGTAACCAGGAACGAAAACCCATTGTATTCCACATCGTAACCTGAATATACCATATCCTCGGGTTTTTACTGTATGTTTAATTATTTATCTTTTGTAAAAATATTACTCACAAAGATACGGAGGAGAGGCTGGCTTTATTACATACAGGAAAAATATTAGATGAAATCGATCAAATTACAATATTTCTTAATCCATCAAAAAAAGAGAAATTCAAACAATGAGTTATAAGAATGAAAAATCCTTAACCTACAGATTTTCAAAGATAATCTTTTCATCAGAAGATTAGCATTGAAAATGCATCACTTGTTAGTATGAATCTGAATATACTTAAAAAAAAAACCTGTTCAGCAAAATATAAAAGGCTTTTTTCAGTGGAATGACAAATTAAAATCAACTAATGAAATATCCTTGATGGGTAAAAAAGAATCTGTAATTCAAGAGTGAATTGCACGATTAAAATAACTTCATTAAAATTTCACACACACAATATATATACATACACACACTAGTGTGTGTGTGATTACATATATATACACACACACACATACACCTGCCTGACATTGCCTGGTCGCAAAATATGCTTAAATATGATGTTTTGATTAATGCAGATTTTGTATTTATTATGTTATATTGGAGCCAATATATAGCAATAATGTAAAAATTTTTAAAAATAATAACTCGTACACACCATCAAACTAAAATATTTAGCTTACGATTTACTTTTTCCTTTGATGTTAATGCCAGAGTTATGAAGACCTGTTCGCTGCAAGACTAAACATTAAAACATGAGCCAATAGCTATTACGTTACGCATGCATATTCGAAATGGCATTGTTTCACCATCACCTGCCAAATTCCATTTTTTTTTTTTCACTTTTGCACCGATTTTTCCAGCTAATCCCTAAATATAAAGTTTCACATGGGTTCGAATACCCTATATATTAAGTTTCATATCTGTTGACCAAAAACTGACAAGAGTTTAGTAGGTAAAATTTTTTAAACATTATATATATTATATATACACCCATACATAAAAATATATATATATATACATACACCCATACATATATATATACATACACCCATACATATATATATATATACACACACACCCATACATAAATATATATATATATACATACACACACCCATACATAAATATATATATATATACATACACACACCCATACATAAATATATATAGAAAAAGATTTGTGTTTTCTATAATCTTTTTTACACAAATATTACGCAAGCATAAATCATGTAGAATATCTGCATGAATATAATTATATGTAATAGTTGACGAAAGATGATCATCCCATGAGAAAACCGAAAAAATTAATAGGGAATTAGTAAAATGATTGTTTAAAAGAATATGCAAATTAGCTTGATCTTTTGCAGATGAATGCAATACCATGACTCATATAACAAAGTTGTATTTTCTTTTTTAATAAATAGAAAAAAGGTTTTTAATATGAATTATCAATACACACAACAACAAAAAAATTATATGAGTATAGATATATATCTCCTATATAATATTTTGATTGCAGAAAGTCCTCCGGACCAAATACCATGGGTTTGCAACAACATATGCCACATACAAATTTATTATGTCTATATTATTAGCCACTATCTTATGTAACGTTAGAATGCCATTTTAGATACATCTATTCCTGATAAAATTGCACCATCTTCAGATGAAGTAGTTTCTATTTCTCTTCTTACTGCCCGCAGTCATCACTGGGGAAGAAATATACACATAACTATATTGTCCTGCCACCCTTTGTAACTGTATCATACACTCATATACATACCATTATCTTTCCATTTCCCAATTCAAAATAATTTCTCCCTTCTAAAATTCTGGCAATTCTCATTGACTGAGAGCTGACAAATCAATTATTCTGGAATACCTATCTTATTACGAAAATGAACATGTAAGACTTTTAAACATATGGCGGCTCTCTCTACACTAAGCAATCATTTTATAAATCTTAAACCAAATACAAACAAATGAAGCATGCACAGTCCCCCGTGAGTAAATAGTGAATGAGGCATAAAAAATGACTAAGTTCAGCATTTGCCCCCCCATTTAGACCCAAAAGTCTCCAAGGCCTTAACATATTCCAATTTGAATTCAGCACCATGCAAAACTGTTAAATAGACATACACAGAAAATTTGAGACAAATATGATAAAATAGTCCCAAAAATAGAGTGTTTTTATTAGCCCTAAAAGAGCCCCTGGGACACACCAAAGAGTTATTGCAAAATATAGACAAACAAAATTATATAGAAATCAGTTACAACTTTTCAGAAAGTTTTATAAAAATCCAAATCAATTATATTTTTTTAATAAATACAAAAGTGTCAATTTTAGTCATTTTAACCCGAAAGTCACCTCTAAGGGAGGCACCCAGAGTTTTCCCGGAAAATCCGTTCTCTAACTTTTTTTTTTTTTTTAATTCATATCATGTTTAATGTTTGTGCAAAATTTTTTAAAATTTGAAGGCGTAGTTATTGAGAAAAGTGTGGACAGATGAACGGACAGGGGTGAATTTACAAGTCCACCCTCCTTTTGTCGGGGGACCAAAAATATTAACCACTCATACTTAGAAATTTAGGTACTGCATCCTTTAAAGTTGCATACACACATTATCACCAAAGCCGTTTTAATATGAGGAGGTTGGGCAACAACAACAACAACAACAACGGTATTTTAATTTTTCTACAAGTGAGGAGGGGGGGGGGGGACATGCTTCCACCGGGCAGCGCCGGTTAAAGAGTCCTGCTAGTACATTATATATATATATATACTAGAAAATGTACCCAGCGTTGCCTGATATAAAGTGTAACGTTAAATCCTTTTAAAAAAAGAAACTGGGACATGTGCATGCAAGCATTATGTTTTTTGTAAACAGTTGACTTCTTGTAACTAAAAAAAAAAAAAAAAAATACTAGAGCTGGGATCAAAACGAAAACCTAAAGACTGAATCAAGTACGATAACCATTAGACTAGCTTGCAACGATCTTTAAAACTTGTTTTCAAACCTTGTGAAACAGTTGACAAACAGATAAAAATCCAATGACCTCCCCAAGTTCCAATTCATCAAATTTGACTCCTTAGCAACCCTTTTTTCCAGATGAAAACGCGATTAAAAAGTTTTCCACATGTCTGAATACACTACATACCAAAATCTCCTCTCTCTCTCACACACACACACACACACACACACACACACACACACACACACACACACACACACACACACACACACACACACACACACACAATCTCACTTTTATGATTTTAATGTAATTTGTTTGAAGCATCGTGTATAGTATCATACGTTTTTCATATAGAGTATGCTGCAAGACGAACAATACCAAGTGACATCTTATGCCTACTCTTCATGTGTTCTGATCCAAACGGTTGACTGAGCCTAGTCATTTTGAAAATAACTAAATCACTTTGTAAGCACTAACGCCGGTCTTGCACACGCCTTCATGGCTGAGGTATCCATGCATTTTATAGAGTTGATGGAAGAGGTGGCACGTTATACGTGGTCAAACCACCGGAGACGCCAAGCACATAAAGTATCCAAAATCCCAAACTTCTGATAGAGCACGACTGAAGAGATTCTTCTAATCTGCTGTCACACATACATGGCATGGTCATTATGCAGAAGTTGTTGCAAATCAGAAGAATTTGGAGACTGTGTCTCACTCTCATGCAAGACAATGGAGTAAGCATGGGTCAAAAAGACTTTGCATTGAGCACTTAAAGAATTGTGCCGAGATGTAAGGATCGGCAGCAGTTTAATGAAGTAATAGTATTGAAGCCATAGATGGAGGACAGAAGAGAGAGAGAAAAAGAGACTCAAAAAGAAGTGATATATATATATATATATATATATATATCTGTAGATAGATAATGAATACAAATACTAATTTTTTTTTTTTTTTAAATTTAACTGGTTTTGTCAACCTTGTACAATTAAAACTGCGTTCTTCATATTTTTTTCTCCAGACAATCCTTTAATTTGGGCAATGTTTACAAATGAAGATTTCTCCATAAAACAGCTACTTAAGTATACAGTGATCACCCATGCAGACAAAGTGCCGGAACAAGTTGAGATGGAAGAATCATGCTCTCAATGCAAGGCAGGTGATAAATCTTTAACACTGAATAATTTGATTTTTTTTTTATAATTTTTTTTTTTTTTTTAATAAATATTTATAATTTGTATTATTTTGACTACTATTCTCATCTTGAGTGTCATTTTCACATCATTTCGGTCAATGTAACCTCCGACCAAAACGAAATGACATTCAAAATGAGAACAGTAGTCCGATGAATCCAAATAATCAATGCTCATCTCAAAAATTCAGAAATTAAATATTCTCATCTTATTTCTACTACGTATCACATCTGACCAATTAAAAATGCATTTCCTAAAACTTGTGAATCTTTGTTTAACTTGAAAACTCTACTGAATTTCACACCGAAACATTTAGTTAATTAATGAAGATATATTATTCCTGTTCCATCAGACATACTTGGGTAAAAGTTCTCAGTAGCAGTCTTATGGAGGTTAAAGTTTCAAACCTTACTAAGAATAACAATATTAAAAATTAGCGGAATATATATATATATATATATATATATATATATATATATATATATGTCTATTATGCTTATATATTAAATATATATATGTCATCCACATACAATACTGTTTTGCTGTTTCACAGATCATCAGTGCGGTTAGACAAGCAACTACCTCAAGCCAGGATCGAACCCCAATCGCCTAAACGACAGTCGAAGCTTCTAATCGTTGCGCTATAGGACTGCTGCTATGCGGACAGTGAATTAACAAGGTTTTGACATTGTCCAAAGTACCTAAGCTCAATTTGTTTTATACAAAGAGCATCGCTTCATACACTAATGGTAATTTGTATATCACTTCCCAAATGCTCAACCTAAGATAGCAAGCATTATAGTCATCCACATACAGTACTGTTTTGCTGTTTCACAGCTCATCAGTGCGGCTAGACAAGCAACTACCTCAAGCCAGAATCGAAAATTTTATAATTATCATTTTATATGATTACAAAGATAATATTTCTCTTTGTATTGAGATAATAGAAAGTTCAATATACTAGATAGAGCAATAAAAAAAGAAAAATTCATGACGAAAATAAAAATTTAATTACTACCATATTTATTAACCAAACATTCAAACAAGGAATTAAAATAAAGAAAAAGTTTTAACCCTTAACGCATGCATTTTCAAAAATAAGCTCTTAGAGGATAAAAATTTCTTACAATCTATTACTGGTTAAATTCGAAAATATCTATATATAAAAGTGTGTGCGTGCGCGCAAACGAGAAAAACTTTCAACCTATATACTCAACAAATGTTTGATCTACAGACTTGAAATTTGGTATATAGGGTATTCAGACATGTGGAAAACATTTTAGTCAGTTTTCACCCACACAAAAAGGAGTGTTAAGGGGTCAAAATTGAAAAATTGGTACTTGAGGGTCATCAGATTTTTATCATTTGTCAACTGTTTCACAACTGCGCATACCCGAGAGGATGGTTTCCCAAGTCTTTATAGTCAATATAACTAATCACTAATTTCTACAGTAAGAAACTAAAAAGGAGAGATTCAAGCAATACCTGACTCAAAGTGGCACTAATCCTAGGTGGTGAGGACTATAGCTTCCTCCAAGGGAGAAAGTTTCATACGAAT
The DNA here is from genome assembly GCF_053919585.1 of Euprymna scolopes. Classification (NCBI taxonomy): domain Eukaryota; kingdom Metazoa; phylum Mollusca; class Cephalopoda; order Sepiida; family Sepiolidae; genus Euprymna; species Euprymna scolopes. The sequence continues at coordinate 91,171,468 of NC_136505.1, forward strand.
ATCAAATTTACAAGCGGTCCTCAGTCATAATATATTTTCATCAGGGAAATGACAATGGTAGGTTTTTGCAGTTCTTGTGGGCGAGATGTTGACGTCTTCCTACATACAGCACCTGCTTTTCCCAAATGGTCACCTATCTGGTACTAACCAGGCTCAATGTTGCTTAACTTTGGTGATTTGATGAAAACTGCCATGCCAACATGATTATGCCATAGATTTTGGTAAGGGTACATTTATAATTAACAAAAAAGGAGTGAAAATTTACAACAAATAACTGTTACCAAATGCAAGAAAATTTGATCTTTCATCAACCAACACAGCTTTCCAGTTTTAGAACTTTTTTAAGTGTTTTTACTTTTAGAATTTTTATTTTATTTTTCTCCTCGGCACCAAAGTCAACAGAGTCTAAGCCATTCCCTAAACGGCCTTTCCTGTTCAGATACGATATGCTGCTAGTCCTGTGCAGTTCTAGGCGGTTTACCATCACTCTTTGAGAAGGGATTAGTTTATTGCTAATAAGGCATCTCTCCCAGGGAATGCTGACGGGGATAGTCTGATATTTTTTTGCAGGCTAGAGTGCTTCTCCTTGGGAGAGGACAGGAGAGGAGATTGGGTTTTAATTACATTTTCCAACCCTTGTGTCATCTTTTTGTCAGGAGAACGAGATAAATAAATTTTATCACAGCCTATGAAGCTTCCATTGCTGTCATTCAAGATGGCTGCCGTTTTTTTTTTTACTTGCTGTGAAGATTCAATGTTATGTTTGAAGCCATCAGAGAACACATCAGTGATACTCCATGGAAGAATATCTTTTCTCTTCCTGCTGAACAGCGTGCCAATAAGATAAGTGGCGCAAAGCAGGCATTGAAACACATGTTCCCACAAGGAAGTACTATAGCAAACCCCACTCTCCCTAATGCACAAGGCAGCATGCATTCTGCCGATTCGTCTGCTACAAATCAAATAGACAAAAATTTATAGAAACTAAAAATAATTGTAAGAATGAAATAGTAGCAGCACCCCGAAGTGACCAGGTAACTTATCAAGCTGCAGAAAATAACTCATAATTTCTGCAAAATTTATAATAGTGCGATGAATAAGGGACAATCAATTCCACCACTAACAACCATGAGGTCATTACATGGCGATGGAGAAAGCTGAATTGCTTGCCCAGCGATTTGCCTCTAATTCTATCTCAAATCCCACAGCTACGCCCTCCCAAATTTCGCTTTGTGGAAATAGGCCACACTCGTAGATCTGAAAATCATTCCTTCTCATGTCCATGATTTAAAAAAAAAAAAAAAAAAAACTCAAACATCTCTAAGGTTATGGGTCTTTGAGGTGATCTCACCTCATCCCTGCCAGACTAATTAAGAAATGCTCCACTGAGCTAGCCCATCCTCTCCAAACTTTTTTGAGCTTTAAATAAATCAAACACTAGTTCACCATTTTGTAATTAATAAGCTTCTTTCTGATTAACCCTATGGATTTAGGCAAGTCCATTCTACTGCGGATATTTTAAACATCATCTCTAAATGCATATACCATGAACTTGATAAGGTAAGGGAAGTTAGAGCTGTAGCTCTGGATATATCCACGCCTTTGACAAGGCCTGACATGAAGCGCTTTTTACAGAAATTAAATCCTATGGTATTTCTGGACGAACACTCAACATAATCACATCCTCCCTTAAGAGAAAAATTCAGGTTGTCCTCGATGACCGTTCGTCTAAACAGGATATTAATGCAAGTGTGCCCCCAGATCGATCCATGAACCTTTATTATTCCTGATATTCATAAATGACCTCCCTGATAAAATTGTCTCTTGGATAGGTATATTTTCTGATGACACCATGCTCTATAACAGACATGGGGAAAAACAAATGTACATATATCCAACGCAATTGCAGAAACCCTAGAAAAAACGTTCAATTAGTAGTGGAATGGCGCTGTAAGTGGATGGTAACATTTAATGCTGCTAAGACTAAACTTCTTTCCTTTAACAACTACAAAAAACCTTTTCAACCATCGATTGTTATGATAAATAACACCCTACCTGAGAGCCTATATTTCAAACTCTTCAACCTAAGATTCACAGACATGTTTTCAATATGGTGCTTCGAGAGTCTCAGAATTTAGCCCCAAAATTTAATCTTATTTAAAAATAAAACTAGTTGATCGATTTACATGATTTTTGGAATACGATATTTTCTATCCATCAAGGGTACATGCATGAGACATATTTTTTTTTAATTTTTGTTTTTATTAATATAGGGCGAATTCTGGATAAGCACTAACTGATCTATAAATCTCCAATTTTCTTTTTTTCTAGTTTTATAGCTTTTTAAAATGTTTCTAATATGACAATTTGTATTGTAAATTTCCATTGCCAGAATCCAAGAGTGCTGCCACTTTTTTTTTTTACTTGACGTGAAGATTTCATGCAGCATATTGAACAACTAAATAATAAAAATTAAACAAAAAATACAATTACCATCGCCAATTGTTCGAAAATTAAATTTTCAAACTCTGTATATTTTTTAACTTGTTGAAACTATTAAGTTTTTCTTTATTTTAAAATACTATTGAAACAATTATTAAATCAATTATCAAATAATTTCTGATAGGTTAATAAGAGTAGTGGTTGAGAAGCAGAAATCAGAAGCCCACAGTATTAATGCTGGCGTCCCTCAGGGGTCCATCCTGGGCCCAACACTCTTCCTGATCTACGTCAATGATCTCCCAAATCACATCCCAAATTCATAGACATTTATGCTGACGACATAACCATCTTCAAAGGTCATAAATGATCTCTGATTCACTCTCCCCTGATCTTGAGCACATGGTACAATGGGATAAGGTGGCTGATTAATTTTAATCATCAATGCTCTGACCTCCGTCTGGTATCAATTGAAATAAATGGCTTTCAGCTTTGAGAGGCTTCATGTTTTGGCAGACCTCTTGGTCTGACCTTTACTCCTGATCTAGAATGGAACATGTACATCAAATCCATGGTCAAGGTCACTGGAAAAATAGTAGGATCATTCTATTGCTCCAGTAGATATCTCGCTGATGATGCAATTTTCTATATGTATAAGAGCTAAGTGCATCCTAGGATGAAATACTGTTGCCATATCTAAGCAGGAGCTGTAGGAAGCAACTTATCCTGCTTTGACAGAGTTCAAAATAGATTTCATAGCCTACTAGACTATGAAATCTTCCCTGCAACCTCTTTCTTACAGAAGAAACATTGCGAGACTATCTCTGCTCTATCGTTATTTTCATGGCAAGTGCTCGTCTGAGCTTCAATCTATTGTCACCTTTTGCCAAACTTTCATAAAAAATGCTCATTTAGCTGAAACCACTATCAATAATTTTTCCCACTCTAAACCTAAATTCCATGAACAAAGTTTCTTTCTTAGAACTACACACCTGTGGAACTCTCTTCAGTTTCTCCGCTTTCCTGCTGACTACAATATGGTCATCTTCAAGTTCAACGTAAACAAATTCTTGATGAGTCGTCCCCTTAAGTAATCCGATTTACCAAATTTCCACTACTAACAATTACTACAATATTGTTCCACTGACTACCGTACACTCATTAACCCTTACCCTCAGGTGACCTCTACGCCTTGATAAGTGGTGATTCCCTTGTAAAAAAAAAAAAAAAAAAGTTTGAAGAAAGAGAGATAATTCCAAATAACTTTAATTTGCAAAATTTTAAAATGCCTTTCTTAACATAGGGAGGGGGGATTAGAAAAACTTAAATTTACTTAAAAATGATTTTCTTTATAAAGTAAAATTACTTCATCAATTTACGTAATTTTAAGTGTATTATTATTATTTGGATATAGGGCGGATTTTGGACAAGTACCGTTCATTTTTTTCTTTATTTATATTTTTTTTTTTGCGTTTGGTATAAGTTATTTGTTGTAAATTTGTTTTATTTTTACACCTTTTTGTTGTTAACAATGCCCTGGACTTCAATTAGAATGACTATAAAAAGTAAATGTCTACACTAGTCATCCACCCCAACCACATTTAAGTTCTTGAAAATAATTTCTTTCAGAATTTGAGATGATTAATAACTAGGATTATTCGGAGCACTATTCTCATTTAAGTACTCGTGCAGTTTACGAACCGTGCTATTTTTTTTTTTTTTTTTTTTTAGATGGGATTTTCAAGCCAACTTCAGTTTTTACAATACCTTATTCATCAAATAAGGTGAAATACAAAATAGATAAAAAATAAAATCCTCCCCATGTTAAGAACGGCTTTTAAAATCAATGTCAACACGGTCGGTAAACTGCACAAGTATCTTCATTTTAGTTATTTTCAAAGTTTTTTATGAACCCGCGGCGCAAAGGATAACGGCGTTGAGCAGCAATCAGTACCAAGCGAGTCTTCTGGAGCTTAACGATTCAATTCTTATAACACGAGATAAAAAAACTAAAAATAAAATAATTACCGCGTCTATCTGATTATGGCTGACGGAACAAGAACAAGTAAATAAAGGATTCAGTTTGAAATTTCGTATGTGTTGTTCCAGAGTTCGAAAAGATGCACTTGGAGAAGGCCGAAAGTTACATCGGCGGGAACGTTGTGAAAATAAGAACTTAGATGGGAATAATCAGAATAGGTCAATTTTGCGATAATAAGTGTTCTAAACGTAATAGACAGTTTGTATGTTAAAATAAAATTAAAAACAAAAAACGATGCGGACTCTACTCCCGAGAAAAATAGTAGTAATAGTAAGTGGTTTTAGTTGTTCAACGTAATACGTTGCAACGTGGTTTTAACTTGGCAACACGTCGTTGCCACGACCAGAAATGGATTGCTTCCCAGTGAGAAAGCCAACGACACGCAACCACACAACGAAAACAAAAATAGTTTCATTCATACAATAGAGGCGCCGTCGGAATATGTCGAATCCGCCCCCCCCTCTCTCTCTCTCTCTCTCTCTCTCTCTCTCTCTCTCTCTCATTGAGTCTAGAAGCAAATTAACCATATTTGAATTGCTTTGAACTTCTTTTCAGGCATTTCTTCTTGCAACAACAGCAAAAAGAATAAAATAAATAAAAAATAAAACAAAAACAAAAAAAACTAAATATACTACAAATAAATGTTACCAAAGGCAAGATAAGTTACTCTTCTACCTATCTGAAGAAGTTTTTATTTGTTTAGCATGTGCTTCAAAGTATTATTTCACAGTATGTTTTAACGCTTATTTACTTAAAAAAAAAAAAAAAAAAAAAAGTCTGTTGAGTTATTTACGAAAAAAAAAAAAAATAGCGGTTTCATTACAAATTACTACCTTCAACAATCGTTCAAAAATTGAAAATTAAATAATACTAGTAGAACATTACATTTTCCCACGACTGGTGAGATAGGTTTCTACTAGTATTTTGTTTAATTTTCGATTTTGAGCGATTATCAAGGATCGAAGTAAGTGGCTATAATAAAACCACCGTTTTCTTTTCATTCTAACTCAACAGACTTGACATTACTTTTGTTTAAAAGTAAATATAAGCTTAAAAATAAGTTAAAACAAAAAACCTTTTCTGGCTAGGAAGAAGAGTAACTTATCTTGCCTTTGGTAACATTTATTGTATATATTTTTTTCGATCCTTTGTTTATTTTTTTACCATTGTAATAAATACCCTTTCATTCCATTACTTTCGAATCGACAGCCTAATAATTCGATTTTTTTTTTTCGCTTTTAGCAAAGAACAAAGTGTAGTATCTGTTAGTGTTCTGAGACTAAACTTCATCTTCTGTATGAGAAATTACATGACTTGAATCATGTCACTTCATTGATTTTGACATTGTTTTAATTACACCCTTTTTTATTGACTGATTTAAATTTTTAACTCGCAAGCGCGGATATGTTTAAATTGAAAGCTTCAGCCCGAGTAAATCTTTCTTGCATAAAAGACTCATTTTTTATATTCTTATCAATTTAAGCGTTTTGGCGACCAATATTCTCATGGTACCTTTGAGACAATTTAGTTAGGTGTTCTTATCTTGACGTAATATTTTGTTAGGTGTTCTTATCTTGACGTAATATTTTGTTAGGTGTTCTTATCTTGACGTAATATTTTGTTAGGTGTTCTTATCTTGACGTAATATTTTGTTAGGTGTTCTTATCTTGACGTAATATTTTGTTAGGTGTTCTTATCTTGACGTAATATTTTGTTAGGTGTTCTTATCTTGACGTAATATTTTGTTAGGTGTTCTTATCTTGACGTAATATTTTGTTAGGTGTTCTTATCTTGACGTAATATTTTGTTAGGTGTTCTTATCTTGACGTAATATCGCCTTTCTAAGCAGCAAAAAATGTTGATTTTACCTCTTTGACGGAATTATCCACTTTTTCTATTAGAATATTGTTAAAAATGGACCTAAATCCAAGGAATAATGATAATCATTAGAGGATTTTCCTCTACCACTTCTTACAAAGTCTTAATTATCAGGCTCAGCTGAACAGCAAAATGACGCAATATAATTTTAATCAACCATGTAAGTGCGCTTTTTCACGTGTCTATTTTTCACTCTGCTAGAGTTCTAAAGAAATGGCAGAAACACTAGAGGAAGAACTCCAATCTGTAGTGGAACGGGGACAAAAATGGTTGGTCACGTTCAATGCCGCCAAGACTAAACTAGTTTCATTCAATAATTACAAGAAACCCTTTCTACCACCTATAGCAATGGCCAACGACTCTTTATCTGAGAGTACATCTTTCAAACTCCTTGGCCTAACGTTCACAGGAAACATGAGCTGGAATAATTACATTGAAGGCATTGCCAGGCCCGCTGCAAGAAGGGTGGGCTCTCTCTACTGTGCTAGACAACTACTAACACCCGAAAGTATCCTGTACCTCTATAAGGCCACCATTCGCCCATGTATGGAGTATTCCTGTCACATTTGGGCTGGTGCATCTGCTATTGTCTCTCGCTCCTTGACAAGGTTCAAAAGAGAGTCGCAAACCTAATAGGCCCTGAATTAGCATCTAAGCTTCAGCCTGTGTCCCATCGACGAAATGTTGCATCCCTCTGCCTTTTCTACAAGTATTTTAGTGGTGAATGCTCTGACGAACTGCAATCACTTGTGCCCCCACGACATGAGCACCCTTGACAAAGCCGACAGGCTGCTAAATCCCACCCACACATTGTAGAGATCCCTAGATGTAAAAGATCTTTCTACTCCAATAGTTTCTTCCCCAGAACCGCTAGACTTTGGAATTCCATTCCAGGTCCCTGCTTCCCCAACAGTACTGACGTGCAGAAGTTCAAGTGTAACGTGAACCGACATCTTGCTGCCCAAATCCCTACATAGTACCCCAGTAGTTGTTGCCCCTGATAGTAGCCCCCTATACCAAAGTGGCAATTTGCCTTGTTTGGGGTGAAAATGTAATTAAAAAAAAAAAAAAAAAAAAAAACCTATGTGAGAATAAAATTCAGAACTCTAGCAAAGCGAAAAATAGACACGTGAAAAAGCGCACTTACCTGATTGATTAAAATAATATTATAAAATTCTCACATCTGTCCTGAGTAAGGAAAAAACGAAAATAAAAAGAATCCCTGGCAAAGCTGAGTAAAAAAAAAAAAAAAAAAAAAAAAAGAAAAAAAAGAAAAAAAAAAACTGAAACTGCACTAACCATATGCAGATTTAAACCGCTTCCTCCAAAGGAAGAAGTTCCATGGAAATATAAAATTCACAAGTGGCCCCAGTCGCATGTATATACCCGTAAGGGAAGATGACAACGTTAGGTTTTTGCAACACTTGCAAGAGGGTGTCGATCGATGTCCTATATATATACACTTGGAATTCACAAATTGGTTACCCATCTGGTACTGACCAGGTTCAATGCTGCTTAACTTCGGTTGTCTAACGAAAACCGGAGTGTCAACTTGATTATGCAGTATATCTGGCTAAATAGATATAAATAATCAATATTTTGGAAAAACAGTAAAAAAAAATAAATAAATAAAAATAAAAAATTGACTAAAAACCGAGTGATCAATAATGCTTTCTGGTCAGGAAGTGGATGATCATTTTACATTATTGATCCTGGACCTAAATATCCAAAAGTTAACAGTTTTCCATAACCGATATTTTGATCAAATTTGATAATGATTGGTCAAGCAATGTGAACGCTATGGCCCAAAATACCTAGCCAAAAACACAACCTCCTCCTTGGCTGGTGTAAGTATGAAATTAAATTCATCTGAATACATTTCAGTTTCATTTGCTATTTTAATATTTACCTAAAAGTTTAACAAACAAAATAAAAGAATTTTGTGAAAACTGGCTTCAAAATTCTTAGAAATCTTCATTTAATTTAAAAAACTGAGTTTTAGAAGTTATTTACATTCAATAGTTTTATAAATACAGATTAAAAAGCACATTACCTCAACAATTAGTTGTAATTTTATAAGAATTTAGTTTAATCATTCAATGGAAAAACTACACCGTAATATTTAAATTGAAATTTAAAAATATACCTATTAAAAAACAACTTGGCCTTTGGGTCAAGATCACAGTGTAGTATCGCAACTAGCCACTTTAGCCGCCTCAAAGCAGGGAAGAGTCAGCCAAATAGTCGCCAAATTTCTGTATGGGTAGGCAAGGCTCTTACGTAAAATGCTCCTAAAAATGTTCCCGAAACCCCTCACAGATCTTCCGAATTGATGCCAGGGTTCGTTATCCGGGTGTTTGATACTTGCAATGTACTTGTCTGAGTCGCGCATATAGGCTTCACGACGCTCATCTGCATCGGAGTTCATGGCTTTGTTGGCTATCTTATCTAATTTAGCCCTAACTACCTACAAGTCTAACGTAAATAAGTTCTTGATGAGCCGTTCCATATAAGTTATCAAATTTACCGAATTTTCATTACTAATGATTACTATATTGTCCAATTTCTACTGTACACTCTTTAACCCTTATCCTTGAGTGGCCTCTTGGCCTTGATAATGTGGTGATGCCTTTGTAAAAAAAAACAAAAAAAAAAAACCTACCTGCTCTTCATAGCGTTCGCTAGCCTCACACCGAAAGTCCTGCTTAGCTAGTTCTTGACTGTCGCTATACCCTGTCCCCGTTGCTCAAGCTATTTTTTTTTTCTAGGTGCTTCTTCATGTGGCCCTTATTCTAGAGCAGGGCGCTGAGCATATCTGATGGAGAAGTCTCTAATCTTAGCCTTAAGACTAACCCACCATTTACCCATTTACTCCCTGTAACCGTTCCCACTAAAACACACTGTAAATAGCACCAGTCTTTTGCAGAAGTCTTGTATCTCCAGTAGGGAGTTATTCAAATTCCAGTACCCTGTACTGCTAGTTTAGGCCTATTTGTTAATTTTAGACAGGTCATAACTAATTTATGGTCCAAAATACCTAGTCAGTGGAACTCTGGACATGCTATGAAGTTTAAGTCACCTCTTCTGGCTAGCATCTTATCTGGGTAAGTGTTTGGGTAAGAAGGTATGCTATTAGCCCATGTCCACATCTCCCTACCAGGGTGTTCAACTCAAAACCTGTCGACTAGATTGTGTCTAGCCATAAGATCAATCAGGCTCATCTCGCACCTCTGTTCCTCTAGCTCCCCCTCCTGTTGGAGTCAAGGTATTCCGATCCCCCACTAAGACTACCCACTTTAGACACGCGACAAACACATCGAGCTGCAGGAAAAAAGAAAAAAAGAGAGACCCTCTCCCAAGCAGTGCTAGGCGAATGAACGGCGATGATCCGAAACATGCACTCTTTGATGGTAATAGCGGCCACGATCAGCCTGCCCTCCTCGTCCCTATGCACCACACTGATCGTAGCAGACACGGTGCGTTTCACCCACAAGAAAATGGCCTTTCTTCAGAGATTGCCATATGCTAAGACGACATCATAATCTCTAGCCAGCGCCTGACAATTTCTGGACAAAACAATATGTGTCTCTAGTGCAGCCGCAGCCACTTCTAGATGCAAGGGCTGCCCAATTGGAGGACCTCAAGCCCCTTGCATTCAGACAAGCCAAGTTAAGTGACATGACTGTGTACTCACCCTAGACATTGTCACTCCTGATTCCAAAGTCCTCCACTGAGAGGACGCCGACATTGTATGCCATGCTCAGCATTGCCAGTTCTTTGATGTCTTTTGGTTGTGCATGATACTGCCGACGTCTAGGGGAATGTTAGCTTTAAGGCCCTGTACAGTAACGGATGCACTAATACTGGGACCCTTCCCTTCCACTGTCCCTTCAGCTCTATATCCTTGCGTTGGAGTCACTACTTTGCAAGCTGAGGAGTGGGTAGGCAAGTTCGGTCCTTCGTGGAATACCTCTGTTCGGCGGAACATCAGCCAGAGTCTCCACGTTCGCCGATGATGCTACTGTCTTTGTGTCATGTTTTAAAAGGTGACAGAGGCACTCACTACAAAACGGTTACAAGGGTCAAAATCAATTGCAGCAAATCAGTCAGTCTGTGGTTGAGTGCATGGAGGGATGTCACCAGCCTTCTAATGTCTTTCAGCCGGACGGATGGCCCGGTTCAGATTCAGATTGGGCTTCCAGCCAGAAAAGAATTATTTGCAGGTATGGTCAAAGGTTGCTGTTGCAGTCACCTCTTCGCAGCAAAGGAAACTTTCTTTAAAATGGTAGAGCAGAGATGTACACCACTTACATCTTTCCTCTTATACTCTACCGGCTGGCCATACTTTACCTGCCTGCGAAACACCTAAAGGCCCTCCGGCGTTGCCTGTCCAAGATGCTCTGTAACAAGGGGAGTCATTGAATTCATAGACAGGTCTGTATCCAACATTCTTGAGAGGGTTGGAAATACCAGACTTGGAAGTGTCATTGCAATACCAAAAGGCTGGCCTTCTCGAGTCAAACGTTGACGGAGAAGTCTATATGGGACCCCATGATCGAGGCCGCCTTTCCTGACCTCATCCTCGACCACACAATCAAAGGCTGTGGAGCGATCCACAGTTCCTCAGAGAATGCCAAGTCATGCTCAAGAGGCTGCCTAGATCCAGCGACCTTTCGCAGGCTTTGAGAAAGCAACTATATAAGAAATTAGTCAGGGGTACCGCCAATGGGCTGCTTATCGAATGTCTGGGGTTGTCAGGAGGAGATCCGCTCCTGGTGGTCGCCAGGCATGGGAATAACGAACAACTTCAAATTCTCCCTGGCCTGGTGACTGTCCCAAAACGCATTGCTTCTCAACACCATACAACACAGTGTCAAACTAGGGAGTTCACCTGCATGTCCCCATGTAGGACATCAGCAGAAAAAAACACCAGAGCATTGTTTCTTCAATTGCAGTCAACTCCATCGGTATTGGACATATGTCAACGAGGCAACGGCTCGCATCAGTCCCGAGCATTCTTGCCCATTGAACATGTCCCTGGTCATGCACAATAAATAAATGGTGTTTCTGGCGTTCCTGACCATAGCCAGAGTGTTTGTGTGGATGTCGAGAGTGAACGAAAAGCATGGGGCAGACCAGGATCTGGTCGTGTTCTTCAAACACCAATTGAAGGTCAAGGTTAGGACTGATAAGAGATTACATTCCGCGGCTTTCGAAAGACGATCGGTTAAGGCAGTAAGCTTGTGCATACGAAAAGGAGCCAAGTTAAGAATACATGTTCCGTGCCGAGACATGGTGTGCGCGGTTCCTACTCTTGCCAGAACTCAGCCCAGTAACGTAAGCCTGGGTTCCCTTAGCCGAGTCAATGGTCCCTCTTCTCTCCCGACGGAGAACTCTAAATTGCCTACCCCCTGCCCCCATTCTTTTTTTGACCAGGCTCCTTTTCCCCAAACTTGGAGTGCACCCCGGTAACTCCCTCATTTTTTATTTTGTCCCAAACTTGGTTTTTCAAACCCCTTAAGGATTGACCTGCTTGTTTTCAGCCTCCATTAATCCGGAAAACAGTGGGCGGTCTGCCATCTAGCAGGGGTTGGAAGGGCCCTACTAACTAAGTTCTTTTCTTTTTACAGGTTTCCCCTCCATCACCACGAATAAGATCCTTTTCTACTCTTATTTAATTTGTTTATTTGTAAATGAAAAACGATCAATCTTTTCCTATATATATATATATATATATTAGATAACAGAAAAGATTGATCGTTTTTCATGGTGTTAATCGCTACACCCTGCACTGATGATTCCCAAAAGGATGAAACACTAGTGTCTGTAGGTATTTAATAATTATTATAGTAAATAATTTTATATATATATATATATATATATATATATATTGATTTGATTTTGGTAACATTAAGTAGGCCAGCCCCTGGTGTGATTGTTGCAAGTGAGAACTTTAGCTAGGGATACACCTTAGACAAGTAAAATGATACAGTGACAAGGATGACAACAGACACATCTCCCCATCTTTTGAGTTGGCCTTGTGCCTAATTGTTTATTTTTTGTTTAACATTTGTAATTTTACATTTGCAGAAAATAAATGATAAAAACCTCACAGTGAAATATCAGAACAGATACTACACTTCACCTTTTCTGTCCTTGATCAGTGGAGGAAAATCCTTCAGGACTAAGGAACAAAAAAATTGCCTATCCAGAGTGCTCGTTTTTGGGGGAGCTGGATTTTCCCCACATTAAAAACTGACCTTGTGTCGAACTGACCTCGTGGGGAGGCAAGTAAATAGGAACATTTAGTTAAGTAATCAGCATCATATCATATGAATCCGAAGATTCTACTGTTGGCATTGGTTCTCCCGATATTTTTCAAGTAAAAATTATTTTTAGAACGACATCAGGAACTCACGGAAGGGACCACAAGAAGGTTGCAAACATCCTAAGTGAATGTTTCTGATTTTTTAGATGAGGATTGGTTATTCATATTATTTGAATTCATCGGACTATGTTCTCATCTTGAGTGTGAATTTCACAATGTTTCGGTCGATGTAGCCTCCAACCTTCTTCAGGTGTATCTTGTCAAACTCGGGAATTTGGACGGAATTTTGAGTGGAACCCTTTATTTACATCACGGGGGTAGTGTGCTCTTGTTTCATTAGGCATGAATGGATAGAAGTTCTACGTAATTCGCGATTGTATTTTTCGGTCGCCCACACTAAGGATCGAACCTTCAAGGACTCATGGTGCAGTGGTTAGAGTACTTGGAAAAATCAATTGCAAAAAGTGATATTCTCCTGGAGGAAAATTTCTATAAAAAAAAATAAATAAATAAAAAAAATTAAAAACACACACACACACACACACACACACACACACACACACAGAATTACGGTAAATTTCAACCCACTTTCCAAATCCAGAGTGACATTTGAGAAAATGGACAAATAAATAAACATAAATAATAATTTTGGGGGAAAATGGATAAATAAATAAAATGGATAAATAAATAAAATGGATAAATAAATAAAATGGATAAATAAATAAAATGGATAAATAAATAAAATGGATAAATAAATAAAATGGATAAATAAATAAAGACAGATCTTGTATATAACTGTCCTCGTGTGGACGCAAGTAAATATCGATTTAAAAATTTGTTTTAAATAAACTATTTAAAATAACATATTTACGATTGTAGCACAGTAAAAATCTATTATCACGGACCATGGCAATAACTTGATTGAATAAACATGAATAATTAATTTCTAAAATGAAGATTGATGAGGGTATTAATATTTATTTTGGCGGACGTTTAGGAAATTGACCCCCACCTCTAAATTCCACAATTTACACTTTTTTTTTTTTTCGCTTTGAAACTTAAATTTTTGTATTCAATATTGTTTGAATTAAATATTTTTGGATTTTTTTTTTCCGATGCAAAAACAGGACATTACTACGATATTCATTTATAGCATACTCGAAAACCTGTAAAAATCGTCATCGATTTGGAAAGAAAGGAAAAATTAACCGTAACCCCTTTTTTATACGGGAATAATCACCGGTCACGTGAGAGAGTTGCAATTTTTTTTTTTTTTTTTTCGGTGATGGTTACAAAGTAGGTGTTCAATTTAGTAGAACGTTATAATTGAAAACTGATTCCTGACAATAAAAGTCATAAAAAACACATTTCCAATTTTTTTTTTTTTTTAATCTGAAAGTTTGTAATCAATGAGATTAGTCTGAAAAAAGAAATCAGTGTAAATTGTGGAATTTAGACGGTGGGGGTGGGCAATTTCTTATCCGCCCCCCCCCTTTTTGTTAGAAGTGGTATAGTTTAACTTTTGTGTTCGCATTGTTTATGAAAATATTTTTTTAAACAAACAAAACTTTCCGAAATAAAAGTGTCCTTCATTTCATCCCACCAGCGCTAAATCTAAGACCACTCGGGTTCGAAATTCGAAAATATAAATTACTATAAATTATTTTAAAATGAAATACAATTGGAAAATTAGTCAATTTCTTTGATTTTTTTTTTTTTTTTTTTTTTACCTACCATTTTGTGACCTATTTGTGCCAAAAATTACTATTTAATAAAAATTAAAGTTTCGTGAATAACGGATCTGATGAAAATATAAACATACATGTGACATGTACACACACACGCATGCATGCACATATAAACACGTGCATGCACATGTAAACACACACATGTACGCGTGCGCACACACACATGTACACACGCGTGCGTACACACACGCGTGCATACACACACGCGTGCATACACACACGCGCGTACACACGCGTGCATACACACATGTACACACACACATACATATATGTACACACACACACACATACATACATATGTGCACACACACATACATACATATGTGCACACACACACATACATATGTGCACACATGTGCACACATACATATGTGCACACATGTGCACACACATACATAAATATGTGCACACACACATACATATGTGCATACACACACATACATATGTGCACACACATGCATACATACATATGTGTACACATGCATACATACATATGTGCACACATGCATACATACATATGTGCACACATGCATACATGTTCACACACAAAGCGTATTAATTTGCTAAAAACCTTAACGAGAACAAAAAACAAGTGGAACAGCTGACCGTTTCCCAGAAATCCTTTGTAAACAATCACAGACACAACTTGAACTTAACCGACATCTTTTGCAATGTAAATTTTACATTAATTAATAAACAAAGCTGGCGACTTTGCTCCAGAATCAATATTTAAAATTTCGAACTTTAGAGGCTTATAATCTAACGCAACAAAAGCAAGTATTAAAAAGCCAAAATTGTTCTGACTTAATATCATAACTGTGCTCTTTAAAACAAATAGTAATAATTAACAGATAAAAAATAAAAACACCCTCTGCATCAAACTAAAATTGCTGGTAACTTTTTATCCAAACATTGTATTTTTATTTGTTTTTGTTTATTGGTCAGCTTCATTAGGTGTCCATATCGTTTCTGTAAAATACACGGTACAACAGCCGAAATGCAACCACACAAAATTAAATCGTTTCTGAGTAAGGTTGTCCAAAATAAAAAAAAGGGGGGGGGGATCTTTTTACGACCTGCCCCAGCATAGTATAAACACTCCCAAACCGCCCTATGTAAAGAACGGCTTTCGGAATAAACACTCCCCACCAACCTCTCCATGTTAAGAACAGCTTTCGAGGTTTGATGGGGGAGGGGTTTATTCCGAAAGTCGTTCTTAACATGGGGAGGTTGGGGTGTTTTATAATACGTTGGGGCACGTCGTAAAAATTTTTTTTTTTTTTTTTCAAATGCAGAAAAATCTTTGATGTACGTACTCGCCACCGAACGAAAATGTCATATTCCAAAAATAACGTAAATTGATCAAATGAGTTATTTTTTTTTTTTTTTTTTTTAAGTAGAAAAAATATTATTTACAATTTTTAGCAATTTTAATAGTAAATGGTGTGCATCCATTACAAGGCTTGTTTTCATCTCGGTAGTTCAAAATGAGTTATCTTTATTTAAAACAATATGGCGAATCAAAAACTCCTGCTTAATGAAAGATTTTTTTTCACTACTTGACCAATTTACGTGATTTTTGGAAGATAACAATTTTGTTCGGTGGCGGGTACGGGTACGTACATCATAAACATTTTTCTGTATTTTTGTTTTAATTAGGTCGAATTCTGGACAAGCACACAAAAAAAACTTTGATATATTTACATTGTTGCTTCGTTTTGTTTGTATGTTTTAATGCAAATTGTTGCATTTCGTTTGGTCTTTGTTTTGTAATTTCTTTTGCAGTGACATCGACATTTTTTTTAATGTTGCATTTCCCGCAAACATTTGTTTGTTTCGGTGTGATTTGTTGCAGTGTTCGTGTCTTGATCGATGAAATTGACGAATCAGAAACAAGAAAAGAGAAACATTACTTGAAGGATTGCTAACAAATAAGGATGTAGCAATACAGAATATCGTGATGTGACTTATCAAGAAGAAACAGACGAAGTTTTTATTTATTTATTATATTTTTTATAAATCTTCATATTCATATGGTTAGTTTTCTTTTTGAAAAAGATATGTCTTCTCGGAATATCCAAAGATATTTATCATCCTAATAATATGAAACCGGCAAGTCTTTATTTACTGATTTGTACATGTGATCGATGCGAAGATTTATAAAAATCAAAAAGGCCTATGTTTTTGTTGTCACGTCACTTCAATACCCCCGTAATGTACATTGCAACAGCCTTCTTTTACACTTAAATATTTTTTTTTTATTATTAACACTTGATATAACACTTTAATTAATTTTTTTTTTTTAACACATATACGAACACACTTCAGGAAAAAAGAAAAAAAAAAAGGTGCATTTGATGATTTTCGGAAAGGAAAAAGGAGAGTTGAAATACACTAGCGCCAGAAATATAAAAATTTAAAGTGGGGATCAGTTTTGCATATCATTTAACGTAAAATGTTTTTGTTTCTTTTACTGAAAAGCCAGTAAAAATAAAAGTTAATTTTTACTATTTAAAAAAAAAAAAAAATGTATTTAATCAAAAACAGACTAGAAAGGCTTCTCTCTCTCTCTCTCTCTCTCTCTTTCTTTAAATGCCTCCATTTAAAGAGAGAGAGAGAGAGAGAGAGAGAGAGAGAGAATCCTTCCCTCCCTAATAAACAATCTTTACATTAAGTCCGAGTGGCACTTCAAAAAACTAATCCTACCACTATACATAAGTCTGGGTGGCAAAGCTGACACACCCCTAAAAAATTATATAAAGTACTCTAATGTGTAATTTGTGGCGAAGCCCAAAAATATAGACGCCCCCCCCAAAAAAAAATGCGCGCGTGACTTATAAAAAAGATAATAGAAAAAAAAAAGAAAAAAGTAATTCCATGTGTGTGCACACACACACACACACACACACACACAATGCCATTATTGCAGTAAAAGTAAAAACTTATTTTCCGTTTCAGTAACCCGGGTTTCAATTTGTGTGCTCGATTTTCGGATGTTCTTACTCCTTACCGGATTTTACCGAGCCGATATCGTCTGCTATGGAGGCAAATTTATGTAAACACCATTTTCGACACTTGTGCATTTTAGCGATCAAGTTTTGACAAATTTAGAAAATTAAAAAATGTGCGCGCTTGTGCGTACAACAATGAACACCAGTGATAATACAAGGGAATTGCAGATTGCACGTCTTAATATCCGGAAAGCTACCTGTTTGCGGAAAATTTAAATGCGATATTCGTTTTTAGCATGCCCGGGCACCTTTACTGGTCGTCATTTTAAAGGCGATTGTGAAAATGGAAAGTAGGTAAAAATTTACCAACTACTCTTAACATGGTAGGCAGTGTTAATTCTACTTTGCCGTGGACGGAACTCTCCTAAACTGAAAACAATTTGTCGGGGATGTTAAACTGCACAAATATCCAATTAAAATTTATTTATTTTTTTTTTTTTTGTTATTTTGAAATAAATACAAGACTATTTTTTTATTTGTAAAGATTTAAGAATGAATGCATTAAAAACAAAAATATTTACAGTCGATAAACTCGATAACTGTCACTGTCGTGCGTGCGCTCAAATGAAGGGGGGGTGATAAAAATGGAAACAAAAAGTAATAAATTCATTACGCCTTACCTTAATATCTGTTTCGAGAATTGCTGCGGAGGGTCTTCGAGTCCGACTTAACATTGGCAGAAGGGACATTTTTATTTTTTTAGTAAGAGATACTTTATGAAGTTAATTGTTTTCTAATACTTATTGTTCTTGTAATTGTTAGATTCGTCTTCAACGTTCAGGCGGAAAAAATATTTTTCTCACCCAATCTTTTTCTTTTTGCCAATTTTTTTTAGAAATTTAAATGATTAAAAAAGTAAACTTGATTTTTTTTCCTATGTATTAAAAGAATAAGATAGAAACGAGAGACACTTTTGTCGCAAAAACCGTATTAACGTAAAAAGGTTTAAATATGGTGTTTTTCTTCACAATTTACTATCAGCGTTTTTTATATTTATTTTTTTTCGATTTAATTAATAATTGAAATGAAATAAATTCAAAAAAAATATTTAATAATAATTATTAGTTGTGTTACGAAACCTGTCTCTTTTTTTATATATAAGTAAATTCTTGCACCGAAATGAATTAAAAAATATTACATTTAAAAACTAATTGACAATTAGTTGTTTTTTTTTAATTTATTTTATTTATTTACAAATTATTCTATTTTATCAAATTTATTATATATATATATATATATATATATATATATATATAAAAGTTTTGTAGTTAAGAAAATCTATTAAGTGCTTGTTATTTTTGTAGAGAGGAGGGTGTTTATCACTCAGAAAAAAAAAATTGTCTCACAAAAGATAAAATAGCTGTTATTTGTTGACGACCAGCTTGGCTTTTGGTTGGTATATACACAAATATTATATCGGCTAATAATCGGTTTACACGCGGATCATTCTATTTTGTTAATTTTTTTTTTCGGCTAAATTAAAGTTATTTTTGTTCTCGTAAGTATTCCTTTAGAAATTAGCGATTTTTTTGTTTTGTTTTTATATTGTAAAAATAAAACGGACAAGTGCTCGTTTTTTTTTTTCTTTATCGTTAGCGTAAATCGGATATATGTATATATTTTTGTCTACCCCTAAGAAAAACTGTCTAGCGAAAGACAAAGTGAATATATTTGTTGACGACCAGGTTGGTTTTGTTTGGCCTTTCTCTCTATCTATATATTATATAGATAGGCTAACAATCGGCTGGGCTGGTGAACTCCGTTTGATGACCCGAGACGACGTCCTCGTCCTTTTTATCCCCCTCTCAAACACAAGAGAAAGGGGTCTTGTTGTGGTTAAGTACAAAATGACATCCAATATGGTAAAAGATTAAAGCAATGGTTATTATTGCTACTCTTTCTCTCCGCTATCCCGAGAAGAGAAGGAGAGAAAAGTAAGAGATTTGTTTTGTTTGGTCGGGTATCAGCAGTAGTTACGATAACTAGTGAAGGTACCCTCTACTCGTCGCTGACTGGCAACCACGAAGCAGTAGACTCACAACAGACAACGCGAGAGTAGATTTTGCGGGAATACTATTATCATTATTTAGCTGAGCTCATATACAAAAATAAGATTTTTTTAAAGTGGTTAATTCCTATTTCAGTCACGTAAATCATTTATTTAAAATATATACAAACAAATACACATTGGTCTTTACTATGGAGTGGAAGATGCGCATTCCTGAAAGTTACATACAAGCGAGAAACAAACGATCTAAATTACTTTGACATGCCGATTCTCGTTAGATCACCGAAGTTAAGCAACATTGTGTCTGATCAGTACCATATGGAAAGACTAGAATGAAACACATTTTGATTAGGGACCAATTAGTACTTCTTGGCAGATGGTGTGCGTGTGCGATGTTGACGAGACATACTAGTCCAAATAGCGTTTAAATGGTGAAATAGATCCCTCCCTGTTTCCCCACTTCCTTGACTTGCAAAAGTGACGATACAAAAGAATAGGCGACTCGAAGTCGGCAGCAAACGGTCTCATATATATATATATATATAGCATTTCATCCCGGCGTTGCCCGGGTGTTTGGATGTGTATGTTGAGCAAAAAAAAAAAAAAAAAGTGGTAGTAGGAAGGCAGACTCGAACCCGTACTGCAAAGGAGGAAAGGAACGGGGTAAAAACCTAACGTTTATGCTGTTACGACCACCGCCAAATTGGAAGCAACATTTTTTTAAAATTAAGGCTAGACAATCTAAAGGAGAGGATAACTAAAAATATCGGCGAAAAAAGTGCCCCCCCCACCTGTAGAAAAGTGCCTAGTTGAAGGGGAAGATGTTTTTAGCCAATTTTTCAATATTTGTCGTATGAAAGGTCGAACTTTAAAACGATACTGATCTTGGTAAAATCCGTCGCCTCTATTGAAAGTTTAAGGCAGACATGCAAACATACATACATACATTTATATATTGGTAACTAAAAATTTTCCACCCAAACTGATGAAAAAGCTTGCCCTATCTCTGAATACCCTTTATGTAAAATTTCATATATTTAGACCAGAAATTGTCTGAGTAATTTGGAAGAGACCGCAGAGGTTAATTTTTAAAAAACTTTAACCCCTATTATGACCCCTTAAAATTTATTGTTTTTGGCTCAAATCAAGTTATTAAGTTAGATCCATGTCCAAGGAACCTATATCTAAAATTTCAAGTGTGTAGACCCAAAATTGTCAGAGGAGTTTGGTAGAGTTCTCAAAGTTCAAATCGTTGAACTTTGACCCCTTAATCGCCAAATTTCTGGCCAAAAACTGATCACATCGATTTTTCCAAATCTCAGTACCCTGTATATCAAATTTCGA
The DNA here is from genome assembly GCF_053919585.1 of Euprymna scolopes. Taxonomy (NCBI): domain Eukaryota; kingdom Metazoa; phylum Mollusca; class Cephalopoda; order Sepiida; family Sepiolidae; genus Euprymna; species Euprymna scolopes. The sequence goes on from NC_136505.1 coordinate 91,192,265, forward strand.
GTCTGTCGACTAAAAATTGACAAAGTTATTTCGTAGGGAAATGTACACAGACACGTTCACTTACTAGCTGTACCCTGCCACGCATTGCTGTGGCTCAAATTGGCACAATGGAAAAAGTTCCAAAATGGGAAAAAGCACGTTTCTTATGGGTTTAATTTTCCATTTTGCATGGGTACACAGTTTTTGTTGTTCCATTTTCTTAGCTGATATAGAGATTTTCCGGTTTGGTGACTCTTGAATACGTAACATAAATTGTCCATGTGAAAAAACAGTCAGTGTGTAACTGTAAGGCCCACAATTGTAAAGATTGTTCCCTGTGCTTTGTTGATGGTTATTGCAAATGACAATAAAATTGGAAAGTGCAATATCCTAAAGTGTAATGATGTATCTGGTGGAATCATAGGAATGCATGGAATGAAGATATATTCATCTGTGAAAGGTCCTGTTAAGATTGTTGTTTCTATTATATTGTTTGTTAATTTTTTTTTCTGCAAGCTATGTGCCATTGCAAAGCTTGGATTGGTTTATATTTCACAACATGATAATTAGTACACCAAATTTCAGTTGCAATACATGCGGTGGCAATCCCTGGCAAATATAGCTGTTGGATAATTAACCACTTTATCTGCTTTCACAACAGTGTCGATGGATTTGTATTTGACTACCTCACTTGGAATTTTACATTGAATAATAGCGTTAAGTTCATGGGCATCTTTGTATTGACCTGCAAGTAAACTAACTATTCTTTTGATGAAATAAAATTACAGAAATTACAGAAGCTAAAAGTCAAAGAATTTTGCCCTTAACTCTGATCAGCTGGCACTTTTTCGTACCCAATTTCCCACAAGTGATGCAAAAGTTTTTGTGCAGATCGAACAGTCTGCAACTGGACATGCATATTTTGAGTTAAGTTTAATGTCTTCACATGGAACAAAAAAGTAGAGTATTTGAGGCAAGCATTTATTTCATCTGCTGGTGTTGATTGAAGAATAACAGGTAACATTTGTCTGAAATCTCCTGCAAGCAATATTACTGCATTCCCAAATGGTCTGATATTGCCACGCAAATCTTGCAAGGATCGACCAAGAGCCTCAAGTGATTTTTTGCGTACCATTGTGCATTCATCCTAAACAATAAGTTTGCATTTCTGCAATATTTTTCCCCATATTGGATGTTTTGGAGATGTCGAACATGAGATTTTTGAAAAATTGAATGTTTTAAAGTAGAATAAATAATTCTTCTACTTGGCAGCAAGGTCGCAGGTATTCCTTGTGCAGCAAGGGCAAGAGCTAAGGCTATGTCATTTTGTTACCAAATGGCTGCCAAAATCAATTTAATTAGAAAGGTTTTACCAGTTACTTCTGGTGCTGTTCAAGGTAGCAGTAATTTCCAAATAACTTCTATTCTCACAGTCAGTAAATTAGGTGACTAAAATAGGATTTATCCATGTTTTGACAATGCCTTATTCACTGTAATTAATTTAGGAGACTAAAATAGGATGAGGGATTAGAGATGGACAGATAGAGAGGAAGATATATAGATAGAAAAGAGAAAGTGGGAGGAAAATAGAGAAAGAGAAGGAGATAGAGATAAAGGGATTGATAGATAAACAGAGAGAGGGGGGAGAGTTAGAAACAAAGAGGGATGAGACAGAGGAAAGGAGAGAGATAGAGGGAGTTAGAGAGAGAAAGGGGCTCAAAGAGAGATGGAGAGGGTGATATAGAGAGAAAGATAGATTGAGAGAGGGAAAGGGAGAGATGGATAGAGAGAGATATTAAGAGAGGAAGAGACAGGGGGAGAGAAACAGAAGGTTAACTACACTTCACCGTTTGTTTCCTCGTTCAGTAGAGAAGAAATCTTTCGAGACTGAGGCAATTTTAATATTTTGTTATTATCCAGAGTACCTCCTTTTTTTTTGGGGGGGGGGGGCTAGATTTTCCTCACATTAGAAACCGACCGGGTTATCTGTACTTTCACTTAACAAATTAATAAAAGAAAAACATTGTAAAATTTGAATTTAACATGAAAATACTATTTTAAAAAATAGCACGATAACATAAGTGCATAAGTTCCACTTTAGGTACTCCTTGGGCGTTGAGTTCCATGGCGACCAGCATAATTATTTAATGGTCGCTCCCTTAGCCCCCCTCCCTAGTCAAGGCTAATGCATGCGCACGTAACATTTTTTTTATTTACTGACGTTGGCTTAGTAACTAAACGATTTATTGATAATTTCGTAAGCCTTAAACGCATGCCGGAAGATTTAAATTGGTTCATTCTTGTTGTAATGAAAAAAAAAAAAGTTTCATTCAACACAAAACCAAAAACACATTAATGATAAATGATTTATTATTCTATTCATTGAAATTTACTAATTTTTAAATAAAAAAGTAAAAAAAAAAGTTAAAAAAATAGTTGCTTATGTGCGCATAAAAAAACTTGTTTTTTTTGGGTTTTTTTTTTAGATTAGGTCCACCTTATAATCACCCCCCCCCCCCAACCTCCTCATCTTAAGAACAGCTTCCGGAATGAACACCACTTTTGGAGGGGGGGGGTCTATTTGCAAAATTTAACTGATATTTGTTGTCAGCATACCAACCCGAAAATACTATTAAAAAAAAAAAAAAAAAAAAAAGGGAGGGGTTCAGTGCCCGTGGCAGAGAAGTAGATTTATTTATCAATAAAAGTGGTGGAGAAGTAAATTTATTTATCAATAAAAGTCGTCATTTAAAAAAGAAAATTGTGGAGGTGGACCTAAATGTAAATATTTACCCAAAAAATTATCCCAAAGTTTATTACAAAAACGTTTTGTTTTCGCACTATTCAACAATTTGTTCATCCGCGCATGTAAATTAAAAAATAAAAAATATTTGTAAAAGTGAGAAGTTATCAGTAAATGATTTAGTTTTTTTTTTTAAATTTATTTATTTTTTTTACATTAGGTCCACCTCCACAAATGTTAAGAACGGCTTTCAGAATAAACACCCTCAACCTCTCCATGTTAACAACGGATTTCGGAATAAACACCATTGGGGGGGGGGATATTTAAAAAAAAAAGTCGATAAAAGTCGTCATTTAAAAAGAAATTTAAAATCAAATGTTTGTAAAAGTGAGAAATTATTAATAAATGTTTAGTAACATTTTTCGGTGCTAATGCAGAGAGTGATCCGCGCTATTTTTTAAATCGTATTTCTACGTTTAATTAAAGTTTTATGACATGTTTTTTTTTATTCAATTGCAAGGTTAAAGTACAGAATAGGTACAAATAATAACGTTATCATTTCAGCATGGATCACTCTCTGCATGAGTACCCATTTTTCTTTTAATATTCATAAAAAGTAAAACTTTTTTCAAAATAAATAAATAAATGTTTGTAAATGTGACAAATAATCGTTTAGTTACGGCAACGTCAGTAAATAAAATATGTTACGTGCGGGGTGGGGTGGGGGACTAAGAGAGCGACTATTATTTTTTTCTGCTGGTCACCATGGAACTCAACGCCCAAGGAGTACAAAAATGTAATTTTTTTTGTTAAATAAATAAATTTCAAGCAATTTTTGCAATAAATAATAGATAGCAACTTCGTTAATTTTACGACTCGCCCCAGCATATTATAAACACCCTAACTTCCCCATGTTAAAACGGCTTTCGGAATGAACACCCCCAACCTCCCCATATTAAGAACGGCTTTCGAGGTTTATGGAAGGGCGTTTATGTTTTTTTTTTTAACATGGGAAGGTTAGGGTGTTTATAATACGTTGAGGCATGTCGTAAAAATAAAACAGTTTAGAAAAGGTTAAAACAAACTTTTTTATGTAAACAATGCCGTGAAAAGAAACTAAACAATTAAAACGTAATGTTTCATGAGTGAAAAGCCTTAACATAAATAAAGGAATTTAAAATTAAAAAATTGGTAAGTACATAAATGAATTTAAATTTTTAAAATATGGGATTTTTTTGTGTGTGTGTGTGTGTGCTAATGCAGAGAGTGATCCGCCCTATTTTTTTTAAATTGTATTTCCACGTTTAATTAAAGTTTTATGATATGTTTTTATTCAATTGTAAGGTTAAAGTACAGAATAGGTACAAAACACCCTCCCTTCCCCATGTTAAGAATGGCTTTTTAAATAATAACGTTATTATTTCAGCACGGATCACTCTCTGCATGAGTAAGTTTGTTTTTTTTTTTACTTATCTGGTAATTCGAGAGTAGTTGAAACGGAAGTTACCAGAAATAAAACCGGGCAAGTCTCGCAGAAACGACTTCGAAAAATATTTATATTTTATTTAATATTTTAATAATTCGCGAGGTAAATTTATTTTAATGACATAAAAACATCCCTCGACTCTAAAGATGGGTTGTCTGAAAATTTCAAATAAATTGGTAACGTAGAAATATGGTTTTATTCACTTTTAACGAACCAAATTTACATTTTTATATATAGAGATATATATGAAATAAAATGGAGGTGGAAGGACCTGAATACTCAACATTTCGCCCGATTTATGCGGGCTTCTTCAAGAGGGATGGTCATTGACGAGAGAGTCGGAGGATTGGAGCTATATATAATGATGGGGAGAGCAACGTGTTTTCCTTCTGTAAATTAGATATCATATATACATATATATACATTTTATGAGAGAAAAAAAATAAATAAATAAATTAGAGTAAATTAGTGTAGTGGATTACGTCTAAAAGTTAAAATATCGTAGAGATTAAAAAAAAAAAATTGTGTTTGGAAATATAGCGGTGATAGATTAAATAAATAAAATGACACGAGATTACAAAAGAATTTTTTTTTTTTTTTTTTTTTTAGATTAGAAATAATTGAATTGGGATAAAATAGCGTAGTAACTTAAAAGATGGTGTCTAAAAATAAGAATAGGTGATAAAATGGAGTCTAAAAATAAGAATAGGTGATAAAATGGAGTCTAAAAATAAGAATAGGTGATAAAATGGAGTCTAAAAATAAGAATAGGTGATAAAATGGAGTCTAAAAATAGATAATGATAAAATAAAATACAGTAAATAAGTAAAATAAAAATAATAAAATTAAGTGAAATAAAAATAATAAAATTAAGTGAAATTACGCTTTGTCCGAGGATGAAAAAGAATAAAAATCAATGTGTCTTTATCAAAGTTACGTATAGGCGAGCAACATAGTTTCGAGATCTTGTTTGATAGTATTACTGGCACTTCTGCAGTTTAACATTTGCAAACAAATTTAGGCGGCCAATCTTAAAATTGTTAACTACAAAACTACTTTTGTTTACCACTCCCCTCGGGCTCCTTACTACACCATCTAAACACCTGGGCAACATCGGGCACCCCCACTAGTCTATAATATAAATCTCATCTGTTTGTATGTCTGCCTAAAACTTTCAACAGAGGCGACGGATTTTCATGAGATTGGTATTGTTTTGAAGCTCGACCTTCGGACGACAAATATCGAATAATTGTCCAAAAACATTAATTCTTTAACCCTCAACTGAGCACTTTTCTACAGGGAGGGCTCGCTTTTTTCACCGCTATTTTTGAAAGTCACCCCTTCTTTTTGATTGACTAGCCTTAATTTAAACCTTCGCCACTTCTGGTTTGGCAATGGACGCGATGGCAAAGACGTCACATTTTTTTTTTTTTGCATGTTCTTTTCCTTCTTCGTGATATGGGTTCGAGCCTGCCTGCCTGCTACCACTTTTTTTTTTTTTCTTAACACACACCTCTAAACACCCGGGCAATGCCGGGCACCCAGGCTAGTATATTATAAAGTAGCGATTTCCAAAAAATATATATATATCCATATGATTTGGGTGCATCAGCTTTAATTGAAAGCGAAACAAAACTTATGAAATAATAATAATAATAATAATAACTAGCTGGACCTGTGGAAATTCCACAGGGGACTCATTCATATGTAATATATTGATGTTGGCATTCTGTAGATGTTCAGTGTAAATAGAGACGCTCTGATATTATTGTAGCTTTTTTGTTAAAACTGCTAAAGTATTTATCTAAGCTAACACAAACGCCCGGTAAAACCCGGTCATAAAGTATGCTTAAATACGTTATTTTAATTCTTACAGATTTCGTATATTTTATTATAGAGTTTTATATATTATAAAGTGGCGATTTCAAAAACAAATATATCCAAATGACTTGGGTGCATTAACTTGAATCGAAACTGAAATCAAAACTTAAGAAAAATATATATCTGTCTATCTATATAATTATAAAATTCAAATGACCTTGTAACGGGTGTTGTAACCCAACATCCGGTTTACAACTTCCGGTTGCGCATGCGTACATAAACATAAACCCATAACAGCATAAACAAATAAACACAAATCGCTGGACCGATTTCGTTCGAAAAAACGGACGTCCTTAGAAAAGCGAATATCTTAAATTTATTGAATAAAAAACTTTAAGATATGGGAAGCAAACGCAAAACGCGATTTTTTTTTTTTTTTATATGGAGGTCACCACTTATCAAGGCCCGGAAGCCACTCGGAGATAAGGGTTATTGCGTGTACAGTAATCAATGGGATAGTATTGTAGTAATCGTTAGTATTGGAGATTTGATAAAGTGTCTTACTGAAGGAGGCGGTTCATCAGGAATTTGTTTATGTTGGACTTGAAGACATCAAAGTTGGGGTCAGATGAGAAACATTCAGACGGAAGAGAGTTCCACAGTCGTGCAGTTCTAAGAAAGAAGCTTTGTTCATGGAATCTACGCTTTGATTTAGATAAAGAGTGGGGAAAATTAATGACAGTGGTTTCAGATAGACGGGTGTTTATAATGAAAGATTGGTGAGGGGGAACGAGAGATTGGAGCTCAGACGAGCACCTGCCATGGAAATAACGATAAAACAAAGACAGGCTTGCAACGTCTCTTCTGTGGGAGAGAGGTTGCAGGGAATAGAAAAGGCCATCCCCCACTAGGCCACGAAGTCTATTTTGTACTCTGTCAAGGCAGGATAGGCTGTTTTTAGTAGCTCCTGCCCAGATGTGGCAGCAGCATTCCATCCTTAGACGTACTTGGCTTTTATATAGATAGAGAAATGTATCAGTAGTGAGATATCTTCTGGGGCAGTAGAAGGATCCCACCATCTTCCCAGCGACCTTGGCAACAGATTTGATGTACGTGTTTCATTTCAGATCAGGAGTAAAGGTCAAACCCAGAAGCTTGTCAAAACATGGAGCCTCCCCAAGACGAGAGCCATTCATTTCAATTGATGCCAGATGGGGATCAGAGCGTTGGTGATGTAAAGATAGGAGCTTGGTTTTAAATGCATTAAAATATTAGATTTGGATGCATTAAAAGATTACAAATAATACGTATAAGCATCGACCCGTTTCATATATATGATATTATACTAAATAATCAACATGACAATAAAACGTATTGTTTTACTGTGTACGTTTTCAGCATCCCAATTTTTTTTTTCACGTTTAAATTATCAAAATAAACAATTTTTAATACTTTCTGCTTTTTTTTTTTTTTTTTTTTTTTTACATCGTTTATTTCCGTATAAGTTATTTTAACGCCATTTTCTTAGAAATAAATCTACTTTAACCATAAGAGCATTTTACAATGGTGCTTCTTTTTTTTTTTTTAATTTATCCTCCATTTTTTTAATACACCTTTCTCAAAAAACATTCATACATTTTTTCTACACTACTAGCATAAATAAATAACCCCGAAAATGCTTTTTTTTTTAATTGCGTTACAAATAAATAATCAATGTGACAATAAAACGTATTGTTTTACTGTGTACGTTTTCAGCGTCCCAATTGTTCTTTTTTTGCATTTAAATTAAAAGATATCAAAATTTGAATTTAACTTTATGTATTATGGTATCTGTTCAATGCATATTTACCTATAAGTATGGCAAACCACTCGTAATTCAATGGCTGTAAGTTTTTTTTTTCAAAAATAACCAATTATAAACAGAACGACTTATAGAAATCTATATTCTTTTTTTATTTTAATATATTTTTATAGAAATGTTTCTGTTATGTCACAAAAACCTATTTTCTTTACGTAGAAGTGTCACACTCATACATTAATTCCATAGCTAATATAACATACTGAACCAACATGTCATGGGTAGTCTAGTATATATATATAAAACTTGAGTTCCTTCAGCCATAATTGAAACCGAAACCAAAAGTTATGGAGAATTCTTGGTAAAATTATTTATGACAAAAACTAGAACATAACAATTGAACGACCCGGATGTGAGCGTGACACACAAAAGAACACATGCTATCGTAAACCCTTACTGCCACCAGCTATAATCGAAACCAGAACTTATGAAGAATTCTTAGTAAAATTATTTATTACAAGAGATGGAAGTTCATAACCATTAAACAACTCTGATGTAAGCATGACACAGAAAATAACACATATGCTATTGTATTAATATGTAGATGATTCAACACATATCAAGGTCAGAAACCACTCGAGGATAATGATTATAATGGGATGGATTGTCATTTTAAGAAGACTATGAGAGAATTTGGAAATGGTTAACAAAGTTTGATTGCTTATGGGGCTTATAACAAGTACTTGTTGACATAGGATTTGATGATGAATGCCCTGGAAAAGTCACTTTTGATTAATGTTTACTTTTTAAATATGCAAACAAAGAAATGATTTGCGGCGATTTTAAATCGTACCTCTTCTTTTATCGTAAATTGAACTCATTAATAAAAAATAAATTCAAATTAAATGGCAAGATACACCCGAGCTTGAACAGGTGATCATTCAATCCGTAGTTGAATGTTCTACCATTGAGTCATTTCTCCAGATGACAATAAATCTGTTCGTTAAAGAAATGATTTGCCGAGATTTTCTTATTATCTCTTGGCCGGTGTAACGTAAAATATCCCTTTGTAAAAATTCTTTTTATTTATAAGAGAGAAAGGCTATTTTTAAGATCAGATTTTTTCAATGTTTGAAACTTATCGGATTGATTTCTGTATAAAACATATCTAAGAACTCTGCCAGAAATATAAATTAGCTTTGTCAAATTTGAAAAAAGATTGGCTCAGTCATTTCAGAATTTACAACGAAGGAACTCACACACGCACAACGTGACTTTTATATAAAAGTGTAAATTTGTTGACATTGGATTCGACGATGATCAGATTTGTAGTTTGTAGTGAAGCTGTTCTGTGGTAATGTGTTCGATAGATGGAAGTTCTTGGAAAGAAACTCTAGGGATTTCGCAGAAGTCAACAAACGAAAAAAAAAAAAAAAAAAAAGTTAAACGCTCAAATATGTAACAAACAATGAATGTTACCAAAAACAAAATAAGTTACTCTTCTCCCTACCTGGATAAGTTCCATGGGTTTTAACGGGATCTAAAGCTTTTATTCGGTTTGAAAACGAACTAGTGCAGAGCTGCTAACAGGTAATCAAGATGGCTGACAACAGCGACATCTTAGTGTCAAAATGGTTCAAAATTCAAAAATATAAACAAAAGACTGATGGAAATCAATCCAATAATTGTCAGTGTGACACTTCCCGGCACTTATTGGCTGGATTTCTGTCAGTATTTTATTTATTTCTCGACTTTTTAACCATTTTTAATGCTCCGTAGATAGCGTGTTTTCGTCAGCCATCTTGATTGCCTGTTTAACTTAGCAGCTCAACTCGAAATAGTCAGGAATTTCTTTCTGAATCAGTTTCATACGATAAGGAGTCTCATTGCTATTTGTTTTCTCTCTTCCTCTAAATTTTTAAAATGGTTTCGACTTTTTTTTTTTTTTTTTTTTTACTCATCAACTTCTGCATAGCAGGATGAATATTTATGAGGGACGTTCCAAAAGTAATTCCTATGGTTTTTGTTTCATTCTGCCCGAATGGATCAGAGGGGATTGCATTGAAAATTGTATTTTTATGATGACTGAACTTATGCATTTATGACCTGAAAGTTTCATCTCTGTTGCAGATATTGATGCTGTGATACTCTTAAAAAAGCAACCCGTCATGAAGGTGCGACAGAAGCACAGATGTGTCATTGAATTCCTAGCAAAAGTGCATTGAAAGGTGATGACTATATATAAAAGAAAAATCCTGGAATACAAAAGATCACTCGTTTTAATGGTATCACTTCCGTTTTTGTAGTTCTTAAACACCGAGTTTTAAAAAAAATAGGAGGCTTTACTTTTAAAATGACCCTCGTATATATAAAATAAATACACATTGGTATTTATTATGGAGTGGAAAGTGCGTATTTATGAAAGTTACATATAAGCGAGAAAGACACAAAACCTAAATCACTTTAACATGCTGGTTCTCATTAGATCACCAAGTTAAGCAACGTTGTGTCTGGTCAGTATCATATGGGTTAACATATGAAAATACTAAACACTGCATGTAGGAGGACCTTGATACCTCCCTGCAACAATTGCTAAAATCTGACTTTTTAAAAAAATTTTTTACATAAGTCACCAGAGGGCACTCGAGGATAAGGGTTATTGAGTGTACAGTAATCAATGGGATAATATCGTAGTAACCGTTAGTAATGGAAATTTGGTAAATTGGATTACTTAAGAGGTGCGGTTCATCAAGAATTTGTTTATGTTGGACTTGAAGACATCCAAGTTGTAGTCAGCTGGAAAGCAGGCAAATGGAAGAGAGTTCCACATGCGTGCAGTTCTAAGAAAGAAACTTTGTTCATGGATTCTACGTTTCAATTTAGACACAGATAAAGAGTGAGGAAAATTATTGACAGTGGTTTCAGCTAGACGGGTGTTTTTCATGAAAGATTGGTGAGGGGGGGGGACCAGAGATTGGAGTTCAGACGAGCACTTGCCATGGAAGTAACGATAAAACAAAGGCAGATGAGGAGAAACAAGCAAGTGGGGACCGTTTGTGAATTTGATATTCCCAGGAAACTTCTTCCTCTAAAGGAAGCCGGTTCAACCTGCCTAGGTTCGGTACGGTACTTTACACAAGATCCTATCTAATATTTTTATTAATAGTATTAACTATTCATAATTATCATTTTTTTTTTTTTCTTTTGGTCGATTTATCGTCTGGCAAAAATAATTTTCTAAAAACTACCCTACCCTCCCACTCACCCCTCATCTCGTTACTTACAAGTAACAGGGTTGATCCTGGATTGGAAAGTAAATCTCCCCCCCCCCTCTATTTTTATGGAAAGCCTTCTACTCTAATAACTTCTTTCCCCACACTGCTAGACTTTGGAATTCCCTTTCAGGTCCCGGTTTCCTTGACTGTTCTGATATGCAGAAGTTAAAGTGTAATGTAAACAGACATCTTGCTGCTCAACTCCCTACATAGTATCCATATAGCGTGGCACTGTGTCTTGTATAACAGTAATAATTAAAAAAAAAAAAAAAAAAAAAAATGAAGTATGCATGGTCCCTCGTGAGTGCATAGTGAACGAGACATTAAAAAAAATGACTAAGTTCAGCATTTGCTCTTGCCCCCCCCCATTTAGTACCAAAAGTTCACAAGGCCTTAACATATTTCAATTTGAGTTCAGCACCATGCAAAACTTAAATAGACATACACACAAAATTTCGGACAAATATGGTAAAATAGTCCCAAAAATGGAGTGTTTTTATTAGTCCTAAAAGAGCCCCTGGGGCACACCCAAGAGTTATTGTGAAGTATAGACAAACAAAATTACATAGAAATCAGTTAGTTACAATTTTTCAGAAAGCTTTATAAAAAATCCAAGGCATCGATTTTTTTATAAGCACAAAAGTGTAAATTTTAGCCATTTTAACCTGCAACATGGGGGATGGGGGGGTAAGCGGAGTTTTCCTGGAAAATCCGTTCTGTCACTTTTTTTTTACTCATATATCATGTTTAATGTTTGTGCAAAATTTCAAAAAATTCCAAGGCGTAGAGAAAAATGTGGACAGACGAACAGACAAGGGTGAATTTACAGGTCCACCCTCCTTTTATCGTCGTACCAATAAAAAAATTGCTCACTTCAGACAAGCCCTGAATGAGAATGGCAAATATTATAAAAAAAATAAATAATTCTAGCAGATATTTTACTTGATCATTTTCCATAATTTTTAGAATTTGTACTAATTTTGACATGACACCTATGTCAGAGTGTTTTTACTAAAATGTATTTAAGTGAAATTGAATTATCTTCTATCATATAAATCACCTATCTGTTTAAATGTATGTATGTTTATATGTCTGCCTAAAACTTTCTCAGCAGCATCAGACCAGGTCGAAAACAGTACCGTCTGAAACAGCGGTGTCTTGGTCAAATAATATGAGAGAATTAGGAAAAAACGGTCATTAATTTCCTATAGAAATAGTCGTTCGCGATGAGGGAGGATAAAAAAAAAAAAAAAAAAAAAATCGCTCCTTTATGACAATTTAGCCAAACACGCACGCGCAAAAAGTTCTTTCTTGAATTAGTTTAAATATTTTTTTAAAAATGACGTAACTTCGTTCACACGATCATAGACCAGTGGTTATAGTGGCAACGTCATTATCTTAAGATTGCACGTTTGAGCCGATATATATATATTTTTTTTCGATTTAAGTTTTAACTTCTAAACAGTTATTTATGCCATTTCTTTTTTGTTCGCTCATTCTTTATTTTGCATCATGTTCGCTGTTTTTTTGTTGTTGTTGTTGTTTTTCCAATTTAAAAAAAAGTTATATTAAAACAGGGTTCTTAAGTCCGCTTATTCTTTATTTTCGATTTTGTTTTGATTTACCCCCCCCACACACACACACCTCATCACACCTGGGCAACGCTGGGTACCCCCGCTAGTACTACATAAGCACTATATGTTTTTAATCACATAGAATACATGCTAAACCAGGGTTTCCCAAAGTGGGCTCCACAGTGAGGTTGAGGGGCTTCACAATTACTTTTTTTAATGAATACCAAATATTTTATATGGAAAAATTAAATTGCGACAGACATTTAATTCTTTATCTTTTTTACTGAAAAGAGATACGATACACAACTACAGGTGTAAAGAGTTTCAGAATGGTTCATGAGAAAAAAATTTTTTTTTAAATTACCAAAGATGCAACAACTTTTGACTTATTAAAAACAAAAAATGATTGTAAACACGAAAATATAGTAAAATCACAAATAGGAAAAACTAATGAACAAGTTAAAAGTTGTATGTTTGTCAGACTTATTTTAGAAATTATCTTGTTAGCACTACATGCAAAACCTTTGCCCTGTTCAGAGACTCCATTGGGAGTTTGGGAAACCTTGTGCTAAACTATTCCCCACTTTTCAAATCAAGTTATGTATGAAAAAAAATGCAAAGAAACTGCAATTTCATAATCGAAATGATCCAATGAAAGAAGGAACAGGCGATTTTGACCAACGTTAAAACCTTACATAGCCTAACATCACAAATTTATTTGAGAAGTCTTATTACCAGACAAGCCAAAAGATCTGAAATATAAAATCAACAGTAGGTTTTTTGATATGACAGGGGCGCATTCAAAAGTAATCTTTCTCGTTTGTATTACTATACACAGATTCGAAAAAGTTGTCAAAAAAAAAAACAAAAAAAAAAAAAAAAAAAACAAATATATAACAAATGTTATCAAAGGCAAGAGAAGTTGCTTTTCTACCTAACTGGATAATTTTTTAGTGTTTTTATTTAATGTAACATGTTTATTCAGGTCGAAAAACATACAGTGTTTCCTGATGTATTAGTAAATTTTAAATGGTGCCGGTAAGTTTGGGAAAATGAGTTAAAAATAAAACTATACAAAAAACTATACAAAAAACTCGCTCAATATATTTTACCACGACATGAGTTTTTAGCAGTATTTTGCATAGTTTTTTTTAATTTTTAACTCATTTTCCCAACTTACCATGTTCAACAGAGACTCCGGTGCCATTTTAAATTTACCAATACATCGGTAAACACTCTTTTTCGAGCTGAATAAATGTGTTACATTAAATAAACACACTAAAAAATTATCAAGTTAGGTAGAAAAGTAACTTATCTTGCCTTTGGTAACATTTATTTGTCATATTTGTTTTTTGACAACTTTTTCGAATCTATGTGTACAGTAATACAAACCCAATGTTTCTGTTTACAGAACAATTATACTTAGTAAAGTATAATTTTTTTTTTTTTTTTTTTACATAGGCATCACCACTTATCAAGGCCCAGAGACCACTCGAGGATAAGGGTTTAGAGTGTACAGTAGCCAATTGGACAATATAGTAATTGTTAGTAATAGAAATTAGGTAAATTTGTAAACTAAGTGGAACAGCTCATCAAGAACTTGTTTACGTTGGACTTGAAGACAACCAGATTGTAGTCAGTTGGATAGCAGGAGAACGGAAGATAGTTCCACAGGCATGCAGTTTTAAGAAAGAAGCTTTTTTCATGGAATCTACATTTAGGTTTAGGCACAGATAAAGTGTGGGGGGAATTATTGATAGTGTTTTCAGCTAGACAGGTGTTTCTTGTGAAAGTTTGGCGAGGGGGACCATAGATTGAAGCTCAGTCGAGCACTTGCCATGAAAATAACGATAAAGCAGAGAAACTCGCGACATCTCTTTAATATTCTTTTATTGAATGCTGTTGGAAGCCTCCGTTATTATTTGAAATTAAATAGATTTTGGTTAGGAACCAATTTTTGAAGATTTTTTTTTTTTTTTTTTTTTTTACACAGTAATCACCACTTATCAAGGCCCGGAAGCCACTCAGGGATAAGGGTTATTGCAAGTACATTACGTTAATGAGGAGATTTGCTGAAATGTTTACTTAAGGGGGCGGTTCATTAGGAATTTGTTAACATTGGACTTGAAGATATCCAAGTTGTAGTCGGGAGGGAAGCAGGCAGACGGAACAGAGTTCCACAGGCGTGCAGTTCTAAGAAAGAAGCTTTGTTCATGGAATCTGCGTTTTGATTTAGGCACAGATATAGAGTGGGGGAAATTTTTCACAGTGGATTCAGCTAGACGGGTGTTTTTCGTGAAAGATTGGCGAGGGGGGACCAGAGATTGGAGTTCAGACGAGCATCTGCCATGGAAATAACGATAAATCAAGGACAGGCTCGCAACGTCTCTTCTGTGGGAGAGAGGTTGCAGGGTAGAGAAAAGGGCATCCCCCACTAAGCCACGAAGTCTATTTTGTACTCTGTCAAGGCAGGATAGGCTGTTTTTAGCAGCTCCTGCCCAGATATGGCAACAGTATTCCATCCTTGGACGTACTTGGCTTTTATATAGATAGAGAATTGCATGTCAGCTGTTTATGACAGTCAGGAATAGGAAGGTGGCTGTGGTTATGTGGGTGTCCCACAAAAATCACTTTCACCTAGGATGTTGGCAAACTTCAAGTGATCTTCCCAAGTACTCTATTTCTTTCTAGAAATGATTCTAACTAGAAAGATATCGGGAGGAGGGGGGGGGGGTACGAATGCCCACGGACGAAACGTCGAGGGTAATAAATAAAACAAAGAATGCAAAGATTGAAAACGTCCATTATAAACAAAAGAGAGAATATCGCCGCAGGTAGTAATGCTATTTAACCTTTGAGAGAGAAAGAGAAAGAACTAAAGGGAGAGAAAAGAAAGTAATTTTGCATTTTGTCTTTTTTTATTCTTTCTTTAAATATTTAAATGATTTGTCAAGCTCACGTTTTCCTAATTAAAGAATCTAAGCAGAGCACAATCGATAACCTAATGGGTCAGTTTTTTTTTTTAGTGTCTATATTATATTGCTGTCTGTCTGTTTGTTCCACTTTTTCTCAGAGACCACTGGGCAGGTCTGCCTGAAACTTTGTATGGACCTTTGTTATGGTAGTGTGCAGCAAACGAAGTATTATTGTATGCACAATTACAGATTAATAAGGATTAGTATTTAATGTAAAAATGAGTACAAATTTAACCATATTTAACCATCTATCTGGCATAAAGCACTCATTCTAAGTCAACAAGCCATAACTTTTGCAAAATGTCTAGTATCTATATGTTTACTATGATACAAAAAGAAACGTTATCTGTTTTTAGTTTTTTCTTTTAAGATTGTAACACTGGGTATGAGGCAGCCAAACCAGCTGCCAACATTCCCCTGCTTTTTATTGAAACCAACCGAGAGCTCTTTTTAGTATTCTCGTTGTTCTCTTAAGTGCAATTGTCTGGATCTTTTTTGTTTTGCACTTGGTTCACCAGGAATATTAGTTAGATAGGACTTCAGGTTCTTCTTCATAAGCCACGTGGCACCTATAATAACTGGTATGATTGATATCCCCTTTAGATTCCAGTTTCATTTCATATCATACATGAGACCTTGATATTTGGTCGGTTTCTCTCTTTCAGCTCTGTTCAGACCTCCATCATTAGGGACACTCACTTCAACGAAGGTTGCAACTCTCTGACTTATTCCATATAAACTATGTCAGGTTTCAGAGCAGCATTTTCAAGGTAGGTAGCTGTAGGGATTACATGGTCGTAATGTATGGTATGTAAGTAATTTCTAACTGTTCTTTCAGGTGTACGTGCGTGTATGTGTGCATATATGTGCATGTGTGTGCACATTCCCTATAGACGCAAAAACGGCTGGGCTGATTTTTTATGAAATTTCACATGAAGGTACATTATGTGCTTCGCAGTTTTCTCAGGTTTTGTATTGGAATGTCTCCAATAAGTATCGATAATCGAAATAATCCGATGAAAGAAGGAACAATCGATTTTGACCAAAGTTAACACCTTACACAGCCTAACATCACAAGTTCATTTGAGAAGTTTTATTACCACACAAGTCGAAAGGTCCAACATATAATATCAACAGTAGGTTCTTTGATATGACAGGGTTGCGTTTGAAATGAATGTTTCTGTTTAGAGCACAGTTGAAGCATGATACTTGACTTTTGCATTTTAAACTTTAATTCAAGCCATTATACAAAAAAATAATTTTATAAAATCAACAATAGGTTCTCTACAGTGCAATGTAGACTACAATGTATTATGAACTAAGTCACTGAGGGAAGGCATGTGACCCCCTCTCCCCCGATGCACCGTGATGGGCCCCCAACTGAAGCGATTAATCGATTCCAATGAAAAATGGGCGATTTAACAGATTTTGATGACAATAAAGATATGAGAAAGATGAGGTACAAAATTGGAGCAAATTTTAATAAATTTATTATATATCGGTTGTATAAGACGACTGCTAAATCACGAAACCATGTTTGTTTAGCCTAGGCTAGAAATTGCCACACCCGGTACCTTATGAAATACTGGTTTTTAAAAATGATTTTTTTTCTTTTTTTTTTTTTAAATTTTAAGGGTCGTCTTATACGCCAAAATGTACGGTATGTTTCATTTGCTGATCATCATTCATACCGGGCAACGTCGGGTCTCCCTGCTAGTTCATTACATACGTGGTTTTTCAGAGGTCAGGTGTTTTGGATCAATTTCAATTTTCATTCAAATGCCTAGCATCGTTAAGGAATCTATTAATTCATTTCCAAAGAATGAAGAACTCATTAAATTTCATGGCAAAAGAGTATGCAATGGTGGTGGTGGTGGTGGGTGGGGGTTGGGTTTGTCTACTATTAAATGTTAAACGAATTACTTGGTCATCCAGGGAAGTTAATTTCATTATTAGTTTATTTAAATAAAAGTAACCGGAAAACCCGGAGGAATTTTTGTGTTGAAGGAGTTTAAAGAATGTTTAAGTTAGGAATGTTATAAGATAGAACATTTGAAAGACATTAAAAAAAATTAAAGATTGGAAATGAAATTACCGGATTATGTAAACAAAAGATTTGTAAATGAGATGAGATACTAAAGGGAAGGGAGGGGGGGGGGCTCGTCTCTTCCCTACAACCAATTTATCACAGAAGAGATGTCCAAAATACTCTTTCTCTGCTTTATCGTTATTTTCATGATAGATACTCGACTGAGCTCCAATCTCTGGTCCTTTCTCTCCCCCCTCCCTGTGAAAAATAAAAATTGACAATATCTCGTTTACCTACAACCACTGTCAACGATTTCCTTTCTCTTTCTGTGTATTCAAAACTAAACAGAGCTTTCATGAACAGAGTTTCTTTCCGAGAACTACCCATCTACGGAACACGATATCACTGGGCTGCTTACCAGCTGACTTTGAAGTAGTCGTTTTCAAGTCCAATTGTAAACAAATTCTTGTTGAAGCGTCCTCTTAATTAAATGCTGTCCAATTATTGTTACCAATCACCACGGTTTTGTATCACCGTCTATCAATTCTTATTCTCGAGTGGCTTCTTGGCTTAGACAAGTGGTGACTCTTTAGCAAAATAAATAAATGAATAAATAAATAGACAGAATTAAGGAAACGACTTTTCAAAGTGAGTTGAAATAGAGTGACGAATTGCAAATGATTGACATATTCGGACACATCTCCTCCGCCTCCCCCTCTCTCTCTCACACAAAGGAAACTCAGTCAGATTCATGACATGCATACAGTGCCGGCAAAAAGAAAGTCCGCAGTTGTAATTTTTTCAAAAACATCAAATTTAAGCTAAATTTAATGTAAAATGTAACTGTTAAAACAACATATACCTCATTTGAGTCGCCTTTTATTCCTCTATAATTTTACCTGTTTATATTTGACTTAATTGAAATATTCTAGTGTTCACGTCAATTTAAAAAAATAACTTCAAATTGAGGAGGAACAAGGAAAGTTTGCAGCAACAAATTCGCTTAAATTATCGCCCCTGAATCAGTTTAAAATATCCACCAACAGGCAACAAAGCATCTCTAATTTTTTTTTTTGTACATAGGCGTCACCACTTATCAAGGCCGATAGGCCACTCAAGGATAAGGGTTAAAGAGTGTACAGTAGTCAAAAGGACAATATAGTAATCGATAGTAATGGAAGTTCAATAAATTTGTTAACTTAAGTGGAACGGCTCATCAGAAACTTGTTCACGTTGGACTTGAAGACAACCATATTATAGACAGCTGGAAGGCAGGAAAACAATTCCACAGGCGTGCAGCTCTAAGAAAGAATCTTTGGTCATGGAATCTATGTTTAGGTTTAGGCACAGATAAAGAGTGGGGAAAATTATTGATAAGGTTTTCAGCTAGTCGAGTGTTTCTTGTGAAAGTTTGGCGAGGGGGGGGACCATAGATTGAAGCTCAGTCGAACACTTTCCAGGAAAATAACGATAAAGCAGAGACAAACTCGCAACATCTCTTCTGTGAGATAGAGGTTACAGCAAAGAGAAAAGGACATCTCCCACCAGGCCACGAAGTCTATTTTGAACCCTATCAAGGCAGGACAAGTCTTTTCTGGCAGCTTCTTCCCATATGTGGCAACAGTATTCCATCCTTGGACGTATCTGGCTCTTATATAGATAGAGAATTGCATCAGCAGTGAGATATCTATTGGATCGATAGAAGGATCCGACCATTTTTCCAGCACCCTTGGCAACAGATTTGATGTACGTATTCCATTTAAGATCAGGAGTAAAGGTCAAGCCCAGAAGCCTGTTAAAACTTGAGGCCTCCTCAAGACCAGAGCCATTCATTTTAATTGATATTGTTCCAGGTTATACAACGTAACATTTAGTCCATATACCACGACTTTCTCTTAGTGATCGTCAGGAGCTCATTAATCTCCACCTTTCTGGTTTATCCAATCAAGAAATCGGCTGCAGATTGAAATGTGATGAGAAAACGGTACGAAAGACTGTGCAAAAGCACCAAAACACCGGCAGTGTTCGTGATGTCCCTAAATCTGGTCGTACTAGAGTTAATTCTAACAGGGAAGACAATGCTATCAAGATTTGCAGCCTAAGAAACAGATTTGAAACGGCTCCCCAAATCCAACAACAGTGCAATCTTATTAAAAAGTGCTCTTTTTACTGTCAAGAACAGATTACAGGAATTTAATTTGCGAGGATATGTTTCAAGATGCAAGCCAATGATTTCTGTAAAGAACAGAAAGCGCCGTTTGGACTTCGTCAGATGCAATGAAAATCATGACTCTTCATATTTGTCAAAAGTGCTTTTTAGCGACAAAAGCAAGTTCAATAGGCAAGGCAGTCAGTACGTCCGTCAGAGGAAAGACAAAGAATTTAATCCTAGGTGTTCAGTTTCAATGCTGCAAGGTGGTGGAGGTTTAGTTTTGGTGTGGAGCATTATTAGTATGTTCCAGGGCCTATAGTTCGCTTGCAAGATCGAATTAATTCGACCAAGTACATTAATGTTGACTACCCTACTTTGGTCGGAATTTGGAGAATAATCCCATCTTCATGCATGATAATACTCCCGTTCACACAGCTGGCAATGTCAAGAGGTTCCTGGAAGAGCATGACATATTGTGTTTGGATTGGCCTGCTCAATCTCCAGACCTCAATCCTATCGAAAACGTATGGCATTACATCAAGCAACAGCTACGCAATGATAAAATTTCAAATTTGGAAGAACTTTGGACAAAAAGAAAAGTGGGATGCCCTTTCCCTGAAGTATTGCTGTAGTCTAATTCAAGGAATTCCCAAAAGATTGTAGGCTGTCAAATTGGAGAAGGGCTATGTTACTAAATATTAACTAGTTCATTGTGTTTCTGCTGTATTTGTGTTGCATTAATGTTCTAAAGTTACATTTAAATAACAATTTTCCATTGTGCAGACTTTTTTTCTCTCCTCAATTTAAAGTTATTTTTTTTAAATTGAGGTGAACACTAGAATAGTTCATTTAAAAGTCAAATATGAACAGTTAAAATTATGGAAGAATACAAGGCTAATCAAATGTTTGTTTAAACAGTTACATTAAATTTAGCTTAAATTTGCAGTTTTTGAAAAAATTACAAGTGCGAACTTTCTTTTTGTCGCCTGTGTATATCCACAGAATAGTGCATCTGACAAATCGATATTTGATTCTAACTAGCCACTCATTTTCAAAAATTATCAGTTATTACTAACGAGTCGACACTTATCAAGGCCTGGAAGCCACTCAATGATAAGAATTAAAGATTGTCAGTTGGATGCCATGAGAGAATTGGAAACCATGGGTGGAATGAGTAAAAAATTAAGACAAATTGATTATTTTAAAAAGACGACTCAACAAGTATTTCTTAGCAATCTGGGTTTCCATAAGACAAATTGAAAACCTGGCCACCTGATGCTGCCGTCACTAGGAAACTTAAAATTGCGAAATTAGGATATCAGAAATGAAATAGTTTTTTAGCAAAAAAAAAAAAAACGAAAAAAAAAAACGAAAAAACGAAAAAAAAAAAAAAAAAAAAACGAAAAAACGAAAAAAAAAAAAAAAAAAACGAAAAAAAAAAAAAGAAAAAAAAATGAAAAGTTACTTTTTTTTCTGCATCTTTTTCAGACAACTTTTACTGAAATCTTTTGCATTTAAGGAAAATTTGAATAAAACAAAGAAAACAGTAACCGAAAAAGGAAGTTGTGACTATATGTTTTTTTTTAAATGGGTTCATCATGAAATTTGTTCATTTGCATGCATGCAGTGTCCCTGCTGTTTTAAAAACATTGGCAATCACGGTTCTCCAAATTGTAGAGCCATAGTAATCTCAGGAAGACAAAGATGGTAATTTCGTGCTGCTTTCCATCTTGATTTGGAGGTGTATCCCCCCCTGGAAGTTAAACGCGTTCCCAGATACCAACCTTGAAATTTTTATCGACTCTGCGCAGTACATACAATATCTAGCCTTCCCAAATGGTCACTCATCTGGTACTGGCCCGGCTCATCGTTGCTTAATTTCAGTGATATGATGAGAACCAGTGTGTCAACGTGATTGTGCTGCATATATATTTGTATGATTTTTTAAAAATCTTTGGAGAAATATTACTTTAATTATTTGTAATTTTTAGTTTTTAAATGGTTTCATCACGAGATTCGTTCATTTGTATGATTTAAAATAAAACTTTTGAGAAATATTATTTATATAGATTTAGGTAATAAATTGTTGGAAAAACAAAATAATGAAATGAACAAAAATTCAGTAAAAATTGTTTGAAAAACAGAAGACGAAAAAATAAAAATAAATAAAAAAGACGGTATTATTTATTTGTTTATTTTTTTGTGTGCCAAAACTATCTAAACGTATTTCGTTTCATATATTCAGATTTCACAATTTTAAGTTTCCAAGTGACGTCAGCATCTGGCGGCTATGTTTTCTATTCAACCTATGAATGCCCAGATTCCCTATTTGTTTACATTAGACTTGAAGACGATCATGCTATAGTTGGTTGGGAAGCACCTTTGTAGCATTTTGTTCCACAAACTGCTCTATTCCAACTTGTGAAATTTTTAAAGGGCCCACTCCAACTCTGACCAACTCACACAGCCTTGAGTTATGTGTGTAAGTCCTGGTGCTTCATCAGCCGCTGATGAGCTTTGAAAGCTATTTTATTATCATAATGTTTGTTGAAGTAAAAGTATATGCAGTGAAAAACGATTTCTTTGATTGGAATTGGACCTGTTCAAAGTAAGAACCAAAATCCGACCTATAACAGGAGGATTCACAATTAGTGTTGCTTGGATTATTTCGATGACTGTTCTCATCTTGAATGTTATTCCGACAACGTTTCAGTCGATGTAACCTCAGATCTTCTTCAGGTGTATCTTGTTTGAACTTGGAAATCTTTCAGTGAAACTTGAAAACTTGCATGGAATTTCAAACAAAACCATTTATTTAATTCACAGAGGTAGCATGCTCTTGTTCTGTCAGCCATGACAGTCCTAAGTAATTCACAACTATTTTTAGCGTTGCCCACAATAAGTATTGAACCTTCAATCTCCAAAACAGTGTCACTTAGAACTGAATTTTACCAAATACTTTATCCACTATGCCACGGGTCTTGGTGAGATTAATTAAAGGATTCCATTCAAAATTTCATGCTGGTTCCAGAGTTCGAAAGAAAGATTTCAGAGTACAATAAGATACACCTAGAGAAGGTTGGAGATTACATCAACTGGGATCTTGATCAGCGTTGCTCTGGATCAATAATATTTAAAATTAAAAGGGGGAGTCAGCTGGACCAGGTTTTATCAGGACAAAAGGGGGGGGTCAGCCATTTTATGTACTCAAGCACCTGGTCTTGCTCAGTCATAAAATACAATTAAATATATTTTAATTCATGTAGATTTTGTATTTATTATAAAAGAATCAATTCTCTACTTAATATTATATTGTACCTAATATATAATAGTGATTTCAAAAGTAAAAAAAGACTTGAGTGTCATCAACTAGAATCAAAACCAAAACGTTTAGCAGCGAATAACACTTAAGATGAGAACAGTAGTTCAAATAACCCAAATAATATGAAGAATTAGACCTGTTCAAATTGCAGGTGCTGGAATTGAACCTGTCAAACTCTGGGCGCTGCAATCAGCAGGAGCTGAAATCGGAATCAAATGTTTAAACTATTAACTCCACTGCTTCCCTGTGAATAAAGGTGTGTAAAGGGACAGGTGTGAAGCTGATAGTTATCAAAGAATTTTGAACTCATGAAAAGATGGCATCTGATTTTCTTCTGGAAACCAATGGAATTAATGATGTCCAACGATACAAAACATTGCCAATCTCCCCCCCCCAGCTTACCCAACCTCTGCAATTTGCCCAGGGCATTTATCTGAAATCTGGACAACATGCCGACATTATTGATATTTGAGATCGTTAATGGCTTTTATCCAATATCACATACACCTGTTTTGCTTGGACACAACAAAGCAAGCATCGAAATCAGACCAGATGAAGGAGAGAGCAAAAGGGAACAAAAAAAAGCTATAGAAAACCAATTCTAAACAGGTCTAGTGTCGGAGTGGATGAAAAAGAGAGACATGCTCATCCATACTCGAGATACAAATATTAAAAAAGAAATTAATAATTAATTGATGCTCAGGCAAAACTCTTTCAGTCAAATGCAAGGAAAGGTAATAATAATCTATGATATAAAAGGGAGTTTCTTTTCATTTTTCTTCAGTCGAAGTTCAGAAATCAAGGAGCCCCACTTCTCGGGTCTAACACTTGATCTCTGCATGAAATACATAAATATTTGAATATTCCATTAAAGTTCTCTTTTACACCCCAAAAACTAAGTTAATAAAGAAGTTGAGAACATAATTTTCCTCTCCTCAACTGACCACTTACATTTAAATGTGTTATAGTATGCCTTACTTGTGGTCTTTTAATCTTACTGGATTTCAGGACAAAAATTTATCTTGTCTGGTGGAGTATCTAGTTTTGTCTAGACATTTTTGTATTCCTATATGTCAACAAATAATATACAAGAATATTTTTCACATTAATTTGTATACACACACGCACATATTATTTGGCAAATATGCCTGGTGAAGTAAGTGCAAAAGAAATGCAAACAAACAATTGCACTCAAAGGAAAGGTTAGAGTCTTAAAAAAAAAAATCTTTTGGTTGGAGTGACTGAAATAGTGGGTAAATGCTTGGCGTCCGGTAGAATGCCACAATCTCCAGCAAAAACAAAATGATAAAAATAAAACAAAAATGTGAATATATTTATCTTTTTTTCCCATTTCTTGGTATTCGCTTTTCATTAAAAGAAATTTACTCACAATCTTTTTTAATGTTTTGCTTTACGTTATTTTTTAATTGACTTATTTTTTTTTATTGATTTGTTTTTTATTTGTTTTATTTTTCTATCTTTTATTTATTTTGTATCTTTATTATTTATTTTTAATCTTTATTTTTGTATCATTTATTTTATTGATTTTTGCATTTTTTTGTATCTTTTTTGTTTCTTATTGTCTTTATTTTTTTTTTTATATATTTTTGTGTCTTTTTAAAAAAAATTTTACATTTATTTTTCTGTCTTTTCAGGCCATGAAAATGTCAAACGAACAAAACAGAGCATCTTCAGTCACAATTTGATATTTGTATTTAATCAACGTATAATCATATTGACACATCAGGATCCTTCTAGATTACTGAAGTTAAGTGACCTTGGGCCTGGTCAGTACAAGATGGGTGACCATTCTGAAATACTAGGCACTGTATGTCATCTCTCCTAACCAGGAAATACATGCTGACTCGAGACAACATGTGAACTTGTATTCCCTATAAACTTCCACTTTTAGTGGAAGATGGAATGCTCGATGCTGGGCGAATATGAACAAAAAAAATGGCATCAGTAATTTTTTATTAAAAATGTTAAGGTTGCTAAAGATGCCGATCATCACAAGCAGACGGGAAGTGACAGTGGTCAAGTGGTTAACTACACGGATTGACGACCTGGGTGTCTTAAGTTTGAATTCAGTTCGTTTCTCAAAAATCAATTTCACATGATGTTGGCAACCTGGAACATTGCAGATGTAAATGCATGCAAAGTGACATCACTGGTCGGGAAAAAAAAAAGAATATTATAAAAAAGAGAACGATCACGTAAGAGACAGAGCACAGAATGACGTAACATTCAAGATCTTGTGAGAAGCGTGGAGAACGTTCTAGATCACGTGGGTGACCTCATGGCTGTAACAATGAGTAAATAAATATTGTTGCTACAAAGAAAAAGCAAGTTGGAGTTATTTCCTATTCTTTGTCTTGGTCTCCTTTGCGACTGAAACTACACACAACGTGTATGGATTCCCGGACAAATGTTACAAACCTTTATGTGGTCCCTCCTGTAAAGACTTCATGTCTTTCTAAGACGAATTCTGACTCAAAATATTGCGGAAACCAATGCCAACAAAAGAATCTTTAGATTCATATGTTAATGATGAAGATTACAAGCAGAGAAGAGGAAAGCAACTTTTGTTTCTGCAGTTAAACCATCACAGCAATGACGATTACCGTCATGGCTCTCCATTAAGCATTTGGTTTATTTAATGTTCCTATTTACAATGCGTCCCCACAGGATAGACGTAGACACCAGGGTCGTTTTTTAATGTGGAGAAAGAGAACAAAAATAAAAAATTGTCTCAGTCGTGAAGCATTTCTCCTCCTCTGGTTGAAAAAGTTGTAAATTATAACTATAGGAAGGATAATTACCGATTCCTAGAAAACACTGCTCTTTAAAAAAATTACTTGTTAAAATCTACTACTACACAATTAACCTTCAGCCACTATCTTCTGTGTGTGTGTGTGTGTCTGTGTGTGTGTGTGTCTGTGTGTGTGTGTGTCTGTGTCCGTCCTTGATCCGTTATTAAAAAAAAAACGTTGAATACCTTGACTTCTCCACAACCTGATGATTTTTCTTGAAGCTCTATTTTACCCTGGTCATTTATATTTATATTTCTGTTTTCTCATGGATTACCAATGCATTTTCAACAACTCATTTCGGATTTTTTCAGGTCCTGGATTTTACCATCTATCCCATTTCCCCTTTTTTCCGTTTCTTGCTCTTGAATCCCTTCAAACTGTCTCAAACTGTTAAATGTCTTTTTGAAGCAAATATGATAAACGTTCATATTATTTGTTTCCTGCGATGCATTAACCTGCAAAATTTATTGTATATTTTGAAAACCTCTTCCTTCTGATGAGAAGAATTGCATTCTCCGAAACTCCGTGAAATAAGGTTTTTCTTGTTTTATTTGAATTCCTTGTCAAATAATTAAAATTATTCCTCATAGGAATAAAAGTTCTTTTTGAAAATTTGAATAAATTTTCAATACCAAGATTTTTACATATATAATTTGGCAGCAAGACGTTATCTAAACATGTCCAGTTGAACACGACTAAGTTTTTATTTTTTTCCGATTCTACGGGTAATTTGCTCTATCTGCTGGGCAGTCTTTGTTGTTTCGGTTGGCATGTTGTATATGGCACCAAGTGACAGTTTTTGGCCATTTGCTCAAGCGCTTTTGATCAGTGATCTCTATCGTCGTCAGGAGTGGTTGGTGTAGTTGTTGCTGAGGCTTAGTTAAGTGTATTCATAGTAAATTTGTTCGATTCACCTATTTATTGTTATTTTATTTTATTTGTCAAAGTTGTCTGTTGGGGAG
The DNA here is from genome assembly GCF_053919585.1 of Euprymna scolopes. Taxonomy (NCBI): domain Eukaryota; kingdom Metazoa; phylum Mollusca; class Cephalopoda; order Sepiida; family Sepiolidae; genus Euprymna; species Euprymna scolopes. The sequence continues at coordinate 91,219,194 of NC_136505.1, forward strand.
GAGGTGTCGTAAAGCTCATTTTTATAAACAGGCGAATATTACTAATGCCAGCCAAAACAAAAAAGATTGGCTAACAAATACAGCAAATTACCCGTAGAATTGGAAAAAATGAAAACTCAGTTGTGTTCAACCAGACATGTTTACACAAGTCAGAATGTGTGTGTGTGAGGACACTTCTCAACCTATATACTCAATGAATTTTAGGTCTACAGACTTGAAATTTGATATATAGGATATTCAGGCATGTGGAAAACTAGTTTGGTTTTCATACAGAAAAACAGGTTGCTAAGAGATAAAAATTGAAAAATTGGTACATGAGCATTGTCAGATTATTATCTGTTTGCTGTTTCATGAATGCACATGCATGAATGGTTCAGATGTCATTATGTTAAAAATAAGTAGGTTTAAATACACTTCTTAAAGCTCGTGTCAAGCCAGCCTAATGGTTATCATACCTGACTTCCTGTCTTTAGGCTTTGGTTTCAATCTCAGCTTGAGTATTTTTTTTTTTTACTTGCAAGTGAACTATTTAGAAAAAGCATAATACTCGCATGCACATGTCTCAGTTTCTGTAGGAATTAAAATATAATATGCGTATTTTATGACCAGGCAATGTTGCGCGGCCTGCTATAGATATATTATAGTGATGGGAAAATTCCAATACCCCCCCCCCCCCGATTCTCATGCAATTTACAGATATTTTTTGTAAATCTCTAAATATTTAATTATAAAATTATCCCCCCCCCCCCCCATTTACAGTAAAAACATGTTAAATGTGCATATATTTTATCAAAAATACTTGTGGAAGATAATCTATAGATTTTAGTTTTACTGGTAGTTTAAAATCAATGAATATATATTATTTTATTATTGCTACCAGCAGTTAAAGATTTTGTTTTAAACAAAATCAAATGAAAAAAATTGAAGGAAATTAGCACAAATATTTTCAATTCCAATACCCTAAAAAGTTCCGATTTTTCCAATTTCAATTAATCGTCCCAATATATATATATATATATATATATATTGCCTATTAGTTTATATCCGTGAGCTCAAGAAATTGAAATTTATTTTTAAAGTTGATCAAATAAAACTTATCTGAAGTGGCAGTGAATATCAAAATATTAAATTTCCAACATTTACTGATCGTTTTGGAATACGGGTAGATGTCAAATCGCTGGAGAAAAATTAATCGCGCCATTATCAAAGAAGTGGATTAGATTTCAATGGCTTTGGAAACTATTCCAATGACCAATTTACATCGATGAGGCATACAAGGTATGCATCAGAGGTCGGATATTTTATTGCTGCACTGTTTGTTGCATGCGAAACAGTCAGTTATGCTTGCGTAAAAGTGTTCCAGCAACGAATATCATTTTTTTTGTTGTTCTTCAAATTTTTCAAGTAGATGTATGATCCTCATTCACAGATCAAAAGGTCTTCTAAGAATTGTTTGGAATTCACATTGATGGATTTTGGATATTCTTTTGATTAATAAGAAAAAAAAAAAAAAAAAGCAAAAGAGAAAAATAGAATCTTAATCAACTGCATGACGAGCTGCCAGGAATTCTTCATCCTGTTCAAAAGGTCATTTACATTTTTGGGGGCAGAAAGGTTAACTGGAAAAATAATTATTGGATGTAGAACCACAGCCCAAGAGAAAAGAATTTGGCCTGAGAAAGACATAAAAATATCAACTCAACTCGTAAACACGCACATATGTGCAACTGAATAGTTGCTATAGCAACATTCTGAACTAGAGTTAAAGATAAAAAAAAAAATTCGATCTAATCTGTTTCACGGCAAATCAACCCTTTTGAATATATTTTTTTAAAAACTGTTTCATCCCAAACAAGTCATGTTGCTACTGAACATAAGGGGTTACTGTGATTAGGGGTCAGATTTATAGTAGGCCTCCAAAGTGGGGAATTAAGCAGCGAAATGTTTGTTAAGGTTACATTAAAATTTCTGCATTTTAGTACAGTCAAGAAAACGGAGGAATTCCAAATCTAAGCCATCTGAAGAAAGAAGCTATTTGAATAAGAAGTTTTTCAGCCCATTTGGACATTTAAAATGAAAAGTGGGATATTGTTGCTACAGGATGGTCAGGGGTATTAGTGTTGGGAGGTACAAAGGCAATAGGTTTGTCAGACCACATTCTGTGAAAGTACAGAGATGCAACATTGTAGCGAGAGGACGGGAGAAGGAGCTTAATAGTGTGGGACGTACTATGCGAAAACCTCTTACATCCTAAGAGGAAAAAAATAATAGTTGTTCCAGACCAAATGTTGCAACAATGCTCCATGCATGAGTAAATGCTTGCTTTATAGGGATAAGATACTGGCAGGTATGAGAAGTTTACAAGTCTGGAGTTCATCTTCTTTGCAGAAGATTTGACAGTATCTTCTATGTATTTATCCCAATTCATGTTGTCTGTGAATGCTAGAGCAGAGAGTTTGAACGTTTGACTTGAATGGAAAGGATACGATTAGCCATAGCAATCAGTTAATACTAGGCATCCCAAACCAACATTTTACTTTCCTTATTTCTAAAAGCTTTTAATGTTGACACAAATTTTTGTGAAACATAAAGAATGGTATAAGAAATACTTAGTCAAATATGATAACTATATAAAGAACAGTAAATATTGAAGCCATAAAAACATTGGCAATCTCCGAATAAAAGAGGCAACACTAATAACCAGATTCAAACCATAAATCAACAAGCAGAACACGCGGGGTACCCCTCCAAAGCGAAAACTTTACTTTCATCATGACTAATGTTTGTGCAAAATTTCAACAAAAAAAAAATCCAAGGTGTGGTTATTGAAAAAAGTGAAAACATACAAACAGACAAATGATTCAGAAGCAATTTTATCCTTACAATGCCTCATGGGGAGGCAATCAGAGTTATCCTGGAAAATCCGTACTGGCAAAAATTTACTTTCACCATGACTAATGTTAAATTTTAAATTCAAGGTATGGTTATTGAGAAAAGTGCAAACAAACAGACGAACAGGAGTGAATTACTAGGTCCAGTCCCTCCTTTGTTGGGGGACCAACAATAGATTAGGACTCAACACTAAATACTTAAATAATAAACTTACAGTTACACGTAAACACATAATGGATTAATAATTTTTTACCACCAGAATAAATAAAACAATCACTAAGAAATAGCGTATGAGACATCATATGAAAGAACTGCTGATGTGTGTTAGGAGCAGCAGCTGCATGACATGGATGCAAATGACCAAAATTGTGCATAATGTGATGTCACAGTGGAGGAAGAGAAGGGAAAGGAAAAGCAGAGAGAAAAAAAAGACACCACGTGGTGAGCAGACCGGCAGGGCGTGAATGTGTGAGATTGCCTGCTTACTACCACTTTTTCTTTTTTTTTTTGCTCAACGCACCTAAAAAAAAAAAAAAAAAAAAAAAAACACCTGGGCAACGCCGGGCCTCCAGGCTAGTAATAAATAAAACCATAAGAAATAATATATGTGACATCATGTGATAGCTACTGATGCATGTTAGCAGCAGCAGCAGCTGCATGAGATGTATGCAAATGCCCAAGCTGGTGCATAATGTGACGTCACAATGAAGGAAGAGAAGGGAAAGGAAAAGCAGGGAGATAAGACACCACATGGTGATAGGACCAGCAGGGCGTGAATGCATGAGATGGATATGTTACCCATGTCGGCATGAGAGACTTAAACCATGTCTTCGACAGTGTTTTTTCAATTAAATGGAAAACTAAGAGACGTTTAAAATAAGATGCAGTCTGTTGTTTGCAAAGTACCATTAATAAATGCCTTTTCTTTTAACTAGAAAAAAAGTGAGTCAAATTTATTTTTATTTTTTTGTTGTTCCTTTGCAACTGTCTCAGCATGCAACGTGCAAGATCATGTTAACATGTAACAACATTCCAATCTTCTAGTATGAGGAGATGCAAACAAAAAAAATGAGTTTTTATCGGAGGTATTCCAATATATATTATTCCTTAATTGGAATTCATTTTTGAGATGAGCATTATATATATTAATTTATTTTTATTTCGGACTATTATTCTCATCTTTATTAGTTGTTGTCTTTAATCTTTTATTGGTTTGTTTTATTCACAACGTTTCGGCCAACTATTCCTCTGGCCTTCGTCAGGTGATAACCGCGACGGATAGGAACTTCGAATCTCCTAACTGCATTCTCAGCCATCACTGCCATCCATAGTTGTTGTCGTCTCACCACATTTTGGCCAAGTAAACATCTGGCACGCTTTGACGAAGGCCAGAGGAATAGTTGGCCGAAACGTTGTGAATAAAACAAACCAATAAAAGATTAAAAACAACTAATAAAGATGAGAATAATAGTCCGAAATAAAAATAAATTAATATGAGGTATTCCAAATCAAAAAGTTCATTTTCATTATAAAAACGTTTTGCTCATACAAAACAAATAAAGGTATCAAAACTAATTTGGTAGCTCAACGTCTATTCACTGCACCACGTGCCTCGAATGTGCAATGTATAGAGATGTTGAGTCAATGGTTCCAGATGAGGATTGTCTGAAGATAGCAATTTCAATCCTACTCAACAGTATGGGGCAAATCCCTACATTTCAAATGACTCAGAATGTGTAAAAATGGTTTTGATTACTCGTGAGGGTATGATTCCATTAATTTCAATGATCGTTTTTATAAGCACGGTTATGACAACCAACCAATCAGAAACTTCAAATGTCATTATAAAAAATATTGAATTTTGGATTCAGTTAAGTTCACTGTTGACCTCTCTCAAAACGACTGAATGGTGACTGCATTGATTCTTCTCCGCCATCTTTGTTACTAAGAATTACTCAACACTCGAAATCGTGACTGCATTGATTCTTCGCAGATTTGATTTACTGCTGCCATCTTTGTTCAATATAATGTCTCAAAACTTAACAGAATGGCTGCAGGGAACAGTTTGGTGATTATGTTATCAAACTATTCTGGAGTAGAAGAGGACAATCACGATACAAATCAGGGCAATGCCAAAAGGTTTTTTTTTTTTTTAATGGCATATCAACCCTTTTCATGCTATTCATTGTAAAAATCTATTTTGGTAAACGTTTTTATACTATATTTATTCATGGGGTTTGGTTTGGTTATTTTGAAGAAATTGTTACATGTTATTTTTTTTATTGGAACTCTGAGATGAGGCTTCATATTCATGTGGCGCAGTGGATGGAGGTGTTGAGTCTCTTCTCCAGGTGCATATTGTCCAAAGATAGCAGTTACAATCCTACCCAAGAGGATTAGTTGGTGAAACAGCAACTATGGAAGACAGTAATTACTAGAGATACAGTTACAAGACTCAGCATTCCTATCTCGTCGCAGTTAATCACCTGGAGAAGGCCAAAGGATGAGTTGGCCGAAACATGGTAAAACAACAACAACTGTGAAGATGAGGATAACAGTTCACAAAAAGAATGAATACAGAAAAATTGTTGTTTTGGTTTTGCAGAACATGATTGAGTTTTGCAAAAGGGAAAGTGGGGGAAACAAACAAACAAACAATAACATCAGCCTTTGATGCATTTTCTTTTTGAAAAGAAACTGGTATTTTCAGAAATTGATCTGGCAGCACCAGACCATAAAAGGAGTGTGCCAGAGTTATTGACTAATTTTTACAGTAATATATATATATATATATATATATATTGTTAAATCTGAATTCATTATTGAGATGAGTATTATTTATTAATTTATTTTATTTCGGACTATTATCCTCATCTTTATTAATTGTTTCACAACGTTTCGGTCAACTCTTCCTCTGGCCTTCTACGAACAGTTGTCCGAAACATTGTGAAACAACTAAAAAGATGAGGATAATAGTCCGCAATAAAATAAATTAATAACTTTTACAGGTCGTCATATTCAAGTGTGGTTATCATTAGACGGCCATAAAACAAAGACTGTTGGCATTCATGCCTAAAAATGGGTGGACAAACCAGACATTGTAGCTATTTTAAATGATTCTTTTATCATTGCTGCACCAATGGAATGGTTAAATATATTCTGAGAAAAATGAAAGCAACTGTCAGAGCTGCTATTTTGAAACATGGTAGACATACGAGGAAAGTTCCAAAAGTAATGGTTCCTATTTTTCATTCCACCTGAATGGATCAGAAGGGCGATTGCAAATTGCATTGTTATGATGACTGAACTTGTGCATTCATGATTTGAAAGCTTCATCTCTGTTGCAGATATTGACGGTGTGAGACTAAGAAGGCAACCCCTGTCATGAATGTATATTAGAAGTAGAGAGGAATCATTGAATCCCTGGCAAAAATGCATTGAAAATGGTGACTATGTAGAAAAATACATTCGGGAGCAGAAAAGGTTGTTTGTTTCAATGATACCACTCTTGTCTTGATAGCTCTTCAATTTTTTTTAAGTAAAAATAAGAATAGAAGACTATTTTTGAAACATATTGTAACTTTTGTTTTATTTTCCATCAGGAAACTATTTGTTCTGGTCTTATACCAATGTGTTTTGATTACTGGTCTATAATTAACAAAAAGTGTATTGACAAAACATCTTACAGAAGTATACATCATGATTCTGAGACCATAACTGCCACAAATTGTTATATTTACTTCTTCCCCACTGCACAAAGATGTGACAGAAGATTAGAAAGTGAAGAAAGTCAAGTCAACACTCTTAAAGGAGAAGCACCAACCTTTTAAAAATTGCCTGGGCAGCCTCATTGGTATTTCTCAATCTGGGTGCCTCAGGCATTAAGCAATAAATTTACTCGATACCAAGGGGGAGGCAAAACCTGGGAGGGTGGACCTAAGAGTATCCAGGACGAATATCTCCTCCAAACAGATAAAAGGTCGCTGCAAAAGACCCAGTTTCTGTCGAACTGATTGTTGAGATTGGAGTCTCGACTGGCATATCTACGATAGCGACCGGACACCAATAATTGCAATGAATTGTGGTATTTACTTTCTCCCCCACAGCCAGAAGATGTGACAAAAGACCAGACGGTGGGGAGAGTAAAGTCAGTGCCCCTAAAGGAGGAAAATTGCTTGAGCAGCTCTGTTGGCAGTAAGTAATAAACTCTTTCTACCCAAAAGGAGGCATCGCCTGGGAGGGTGGATCTCCTAGGAGTACCTAGAATGAATGGCTCAGCCCACCAAATAAAAGGGCAGAGAAATAACCCAGTTTCTGTCAAGATTGGAGTTTCAACCAGTATGTGTTTGATCTCAATCTGCTGCCAAATGAATGGCGTTAATCACTTCCATGATGACTATTTATTTTCTCTGGGGAAGTCCATTTATTTCTGAAATAGGTAGATTAGCTTATCCCATGGCAGTAATAACACAAGATTTAGAGTACACAGCATTCAAAATGGTTTTCAGGACATCGCTGACATTGCCCGGTCAATTTCATGAAAAAAAAAAAAAAAATCATTTTCAGCTAACTATAAATTCTGTACAGGATTTCGAATGAAGAATAAAGGATTTCATTTTCATGCCTACAAGGTCATAAGCAAAAGATTTGGCATCCCAAAGGACTTTCACAAGAGAAGATAGAGTAAAAAACAACAACAAAACTTACATTCACTGTTCTTCAGAAGCTAGGTCAAAAGAGTGAGGGGTACTTACCTGAAAAATAAAAAAAAGATAATAAAATCAGTAAAACATGACAGAAAATAAAAATACATAAAAGAAAAAGAGAAAAATGAGAACAAAAAACAAAAAAAAATTAATCTTGGTCAGAAGTCATTTTTGAAAAATCAGTGCACTGGGATTAACACACTCTGGCCTACAAAAAGTGCTTAGTCAACAGCATTCTTCAGTAGGGATGCCTCAGGCAATTTATTATATAAAGGGCAGTTGTATGTGTGAGTATATATGTGTGTTCAGCTAAAAGTCAAAAACTACAAAACAAACAACCACAAAGTTAGAACATTCTTGATCGTTGCCCTGGATCAATAATATCTATAATTTTATAAAAATTATTCATTTTTAGGGATTCAACTGAGCCAGCTTTTTCAGAGACTACCATGTTGTCAATATACCTATAAAGTTGCATTTTTTTTTTTCTTACTCTGACATTGATATTACAAGCTTACTTTTTCAGCTTAAAAATTATGAAAGTGAACTTCTTAATATACTCAGTCATGGATATGCAAGCAACTACATGAAGTTTAAATAATTCGCATATTCCTTTGAAGAAATGAGTGTAATTAATTATTCATTTTTTATGATTTATTAAATGATTGGTTTCATTTCACTATGCTTCTTATGGATAGTTTCTACATTCTGCATAATTGCATAGAATTTAAGATGAAACCGTTCTAGCATATGAATATATATATATATATATAAATAAATAAAGGGACAGTGTGTGTGTGTGTGTGTGTGAAAAGTTTCTATGAAACTCCTGTCTAAACATTTAGTCTACAGAGTTAAAATTTGATATATAGGGTATTTGGACTTGTAAAACACTTTAAATTTGATTTTTAGCTAGTAAAAATAGCTGCTAAGGGGGCAAAAAGTGCCTGGGCAGTCCCGGCGGCATTTCCCGGTAAGGGCACCTCAGGCAATAAACTAACACCTTCTAAAAGAAAGGAGGCAAAGCCTAAGAAAGTGAACCTATTACGACACAGAATCAGCATTACACCGCAATCAACCGGGACCAGGTCATTACAGGAAGGGTCTAAACTCTGGTGATTTTGAGGGTCTGAAGATAAAAATCCCTAGTCAGCACAGTAGTAGAATGCTCATGTTGGTGCGCAATCTGGTCTAACCAGAGATAGTGACACATAACCCCTTTTTAGGGAGATGGAAAAGCCTGGGAGGTTTGATCTCCTACAATAGAAGAAAAACATGCTCGTCAGCAACAAAGCCAGTGTCGGACGAATTTTATTCACACATAAGAAGAGGAACAATTATTTAAAAAAAAAAAAAAGGAACAATTTTTTTTATCAGATGTCGAGGGGAGGGAAAAAAAACTAACCTCATTTTTTCATATATTGCAAATACAGAAACGGATTTTTATATACAGAATATAAAGAGATAAATGTTAAACACATCAACTTGATATCAGGTTTCAGATGTTCCGACATGAGGAGTGATAATTTGGATTATTCAGGCTTCTGTTCTTATGATCGTTTCTAATTAATTATTTACTTGCTTCACCACAAAGGTAGAGCTAGACACAAGACTAGTTTTTAATGTGGGCAAAATACAGCTTTCACAAAAAACAATTATTTCGAGCAGTGATAAAACATGTTTCACAATTTAGCAGACTATATATATGAGATGCCCTCGATAAATTTCCACTTTTTTTCGTATGCGCACTTTTATTGATAGTACATGAAACTCTAGACCCCTTCAAAGTAATCTCCTCTGGCTGCAATGCACTTCTACTATTCCAACAACATCTGGAAGGCCTGCATGCCAATGACACTCGTCACAGTCTCTCCCCTCAATTGTCTCATAACGACAACCTCTAAGGTTTTCTTTCAGCTTAGGGAATAACCAAATGTCCCAGAGAGTAAGATCTGGACTAAAGGGAGAATGAGGAACTGTATTGATGCCCATCTTGGTCAAATAGTCTGATCTTCTCTGATCATCCTTGGGACAAACTTCATGCAAATCATCCACAACTTCAGTTCCTCGTATATAATTGTGTGTATAGTTCCCACATTAACACCAAACTGTGCACTGTTTGTCTCTATAGACACACAATGGGCCTTATCCATGAAATTCTTTATTTGGCCAATCAACTCTGGTGTTCTGACTTCCTTTACTCCTCCCATCATCCCTCACAGACACCTTGTCTTACTTGAATCTCTTATGCCACTCAAAAACTGATGCCCGATTCATGCAAGATGGTCCAAAAGCAGTCTGAAGCATTCCATACGTTTCTGTAGCATTTTTTCCAAGTTTAAAAACAGAACTTTATTGCATATCATTCTTTTAAAATGTCCTCGCGTTCAGATTGCATTTTTGAATGCACAAGTCCAGAACTCCATCTTTGTCACAGACTATTTGACCAAGATGGACATCAAGACAGTTCGCCACCCTCCCTATAGTCTAAACCTTACTCTCTGTGACTTGGTTATTTCCTAAGCTCAAGGAAAACCTTAGAGGCTATCGTTATGAGAAAATTGAGATGAAAGCAGCTGTGATGAGGATGATTGACAGACTCTCACAAGTAGACTTCTATGGGTCCTTCAAGAAGTTGTTGAAACGGTACAACAAGTGCATTGCAGCCAGAGGGGATTACTTCGAAGGGGGGCTAGAGTGTTATGAGTGTACTATCAATAAAACTGCTCATGCGAAAAAGTCTAGAAATTTATTGAAGGCACCTCGTAATTATTAAGGAATGCCTTAGATTGTATGACCTCAGAGAAGATTAAATTCAGACACTAGAGGGAGAAGGTGTGGAACAAGAGACTTCTATGATACTAGCCTGGATTCCTGGCATTGCCTAAGTTTGGAGGTGTGTGTTGAGCGGAAAAAAAAAAAAAATAGTGGTAGTAGGCAGGCTCGAACCCGTGACCCAAAAATAGAAAAGAACATGAAAAAAAAAAAAAAGTGACATCTTTGCTGTTGCGTCTATCGGTCCATCGGCAAACCGGAAGTGGTGAAGGTTTAAATTAAGACTCGTCAATGGAAAAGAGGGGATGACTTAAAAATATTGGCGATAGGAGTGATCCCTCCTTGTAGAAAAGTGCCAAGCTGAGGGTGAAGGAATTAATGTTTTTAACCAATTTTTCGATCTTTGTCGTCCGAAAGGTCGAGCTTCAAAATGATACCGATCTCGTGAAAATGCGTCGCCTCTGCGGAAAGTTTTAGGCAGACATACAAACACACATACATACATTTAAACAGACGGGTGAGATTTATATTATAGACGGTCATGTTGAAAGTGTAGATGAGAGATCTTGAATTAGTAGATGTAGAACAGTTGGCATACAGATATAGGCCAAAGAAGACATGGCAGAAATAATAAGGATAGATTTGAAAGAAAGAGGGATAGGTTAGTTTGTAAGTCTTTTTCTAAAAGCTGTCCAACACATGCCAGCATGTAAAACAAATGATGATGATATACGATTTATCATTCAAGTGGTTATTTTAATTTACCCATAATTATAGGGGAATTGTAAGTTGATACCCCCTCCCACAATAGTATAAGTCCATTCAATAGATGTTATTCCATAGTTATATTGGTATCCATTGCGACAATAACAGCTAATAACACCCTACTTCTTGAATAAGTTTGTAATCTAATAAATGCCTTTATTGAGTTTTCAAAAGAAACAATGCAGCGTTTATCAAGACGCGGATATCGAATAACATGATAGATGGTGAGAAGGTAAAAAAAAAAAAAAAAAGACAGCAAAAATCAGGTGTCCTCGAAAACTGATGACCTTTGACAAACAATCGACGTCTTATGACATTTATTTGATATGTGTTAAGCGTCTCTATGTTCCAGTGACTACACAGGCATCAAGTAAGAGGAAAGTTTTGGTAGTTTACCCATAAAGCCATTGGGTTGATTTCTATCAATGTAGTTTTATTTTTTAGTGATTATCAAGATTACAAATATGACAGCCTCAGGTCTGCCATTTTATTGTTCTAACTTAGCAACTCTGCACTACTTGTGTTTCAAATTAAATAAATGCTTTCTCTCGAATTGCTAGACTTTGGAATTCCATCCCGGATCCCTGATTTCCCAACTGTACTGACTCGCAGAAGTTCAAGTGTAATGTGAACAGATATCTTGCTTCTCAACTCCCTATATAGTTCCTTGAAAATTTTGTCCCTCACATCCAAGTGGCATTGAATTGTTTGGGGTGAAAAAGCAAGAAAAAAAAAAAGAAAAAAAAAGAAAAAAAAAGAACTTATTCAGGTAGGTCAAAGAATAACTTATCTTGCCTTTGGTAACATTTATTTGTATTTGTTTTATATTTGTTTCTTGGCCATTTTTTCAGTTTGTTGTCTATAGTATAAAATGCTAAGAGTAAAAACAAATGAATTGATTTAGGAGTACGTTTATGGTGTAGGGACAAAAACCTCTGACTTCCTTTTTATATTTAAAAAAAAAAAATAAATAAAAACTTAATTTTAAATCAAAATCGTTGTCATTAAGTAGTTGATTTATTTATTTAAAAGACCTGCCAGGGTGTTTGGAGAGGTGTGTTGAAAAAAAAAAAAAAAAAAAAAAAATGTGAAAGAAATCTGATGTCTTAGCCAATGTCTCCATGACGCGACCGGAAGTCAAAAGCATTGAAATTAACTAAAGTCAATCCAGTGGTGACGATGACTTGCTAAAATGTCGGTGAAAAAAAAATAAAAAAAAATGCATCCCTCTTTGTACAAACGGCCGAGTTTAGAGTAAAGGAATTAATATTTTTGGCCAATTTTTCGATATTTGTCGTCCGAGAAGTCGGGCTTCAAAATGATACCAATCTTGTCAGGATCTGTCACCTCTGTCGAAGACAGACATACTAACATACATACATACATTTAAACAGCCAAGTGAGATTTATATTATAGAGGAAGGTGGCGACTACTCATGACAACTATTTTCATGTTTATTTTTCCCCAAGTGGAGAGTCATTCTTGTAATAGAAGAATGATCCGAAGACGATGGCAAAATAAATAACTATCATAGTCAAAATTAAATTATCCAGTTGGAAATATTAAATGTAGTTGCCCACCACCAAAAATTGACAGTATCAATCTAGTTAGAGAAATATTGAATTGTAAAGAATTCCAGGTAAAGAACGGTACTATTACTCCAGACAGTCTGCATAGCCTAGTTCCTTTCCTGTGTCAAGACAAAAAGCTATAAATGAAACATTTAAAGATATTCAGTATATTTTACACAGCGATTCTTGTACCGAATTAGTACCCGAGTAGTTTGTTCAGACTATAGTCCAGTGTTATAAGAACTAACGAATCAGGTATCAGATTCACGGTATAAAATATGGAAGCCTCAATTCAGACATTAATGCAACAACAGGAACACAATGAACTAGTTAATATTAGTAGCATAGACCTTCTGCAATTTGACAGCCAGCAATCTTTTGGGCATTCCTTGGATTAATCCGAAACAATATTCTGGTGAAAGAGCATCTCACTTCTCTTTAATTTATGTCCAAAGTTCTTCCAGATTTGAAATTTTATCATTTCGTAGCTGTTGCTTGATGTTATGCCATACGTTTTCGATAGGATTGAGGCCTGGAGATTGCGCAGGCTAATTTAAACAAGGAATATCATGCTCTTCAAGAAACCTCTTGACATTGCCTGTTTTTTTTTGTTTTTTTTCACACAGTGATCACCACTTATCAAGGCCCGGAAGCCACTCAGGGATAAGGGTTATTGCAAGTACATTAAATTAGTGTGGAGATTTGATGAAATGTTTACTTAAGGGGGCGGTTCATTAGGAATTTGTTAACGTTGGACTTGAAGACATCTAAGTTGTAGTCAGGTGGGAAGCAAATCAAAACGTGGATTCCATGAACAAAGCTTCTTTCTTAGAACTGCACGCCTATGGAACTGTTCCGTCTGCCTGCTTCCCACCAGACTACAACTTGGATGTGTTCAAGTCCAACGTTAACAAATTCCTAATGAACCGCCCCCTTAAGTAAACACTTCATCAAATCTCCACACTAACGTAATGCACTTGCAATAACCCTTATCCCTGAGTGGCTTCCGGGCCTTGATAAGTGGTGATCACTGTGTGTAAAAAAAAAAAAAAAAAAAAAAAAAAAGCAGGCAGACGGAACAGAGTTCCACAAGCGTGCTGTTGTGTGAATGGGAGCATTATCCTGCATGAGGATGGAATTATCATCCAAATTCCAGCCAAAGTACGGTAGAAATTTCTCAGTCAACATATTAATGTACTTGGTAGAACTAATTCGATCTTGCAAGCGAACTGTCGGCCCTGGACCATTGGCACTATTAATACCCCACACCAAAACTGAACCTCCCCCACCTTGTAGCATTGAAACTGCACCTAGGATTAAATTCTCCGTCCTTCCTTTGATGGGCGTACTGCCTACCATCACTGCTTAACTTATTGAATTTGCTTTCATCGCTAAAAATCACTTGACTAATATGAAGAATCATGACCTTAAGTGCATCTGACGAAGTCCAGACGACACTTTCTATTCTTTACAGAAATTATTAGCTTGCGTCTTGCAACATATCCTCACAAATTTCATTCCTTTAATCTGTTCTTGACAGTAGAAAGAGAGCACTTTTGGACAAGATTACACTGTTGTTGGATTTGGGGAACCATTGCAAATCTGTTTCTGAGGCTGTGGATCTTGATAGCATTGTCTCCATTGTAAAAAGTAAAATCTAGGACAACCAGATTTAGGGGCGTCACAAACACTGCCGGTGTTTTGGTGCCTTTTTCACCATCATTTGTACCATTTTCACATCACATTTAAATCTGCAGCTGATTTCTCGATTGGATAAACCAAAAAGATGGAGATTAATGACCTCCTGACGATCACTAAGAGAAAGTCAAGGCATATGGACTAAATGTTACGTTGTATAACCTGGAACAACAATTACGATTAGAGATGCTTTGTTGCCTAAAAAGCGGATATTTGAAGCTGGTTTTAAGCTCATCTTTTGCTGTGGAGTTTCTTTTTGCCTCCTGGATTTGAAGTTAATCTTTTAGATTGAATTATCCTAGTGTTCATGTCAACTAAAAGTCAAATATGAACAGGTAAAATTATAGAGGAATAAAAGGTGAATCAAATGAGGCATAGGTGGTTTAAACTGTTACATTAAATTTAGCTTAAATTTGCAGTTTTTAAAAAAATGACAAGTGCAGACTTTCTGTATGTATATGAAATTCTCAAGTTCAACAAGATACACCTGAAAAAGGTCGGAGGTTTCATCAACTGGAACATTGTGAAAATAACACCTAAGATGAGAACAGTAGTCTGAAAAATCAAAATAGAAATAATCAATGCTCATGTAAAAAAACTTCAGAGAAATAATAAACAAAAAAACTTGTTTGAATGGCGAATTGTATCACTTCTTATTGACATTATTGAATTGGAGAGCATCCCCATCTGTCACTTTGAGTATGAAGAAAAAGGTAAAAAATTTAAAAAAGTAACGTTTGATAATGAGTAAGCATGAATTGATGCGAGTAATTCTTATTGGCAGATGGATTGAGTTGGTTGGTTATCAATAAGTGTTGGATTTGTGAATGTTGATTACAATAGGGATGTGACGAAGAGAGAAAAAGAGCGAGTGACAGAGGGAGGTTGACAGAAAAAGAGAGACAGACAGACAATTAAATAGTGATTAAAAGAGAGACTATACTCACAGGAAAAGAGAGACTATACTCACAGGAAAAGAGAGAGGGAGCGACAGAGAGAAAGGACGAGAGCGTGACAGAGAGAGTACAACACAGAGAGAGAGGGATTGCAACAGAGAGAGAGAGCAACAGAGGAAGAGTGGCAGCGAAAGAGAGAGAGGGGCAGCGACAGTGACAGAGAAAGAGAGAGAGGAAGTGTGAGTGACAGAGAAAGAGAGAGAGGAAGTGTGAGTGAAAGAGAGAGAGAGAGGAAGTGTGAGTGAAAGAGAGAGAGAGAGGAAGTGTGAGTGAAAGAGAGAGAGAGGAAGTGTGAGTGAAAGAGAGAGAGAGAGGAAGTGTGAGTGAAAGAGAGAGAGAGAGGAAGTGTGAGTGAAAGAGAGAGAGAGAGGAAGTGTGAGTGAAAGAGAGAGAGAGAGAGAGAGGAAGTGTGAGTGAAAGAGAGAGAGAGAGAGGAAGTGTGAGTGAAAGAGAGAGAGAGAGAGGAAGTGTGAGTGAAAGAGAGAGAGAGAGAGGAAGTGCGAGTGAAAGAGAGAGAGAGAGAGGAAGTGCGAGTGAAAGAGAGAGAGAGAGAGGAAGTGCGAGTGAAAGAGAGAGAGAGAGAGGAAGTGCGAGTGAAAGAGAGAGAGAGAGAGGAAGTGCGAGTGAAAGAGAGAGAGAGAGAGGAAGTGCGAGTGAAAGAGAGAGAGAGAGAGGAAGTGCGAGTGAAAGAGAGAGAGAGAGGAAGTGCGAGTGAAAGAGAGAGAGAGAGGAAGTGCGAGTGAAAGAGAGAGAGAGAGAGGAAGTGCGAGTGAAAGAGAGAGAGAGAGAGGAAGTGCGAGTGAAAGAGAGAGAGAGAGAGGAAGTGCGAGTGAAAGAGAGAGAGAGAGAGGAAGTGCGAGTGAAAGAGAGAGAGAGAGAGGAAGTGCGAGTGAAAGAGAGAGAGAGAGAGGAAGTGCGAGTGAAAGAGAGAGAGAGAGAGGAAGTGCGAGTGAAAGAGAGAGAGAGGAAGTGCGAGTGAAAGAGAGAGAGAGGAAGTGCGAGTGAAAGAGAGAGAGAGGAAGTGCGAGTGAAAGAGAGAGAGAGGAAGTGTGAGTGAAAGAGAGAGAGAGAGGAAGTGTGAGTGAAAGAGAGAGAGAGAGGAAGTGTGAGTGAAAGAGAGAGAGAGAGGAAGTGTGAGTGAAAGAGAGAGAGAGAGGAAGTGTGAGTGAAAGAGAGAGAGAGAGGAAGTGGGAGTGAAAGAGAGAGAGAGAGAGAGGAAGTGGGAGTGAAAGAGAAAGAATCGGAGAGAGAGGGAAAGAGATAAATAGAGATGGAGAAATAGATAGGGTTACAGAAAGAGACAAGGTGACAGAGAAAAGAGCAACAGAAAGAAAGAGAGAGTGTGATAGAAAGAAAGAGGGAATAGATATAGAGAGAGGGAGAGGAGAGATATTCACCGAGACTGAGAGATCTAAAGAGAATTATGCACACTGGAAAGTGAACAAATTGGTATTGACATCAAGTCATTACGTTTTCATATAAATTTTCTTTCCCACCCCCATCTCTTAGGATTTCTGAGCTCGAACTTGATTTAAATAGATTAAGTATATAAAAAGATATGACTATTTCATATTTGAACGAACATTACCAAAAATCTATTTTGCAAAAGTCATGCAAAAAAAAAAAAAAAATTCTAGAAATTTAACATTTATGCTAAAACACAATTTATAAGAAACCATTCTGTCAACTATTTTTAATCATTCATCTTTCTATGCAAAAGGTCAACCGAGTTAAAATAATTGAGTTATTGCCCTTGTTTCATCCAAACAAAAACTAAAACTGACATTTTGTAAGAAACAGAACAGATACTAGCTAATGTTTTTGCTACCCTGGAAGGTTGGTTGGTTGGTTGGTTGTTTTTGTTTTACGACATATCAATCTTTTTCAGGTTATTTAATGCCGAATCTAGTTATTTTGAGAAACGATTTTTAATGGAGTATATATTTTTTTTTAAGTCAGATTCTATTTAACCCATAGTTGAGACCCTAACAGGTACTACCCCTCCGGGTCAGAGTGAACCTGGGAGCAATGGCAATTAAAGGGTGGCTCCACACTCCCTAAGGCCCGCAAGGTGGGGTCTCACCATCGGATATAGTTTTAGGTCATATCCAGGAACTCTGGAAGGAGGAGATTATAAAAAAAGAATATATATCACACTACCTATGGAAGACGACAATGCCTGGGATAATGATCTCATGAAATCAAAAATAATACATTTCCAACTTCCCTCGAAAATAAAAATACTTGGAGGGATAGTATTATGTTAACAGAACAGATTGTTCGAAAGTTTGAAATCATAGCATTTCTCCCATCGGTCGCTCATAAGTTTGAAATTATAAGATTTTCCTGCACTGGTCGTTTTATCATTGCATATAGTTCGAAATCATAGTATTTTCTTAGCTATTCATAAATTTCAAATGATAGCGCTTGAGTCAGTTCATCCTATGTTTGTAATTAGCCAATGGCAAAAGTAAATGAAATTTTTCCAACCTGAAGGGGTGTGTGTGTGTGTGTGTGTGTGTGTGTATATATATATATATATATATATATAAAAAGAGTAGAGAGAGAGAGAGAGGACATCACAGAAAAACAACAATCTTTTCTTCCTAAACATCTCCAATGAATTTCAAATGAGCTGAAAATTAAGAGAAAGTCACCGAGTGTACATGTAGGGGTAAGAAACAGGAAGTCATTCTTTGATAAAACAAAAGTCATCCAACTCCCTTACCCTATCATGAATCAATATTTTCAGTAAACCTCAATTGAAATGAATGACTCATGTTTTGGGGAAGCACGAGGTCTTGACAAGATTCTTGGACTGACCTTCACTCCTTATCTGAAATGGAACTCATACATCAAATCTGTTGCCAAGATCGCTGGAAATAGTTGGATCACTCTAGCGATCCAGTAGATATCTCACTGCCGATACAATCCTCTATCTGTATAAGAGCCAGGTACATCCTAAAATAGAATACGGTTGCCACATTTGGACAGGAGTTGCTCAGCGCAACTTATCTTGCTTTAATGGAGTTAAAAACCAGCTTCGAAATCTAGCAGGTGATGCTCTTTTCTCTTCTGAAACCTCCCCCCCCCACAGAAGAGATGTTGCGAACCTATCTCTGCTCTATCGTTATTTCATGGCAAGTGCTCATCTGAGCTCCAATCTATAGTCCCCCATCACCAAACTTTCACAAAAAATACTCAACTAGCTACAACCACTATCAACAATGTTCCCCACTCTCTGTGCCTAACATGTTAGCCTTCAAGTCTAATATAAACAAGTTCTTGTTGAGCCGTCCCCTTAAATAATCCAAAATCTACCCAACTTACACAATTACCGATTACTACACTAACACCTTACATTCATTAACCCTTATCCTCGAGTGGCCTTCGTGCCTTGATAAATGGTAACTCCCTTCTAAGGAAAAAAAAAAGTTTGTTCAAAATCCACGACTAACTCATCTAAGATGCCATCGAGATCAGGGTAGGAAGCAGCTAACTCTTCGGAAGTGCTGTTTTCCTTGACCTTTTGGCTAGCAACAAAGTGTGGTCTCTGTTTTTATACCAAACTTCATCTTTTCTGTTCTTTATTAGTGAACGAGAAATCCTTCTAGGCCGAGATAATTTTTATTTTGGTTCCAATTGAGAATGCTTCTTTTTTTGGGGGGGGGGAGGAAAGGATGTTCTGGACTCTCCGACATTATAAATCAACTTCATATGTTACTGTCTTAATGGGTAATCAAATATATAGGGACATAAGTATAATCAAATACTTATTCTCTCCCAAACGCCTTCCCTCCTAAAACCTAGTTATCACAAACGGCTGTCGCAGGCATCTGAACAACTTAATCATATGTTTACGTCAAGGGGCGTCATTAATGAAAAAAAAAAAAAAAAAAACTAATTAGCATCAAGTAATTAATTCAACTAAGTGTGAATTAATACAATTAACATAAATAAAACTAATTCCCCCTTCCCGGGGGATGTAAGGCATTGTAGTTGTCAGTTTGGCTTCAAACACACACAATAGATCACATGATTATTTTATATTCATATTTTTCTTTATATGTAAATGACTCCAGACAAGGTATAAAGCCACTTGATGTAAGGAGCTAAAAAGAATTACATTCACTCTCCTCCGAGAGGAAGGGTCTAAATGCCTCGGAAGTCACAACCAAATAAAATGCATGGGCTGTTATTAATTTGCACACCTGTTCTGTATCCACTACTTTACGCAACACCCTAGACACATTTTCGATACGGCTGTCATGATTATCAAGAAAAGAATGAGCTGGTTTGGCCACTTCATCAGAAGAGGCTCGGAATGCAATGTATACTAAAACATCAAAATTAAAAAAAAAATTTTTGCTAAAAATAAAATAAAATAAAAAAACACCTAGTGATAAACCTCAAAAGTGCTCTAGCGTACTATCTGCTAATTTATCACTCTTAGCAAGGGTTCAAAAGAGTCTCCAACCTAATAAGCTCAGCACTCTCATCTAGGCACTTCTGTTCCATCAATGAAACGTTGCATCCCTGCTTGTTAACAAATATTTTAATGAAGGAAGCACTGACGAACTTCAACATCAAGCCCTTATAGTCCATCCCCTAAACAGTAAAGATCCCCACATGCCAGAAAGTCTTCTACTCTAATAGTTTTTTTCTCTAGAACTGCTAGACTTTGGAATTCCCTCCCTGGTCCCTGCTTTCCTGATATGCAAAAGTTCAAGTGTAATGTGAATATACATATTACTGCTTAACTCCTTATATTAGTATCCCTGCACATTATGTCTCAGATAGTAACCCTCTACATCAAAGTGGTACTGTGCTTCTTGTTTGGGGTGAAAGTGCAGAAAAAAGAAAAAAATATATATATAACCAGAGCGATATAGAACTCTCTTTGCTAACGATGAAAAGATTAGCAAAACACCGTAACAAAAAAAAAAAAAAAAAAGATTGTATACCAAGAAATCCCGTGAAGATCTAAGAATTTTACAATAAAAGAAAAACGAAAATAAAATGTGACTCGACACTAAATAACCGATAAATGTTAATCAAATTGACACACCGATTCCTATAAAATATATTAGTATTCGAAAATGACTGACAACGATGGAAAGCAAACCCAACATGGGTATGAAAAAAGAAAGAAAATGCACATGCCTGCGTCTTCGGTAAACTACCTTACCCCCAAATGCATATGATGTAATTCTTCTTCCTCATCTTCTTATTGACAGTGTTGGGATTCTAGAGTTGTCAGTGTAGGAGCGCAAAGCAATAGCTGATAATTTATATGCATAATAAGAAAGAAAACAGCGGCATTGTATACGCTTGAACTGTTGAATAATGTGTGTGTACTGACTGACCCGGCTTTTAATGGAAATGTTTGGACACATCTAGAAATGAAATTGAGGTTTCTTGCAATTGCGTCGATTCGTCCGCCATAGGTCAAGTACAGATATACAAAAGTTTACAGAAGTTAGAAATAATTGTAAAAGTGAAATAGCCGCAGCTAAGAGAAAGCATACGTATCGAGTCGCAGAAATTGGGAACTCACGATTTCTATAAAATTTATAGTGTTGTTCAATCAACAATTCCTCCCTATCCAACAACCATGAGATCGCTTGCACAGAAATTGCACATATGCGCAAGGATCAAGTACGGGGTAGGAGAGAGAAAGAGGGAAGAGATAGAGAGTGGAAGAATGATAGGGAGAGATGGCGAAAGGGGAGAAGACAGAAAAAAAAAGAAAAACAGAGGGGAGAAGACAGAAGAAAAAAAAGAAAAACAGAGGGGAGAAGACAGAAAAAAAAAAAGAAAAACAGAGGGGAGAAGACAGAAAAAAAAAAGAAAAACAGAGGGGAGAAGACAGAAAAAAAAAAGAAAAACAGAGGGGAGAAGACAGAAAAAAAAAGAAAAACAGAGGGGGGAGGCAATAAGAAAAACAGATGGTACGTGAGAGAGAGAGAGGGAAGGTGAGAGAGAGGGAGGGAAGGTGAGAGAGAGGGAGGGACATTTTTTTTATATATTACACTTACTCGTAAATATAATGTATACAAATGAGAAAAATTAATTTACCGTTTGCAATTTAACTGAAAAAAATGTGGCGATATTAACTTTCAATTTTAATGTTGAGGTTGCATACGCAACATGTCGCGGGAACGCTAATCTCAAAGCACTTAATCATTTAAGCATATTTATCTATACCAGTTTGCACTCAAATGTAGGTAAGTCGATGGTGATGATGGTATTCCTATACCAACGGGAAAGAAAATAATCTAAAAAATCTTTAACGAGATTTTAAACTTCACAGATAGGAAGAAGAGAAAAAGTGAAATTCAGTTGAGAGTAAATCAGAACGGATTATTTAATGTTTTTCGATTTAAGAATAGAGGTTAGCAGGTATAGGGTCGCCTTCTAGATGATTGGCTGGGGCGGGGGAAGGGTGTCAACCTTTTATATTTATATGCACCAATTTAAAAAAAAATAAATAAATTTAATTCTAATTTCGATGCGGCATATAAAATTTTACCTCATAAGGAAGTATGATAATAAAAAGATAAAATTAACCCAACGGTAAAATTTTTTTAAATGGTACAAATTAAGAATGGAAATGTGAAAGATAGGGACTGCCAAAAAGAGGGAAGGGGTGAGGGAAAGAGAAAAAGAGGGAAGGGGTAGGGGAAAAAGAAAAAGAGGGAAGGGGTAGGGGAAAGAGAAAAAGAGGGAAGGGGTAGGGGAAAGAGAAAAAGAGGGAAGGGGTAGGGGAAAGAGAAAAAGAGGGAAGGGGTGGGGGGAAGAGAAAAGGGGGAAGAGGTGGGGGGGAAAGAGAAAAGGGGGAAGGGGTGGGGAGAAAGAGAAAAGGGGGAAGGGGTGGGGGGAAAGAGAAAAGGGGGAAGGGGTGGGGGAAGGGAAAAAGGGGGAAGGGGTGGGGGAAGGGAAAAAGGGGGAAGGGGTGGGAGAAGAGAAAAAGGGGGAAGGGGTGGGAGAAGAGAAAAAGGGGGGAAGGGGTGGGAGAAGAGAAAAAGGGGGGAAGGGGTGGGAGAAGAGAAAAAGGGGGGAAGGGGTGGGAGAAGAGAAAAAGGGGGGAAGGGGTGGGAGAAGAGAAAAAGGGGGGAAGGGGTGGGAGAAGAGAAAAAGGGGGGAAGGGGTGGGAGAAGAGAAAAAGGGGGGAAGGGGTGGGAGAAGAGAAAAAGGGGGGAAGGGGTGGGAGAAGAGAAAAGGGGGGAAGGGGTGGGAGAAGAGAAAAGGGGGGAAGGGGTGGGAGAAGAGAAAAAGGGGGAAGGGGTGGGAGAAGAGAAAAAGGGGGAAGGGGTGGGAGAAGAGAAAAAGGGGGAAGGGGTGGGAGAAGAGAAAAAGGGGGAAGGGGTGGGAGAAGAGAAAAAGGGGGAAGGGGTGGGAGAAGAGAAAAAGGGGGGGAAGAGGTGGGGGGAAGAGAAAAAGGGGGGAAGAGGTGGGGGGAAGAGAAAAAGGGGGAAGGGGTGGGGGAAAGAGAAAAAGGGGGAAGGGGTGGGGGAAAGAGAAAAAGGGGAAGGGGTGGGGGAAAGAGAAAAAGGGGGAAGGGGTGGGGGAAAGAGAAAAAGGGGGAAGGGGTGGGGGAAAGAGAAAAAGGGGGAAGGTGTGGGGGAAAGAGAAAAGGGGGAAGGGGTGGGGGAAAGAGAAAAGGGGGAAGGGGTGGGGGGAGAGAAAAGGGGGGAAGGGGTGGGGGGGAGGGAAAAAGGGGGAAGGGGTGGGGGAAGAGAAAAAGGGGGAAGGGGTGGGGGAAGAGAAAAAGGGGGAAGGGGTGGGGAAAGAGAAAAAGGGGAAAGGGGTGGGGGAAAGAGAAAAAGGGGGAAGGGGTGGGGGAAAGAGAAAAAGGGGGAAGAGTTGGGGGAAAGAGAAAAATGGGAAGGGTTGGGGGAAAGAGAAAAGGGGGAAGGGGTGGGGGGAAGAGAAAAAAGAGGGAGGGGGGGGGAGAAAAGGGGGGAGAGAAAAATGGGGGGAAGAGAAAAATGGGGGAAGAGAAAAATGGGGGGAAGAGAAAAATGGGGGGAAGAGAAAAATGGGGGGAAGAGAAAAATGGGGGGGAAGAGAAAAATGGGGGGAAGAGAGAAAAAATGGGGGGGAAGAGAGAAAAAATGGGGGAAGAGAGAAAAAATGGGGGGAAGAGAGAAAAAATGGGGGGAAGAGAGAAAAAATGGGGGGAAGAGAGAAAAAATGGGGGGGGAGAAAAATTGGGGGGGGGGGGAATTGGGGGGGGAGAAAAATTGGGGGGGGGGAGAAAAATTGGGGGGGAGAAAATGGGGGGGGGGGAAGAAAAATGGGGGGGAAATGGGGGGGAAGAGAAAAATGGGGGGGGGAGAAAAATTGGGGGGATTGGGGGGGAGGAAATGGGGGGGGATGGGGGGGCCGGCAGATGTACACCGATTCATTTGCTTGGTCGTGATATATATTCTTGGGGTTTCTTTAATTGACAAAATACAACTGGATTGCAACCTCCACAATCGACAAAGATCCAAAATTTCCACTTATAGTGAAAACCAAAAATAAAAAAAATCTGCCTGATGTACATACAAAAAGAAAATATCGCATTCCCAAAATCATGTAAATTGATAGAGTAGTTTTATTTTTTAAATAAGTCAAATTTCATGAGTAACTCAAGAGCGGTAATCAGGTCTGCCATTTTGAAACCAATCTTTAAAAAAAAAAAAAATGATAATAATAATAATAATAATAATAATAATAATAATAAATAAATAATAAAAACATACAAAGGGAAATAACTCAATCTAAACTTGTGAGCCTTATGCTGTAATGCCTACGAATTCCTATCAATTGCTTTTTTTTTTTTTTTTTTTTTTTTTTTAAATAAAAATAAAACTACTTGATCAATTTACATATTCTTTTGGAATATATTTTCGTTTCGTCACAGGTACGTACATCATAAAAAATTTTCCTTTATTTTTGTTTTTAATATACATGGAATTCTTGACAAGAACCCAATTTTTTCCAAAACTGGTAATTATTCATTCACGATATAAAAGTAAATTAAAGTATGTCTAAATAAAAATAAAAACAGAAAGTAATAAGAATGAATACTGAATTAATGAGATGTCCTTTTGTAAAACAATATGCAAATTAGATAGATGACCACATACATATGATTAGTATATTAGAAAGCTATGCTTATTGTATTTTGCGATATTAACTTGGCATTTTAATCTCCTCGTCAGTGCTATAAATGGCACAACTTTATACATGATATGTGTCAATATGTGAATAAAGGAAATTTTAAACAAGATGGTGACTGAATTTGACCTGATGTTGTGTTTATCTAAAACCGACACAATGTTGACATTTCAAGCATGCTTTTCTCAAGTTTACAAAAAGACTTGCAAGTGAAAATTCTTGGCCTAATCAAATCAAAATACGTCCAGGGCTGATCTCTCTAATCAAAGGCTAACAAATCCAACGGACTTTCAGACCTCAGAAAACCAAAAACTGACTTCCTCTCTGCTGGTACATATATTGATACTGGTGTCATTTACTCGATTTTGTACTGTCGCGGGCATGAAAGAGTGCTCCGAGTTGAACTTATTTAGATCCCTCTCATGGTGGGATGATGTGACATAAGGGTCGGAAAGTTGGATTTGAAGAGCCAGAAACCTAAAGGAAGAGCAGTCTGGCATGCGAAAAATGCCTCAGCAGCCTCGTCAACATTTGTAACAGAGCACAGATGTGTGTATGCAAATGTATTTTTTTTTTTGTTTTTGTACATTTTTAGTTATACAAAAGATAAAATTTTATTGATTTTTGGAGTACGACCACGGTTTATTTGGGAAACTACCCGAAAATAAATGTCATTGCTGCACGAAAAAGTGAGTTTGAGTTATTCTTTGTCTCCTTCGCGATGTAGACTGCATACAATGTGTGTAAACGTGTGTAACCTTGCATATTCACTGGTAGGACACCTCAGGCAATTAGCAATAAACCAAGAAAGCCTAGGAAGGTAGGCATTCTAAACCTGCACAGGACGAAAGACATATCTCAGTCAACAAGGAAAATAATGGCCTAGACTTGTTGACTTTAATTTGGAGGGAAAACTTTTCCTTGTGGCAAAGCGAGAGTGATAAAAGAGGGCGGGATAGATAGACAGATAGCTGGATAGATAATAAAAAAAAAAAGACTGAAATAACAAATCCTATCAGTCCAGATCTGACCTGCTGCACCTATCGACCTCGATTGCTTTGACACAGCTGGGATTTTAAAACATCTCAGCTAAGACCAAATTTGATCAACAACACCCTCTAAAGTCACCATGTTTATTATCACACGATTGAAATTATGCCGAACGTAGACATAAGTTTTTAAAATGTGGAAAACTCAAGCTCCCCGAAAATGGCTCTTTATCATTGTGCCACACCCCCAGCTGGACAGCATCTCCCCAGATATGGCAACAGTACTGTATCTTAAGCCATATTAGGCCCTTCAACAGGTAGTGGAGGGAGAATCTTTCTGGAGTGATACCCAGGCATTGACAGGTAGCCCTGCCAGTTATTAATTAATGGAAAAAGTCATAAAATGAAACATTAATGCTACCGCCTGCTCCTCAGTTCATTAAGCTCAAAACGGATTTGCCTCTAGAGATATGGCCGTTAAATCACGACGACTGCCGGTAGAGAGAGCAGTAAAGGCATGCATTTGAATCTCTCGTATGCACCATCTGCCCCGCCCAGCTTGCTAAGTAGTTGGCTCACCATAGTTAAAACCTATCACCCACACAACATGGCAGAGTTAATAAACACGTAAATGAAAAATGGAGATTATTATGCGGGCCAGCTTTGCAGCCTTCAAATAAAATAGGTCAGCTAGAAAGACTATGTGTGGACATGTTGAATTTCCCTCCATTTGGAGCGAATGTGTTTGATTTTTGCTTTGTTAATCTATTTTGCTTCGAATGTCATCAAAGACAAAATCTAAACAGCCTTTTTTGATATATATATATATATATATATATATATATATATATATTTTACTGCATCTCGAGTTTTGTTTTATTCATTTTGAGTTTTGTTTTATTCATTTTGAGTTTTGTTTTATTCATTTTGAGTTTTGTTTTACCGTGTCTCGAGTTTTATGCATCTTAAGTTTTATGTCAAGGCTGCTTCCCAGCAGACTACAACATGGTCGTTTTAAAGTCTAATGTTACCAAATATGTTATATTTGTTCTGTCTAGCAGTAAATAGATTCCCTAGCATTTACAGCCAATAGACATATTATAGATATATTATTCTGACAGTGTTTAAATGTAGATGCCTCTTTGTGTGGCATGACATAATGTCTGTAGAACAAGGTTTGGACTAAAGACATGGTTGGTCACGAAAATTGGACTGCACAAAGTGACTGCATCAACAGCATAGAAAGCACTATGTTTGGTTGCTGCTATCCGTTCAGTACTTTAATGGAATGCATTCTGGCAGCATAGTAACACTCGTGCGCCCTTTACGTAAATATCCCGACTAATGTGAAAAACAGTAAAATCACACCCCTTCACTGTAGAGGTTCCTAAATGCTGATTAGCTTCCTGCTCAAATTGTTACTTCCCCTTGAACTGCTAGACTTTGGAATTCCGTTTCTGTTTCTTGCTTATCTGATATGCAGAAATTTAAATTTGGTGTAAACAGAGGCTTGTGGCTCAACTCTCAAAATAGTGCATTCATAGGCATTGTCCCACATTATGGCTTCCTTCAGTCTTGACAGACTATGGATACCCACTGTAAGGGTGCATGCGCATGAAATTTTTGTGGCAAGAATTGCACAATCTCCAAACACACCTTTCCTGAGTCGATATTGTTGAATACCAGTGGTAAGTGGAGGTTCAAGACGACTGGAAACAATGCCGAGATAAGCGGAGAGCATATACAGCGCCTAGAATTCCCAAATGGTCACCCATCTGGTACTAACCAGGCTGAACATCGCTTAACTTTGATGATCTGACGAGAACCGGTGTGTCAACGTGATTATGCCGTATAATTACATGTCCCACATAGAATCCCCTTATGCCCAACTGGTAATATGCTTTGTCTGGGGTGAATGAGAATGGATGAAGAAGGAATGAAAGAATATGATGAAATGGCAAGTATTTGAGGAGGCAGTGTCATTATATAGATTTATAAGAGTAGTTTGCTTAAAGCATTGTTTAGTGAGTATATATATATATATATATATATATATATATATATATATATATATATATAAATATAAAGGTAATTTATAGCAGACAATACAATGTAAAGTTTTAACAAATAAACACAAACTGAAGCAAAGTAAGAAATAACTTAAGTTTTAAGACATTGTTGAACAAAGATGGCGGCATAGTTCAGACCAGTAATCAAGATCATGGCCAAGAATTAAATGCGGTCCGTGACGTAGTAAATGGTGAATTGATTGAATCCAAAATTCGACAATTTTTATAATAATTTTGAATGTTTTCATTGGTTGTTTAGCACAGCCGTTGGTTATAAAAATGATTGGCGAATCCATTCGTCTCATAGCCCCATTAGGAGTCAAAAACATTTTACAATAACAGCGGAATAAGCTTTGCAAATTCTATTAATACAATATATATATATATATATATATATATATATATATATATATATATATATATATATATAGAGAGAGAGAGAGAGAGAGAGAGAATCGAGCTTTTCCTTTTTGGCTGGGATTGTCTTGAAAATATTTCATTATAATCTATCTATATAAAGTAGTAGAGTTCGTGTGTGTGTTTGTCTGTGTGTACAACTCCCCATGTTCAAAGAAATAAAGATGATATGTGTGTACACCTCTCCTGGTTAAGAAATATTAACACCCATGATAGGATGCTTCTGTCAAAGGAGACATTATATTTTATGTGTAATTTCTATATATAGCATTCTTCAAACCACATGTACATTGAGTTACGGTCATTTGTATATCACATTAAATTAAATCTATTTAAATAATTAGCTCAATGATATTACTTATTCGACATAATAGCTTCGTTTCAACTGTACTAATTAAAAACTTTAATTATTTAGTTTATTCAAATTAATATTTGATTTAACTTATTTTATCTGAAACCGTTTAATTTTCAAACCAGAAAATTAAAGGGGAAATAACCGATTGTTTAAAACAATTTTTCAATTAAACTGAGCACGTTATTAAATATTTTCTGTAATAGATTTGTTTTCATTTCAAAATATTCTTCTAAGCTGAATTATTTTTAATTCAGAGAATTTTTTTTTTTTTTTGCTTATTCTTAATTTTTTAAGTAACCTTACTCATTTACTTGCATCCCCACGAGGGCAGAGTTAGTCAGGCACAGGGCCAATTTTCCATGTGAGCAAAATCCATCAAATACATTATACTAGCATGGGTACCCAATGCTAGTATTTAATAAGACAATTCATTTGATTATCAAATCTAGGATTTAACAGGATATATATATATATATATATATATATATATATATATATATATATAAGTAGATTTTTGGTACAGCAAAATGGAAGGAGAAATTTCAGAGGAAACAATTTAATTTAAATACCAAAAAAAAAAAAAAAAAAAAAAAAAACGGGCAGGTGAAATTATTAAAATTTCCTTAAGGCCTTATCGTCTGACCCTCTAAGAGGAAACGTCAGAATGATAAATTAAAAACTAAGAAACGAATGAGGGAAGAAGGGAATTTTGGTTTCAGTTGGAAGAACAGTGAAAGAAAAAAAAAAAAAAAATCTCACTGTTCAGGTGGTTTTAAATCAATGAATATCTCCAACTGATGTTTCAGAATCTTTTGTCTACACAGGCGATACACAGACGATAAGGCCTTAAGGAAATTTTAATAATTTCACCTGCCCATTTCTTGTTTTTTTTTTTGGTATTTAAATTAAATATATATATCTCTCTCTCTCATATATATATATATATATATATATATATATATATATATATATACACACAGATACACGGTGTCTAAAAAGTCACTGAAGGGTTGAAAATCTGTCATTTTACCATTAATGATTTTTTTTTTTCATTATTTCAGATATTTTACAGATAATATGTTGAAAATTAAGTATAGTATTGAACAACGTATGCAAGTTGTAAAATTGTTTTATCAAAATCAGGGGGTCACTTGTTTTGAATCAAAAAGCTTATCGATGGCATTTTTGTGTAAGAGATCGCCCAAGTCACAACACAAGTCTTGTGGAGATATCTTAAAGAAAGAGTCTATGTTAACAAACCCTGCAAGAATTGAAGGAAAACATCGAGAATGAAACGGGAGTTAAATCGCAAGTCAGAGATTCTGTAATCTGTCATGAATAATGGTTTGGAAAGAGTACAAATATGTGAAGCTGAAAATAGACAACATTTAAAAGACATTATTTTTCATAAATCGTTTGAATTTTTTATTTTTATTTATTTATTTTTTTTTAAATTTCCCAATGTCTTAGTCGGATTGTGTTAAAATTACAGAAAGGTATAAAAAATAAAAATAATCTACGAAGTTCAAAACCCTTCATGACTTTTTGGAAGCGCTGTGTATATATATATATTTATACTTTCAACATAGCATTGCGTTCTTACTTTTGTCTGTATGGTCTGATGGGAGTTCCATATATTTCGAGAAAATTTCCCCTTCCTCAGATATGTGTTTGAATTTAGTTCAGACGTGCATACAAGGTCGCTTGTAAATGTGAACCGTCTTGGAGTGAATGAAACGAACCTGGAATTAATTTTTGATTTTGTTTTAAAATCTATTGTTAGTCTTTTTTTTATTGTTTTATGCAAAATACCAAGTCCATTTCTGCAAAAGTATTAAAAAAAATATATACTTTTTTTTATGTTGTATTAATAAAAGGTTGGATGCCACAGGAACTATTGCTACTCCTGGGAATAACAGAAATGTTTATCAACGTTTACTTCTCCAGCTCAGTCGTGTTTTGTCTGCCTATTAACAAGATTCAGGCCAAGATCACAGTGTATGGTCTGTTCTGACTTCACCTTTTCTGTCCTAGGTCAATGGAGGAGATCCCTCATGACCGAGACAATTATTTTTGTTCATTTTGAAAACAAAAAATTACATTAGATTGTATTTAAAAAAAAAACACTTTGAGCCATGAATCACAGTGTAGTATCTGTTCTGGTGCTACACTTCACCTTTTCTGTCCTCAGTCATGACTGAGACAATTTTTATTTTTGCTCCTATCCAGAGTGCCCCTTTCTGGGGAGCTGGAATTCCCCCACATTAAAACAGACCTTGTGTCTAACTCTGCCCTCGTGGAGAGGCAAGTAAATAGGAACAGGATGACCTTGAGAAGGGTGTGGCTCTTCGTCATGTACGGACGGTCATTGAATATGGAGAGGCTGTTGGAACTGCAAAATGGGTAATTTTATGCATCACAGTAATTTATATAACGAATTTCAAGTTTGTCTACATGGTTTTAGAGGAGCCGTTGCTTTTTAAAGGATATCTGGGTTTGGTGTTGATAAAATTTGTATTGACTCGTTCATTTTTTTTTTTTACAGAAATTTGGATTTGTTCTCGAGTCACTTGCCTTTACACCAACCTAACTTCCGAAAAGTTTTGTGAGACTTACAATGAAGGCAAAATGCATTTCCCGATGTCCAACTTCCACAAAATTTAATACATAAAAGGCTGTATGTCTGTCTGCCTCCAAATTTCCAAACTATCTCTTCCGAAACTAGAAGTCGCAGATCGGCACTAAGGTGGCCTCAAATGATTGATTTTTTTATGAACCATTCTTTTATGCGTCTTTAACAGATTTAATAGTTTTAAGGGATCAAAAAGAGGTAAAAATTGAAAAAAAAAAAAAAAAAAATCGTTATACATTTTGTATATTCATCTTTATTTTTAATCAGTTCATATGTGTGTCATGTTGGTGCAGTGGTAACGTCACCAGCTTTGAATGCTACAATTTCGGTTTTGATTCTAGCTGATGGCATTCAAATACTTTTTTTTTTACTTTTGAAATCACAACTATAATACATATGAAATCTGAACAAATTAAAATATCATATTTAAACCTATTATACAACAGGGCAAACCGGGATGCCCCCTCCCCCTCCGCTAGTCAAATATAAATAAGTCTAATTGATAAATTTACATTATTGAACCTTTGATTAATTTGATTTAATTCTTTCTATTTGTTTATATTCTTTCATTCACAGGCAACAGAAATCGACAAATACACAGGCTGCTGCAAAAACGGTGGATTCCCTCAACCACGTTAGAAAATTACTCCCATCTGAGAGCATGCTGTATCTCTATAAAGCCACCATTTGCCCACACATGGAGTATCGTTGGTACATATTGGCTGGTGTATCCACCAGTAGTCCCTCTCTCTCAGACTGCACACCAAAAAGAGTCACCAATCTAATAAGTCTTGCACTATCAACCAAGCTCCAGATTCATCACAATAATGTTGCATCCCTGTGTGTTTTCAAAATACTTCAACGGAAAGTATTCTGACAAACTTATTGCACTTATAACCCCTCCCTCAGCGTACATACGCTAGACAAACACAGCTAGCAACAAAAAAGAAAATTCCAGGTTCCTAAATGCTGGAAAACCTACTCTAATAGCTCCTTTCCTCGGACTGCTAGACTTTGGAATTCTTTCCCTGCTGCCTTGACTGCACCAACATGGACAAGTTTAAATGTAATGTGAACAAACATCTAATTCATCTCCTCACATAGTCTTCAGTAGACATGGTTCAAAATTGTAGCCCTTTATGTCCAAGTGGCAATATGCTTTGTATGGGATGAACAAGAATAAAAAATTGTTACTAACAGCAAGAGAAGTTACCCTTCTACCTAGCTGGATCAGTTTTTGTTTGTTTTTATACGAAGCAACATTTCTTTTAATTAGATGCATATCATAAATAATGTCGACCTTCCTGTCACTATATTTCATAAAGAATTGTTCTACATTCCAGAATCGAGCATAATATACAAGTTAACAAAAGCCTTCCAAACTGCTCACAACAGTTGCTTACATAAATCATTTAGAATTTAGACTTTCTACTAATACTCATCTGAAGTCGCTCAAAAATAATGTATTTGTTAAGTTTATTTTGTGGCAGGGCAACTGGATCAATTCAGAAATTTGTGTAATATAATTTTTGACAAAAAAAAAAAAAAAAAAATGGGACAACAGTATACAAATTGAGTAAAAGAGCATGCTGACCCAGACAAGTCACTTCCTAAGAAAATGTCCTGCACTCAACGATATACCGTGAATAAATTATATATATATATATATATATATATATATAGAAATTATTTTCAACTCAATTGTTGGTGACTACTCCCTTATATATATATATATATATATATATATAAGGGAGTAGTCACCAACAATTGAGTTGAAAATAATTTCTGACGAGGACGCATCACAGAACGTCTGAAACGCGCGTAAAAACGATTTCAATGACTTAAAAACATTATTACAATGATCCAGACATAATTCTCAATGAAAAACCAAGACACGGAATAATAAAATAATGTTAAAAAATACACATTGTTGGTGACTACTCCCTTATTTAAATATACATCTTTCTTTCGTTGGAATTTCTTAATCCATCTTATATATATATATATATATATATATATACTAGCAGAGTGACACGACGTTGCCCGGGATTGAATGATGATCAACGAATGTTTCACACTCAATACTTTTATTATTATCAAAATCTGTGAAATTTCCCATTTTTCAATCAAATCGATTGTCTGTTCCAGTCGTGGACTCATCACGGTGCAACTTGAAGTTTCCCATGCCTCTCACAGTAACTTATTACACTGTAGAGAACGTACTGTTGATTTTATAATTTTTTGTTTTATATATATAATGGCTCAGTGGCAATTGGCTTTTTTAGGAATGATTATGAGTTTTAAAAAGAGATGGGGGCGGGGGAATATAGAACATATATTTACAAAACAAATTTGAGCATAATTGATCCTGGGCAATACCGGGTCGTTACAACTAGTAAATAATGAATCAACGGACATGAAAATACGAAAATAGCTCTACAAACATACAATCTCATCCATTACACATATCCTATGATTATTGTGCTGGAGCGTTGGAGAAACTTGCTACATGTAAATACCAATGGACAGGCCTCTGCTAGTGAACACCATAATAACAGTAAGCTACTGATAATTGGTCATTAAATCAAGTTTCTAAGGAATTCAGTGAAAGCGAGGGGGGGGTCGCAGGAAGGAAGGGGGTCGCAAAAAGAAGGAAACGATTTATTGTTTTGTAAAGATTTAGTTGCCCAAAGCCATAAATTTATCTATTTTTTTTTTTATGAGTCACCCATTTATCAAGGCAGCAGTCAACAATAAGCATTAATAAGTTTGTCAGGTGGACAGCAGGACAACTAATACTATTAATGCTGCAAGGAAAATGGGCTCCCTCTACTGTGCAAGAAAACTTATAACACCACTAGTATCCGATATATTTACAAAAGTATTCGGCCTTTGAATGAAATATTGTTACCACACCTGTACTGGTACATCAACCAGATGTATCCCCCTCCTCCTTGAATAGGGTCTTACAAAAAAAAAAAAAAAAAAAAATTCACGAGCCTGATTACCAATGATCTATACATTAATACGATATAGTGCGTCACGCTTACATCTTTTTTATTTACCGAGTGATTTTCAATTTTTCATAATAAATAATTTTACCAAGAATTCTTTATAAGTTTTGGTTATAGCTCAAGGAAGTATTATACATATATAGTCTTTGAAGTTTTTAACCTTTAAAACTATACAAAAAAATATTTTTTATCATTCGTTAGAAAACCATCTAGTCAGTAAGTCATTTAATCACCTGCAATCACTGCATCAACTCGCTCTCAAATTTACTATAATACCAATAATTTATTTTTCAAGGGATCATCAGTTGTTTACCATGAAACACTGTTTCGGGGATTTAAAAACAAAACAGTATATTACATCATGGCTCCCCAGCAGTGTTGATCAAACACCACCACCCTTAATCTTAGGAAGAAGACATGTTACAAACATTTGATCCAATTTCCTATTCTTAATTGCAATTACTAACCTTTTCATACTATAAAAATGAATTTCTTACCTGTGCGATTCATCAATTTCCACATTTAAAATGGATACATTTTTTAATTTATCAGTCTTGTATTTATAAGATTAGGATTAATCCATTTAACTACTTATCACCTCCACTATGATTAGTATTTAGTATATTTACATTCTTATTTAAAATTAGATATATAATGGTTAAAAATATTTTTACATATATACAATTTTTTTTTTTTTTTTTTTATAAAATAAATTTATTATATATAATTATATAATTATAAATACATTTTATACATTGCTAATATAGTTTTGGATTTCCTTTATTAATATAGTCTGGTTTATCTTAAACGATTCAAAAGCATCAGGATAACGAACAAATGCTTTATTTAACTGTTTAAATATTTTATTTTTATCCCCACTTTGTTTTATAATCCTTATTACTAAACTAGAAACTGGTGGTATAAAATCTGTTAGTTTTAAAGTAACGCGAGCTATTCTCAAAAACTGACATAATGGTTCCATAAAACATAAAAACAGGGCAGGTGCTATCTTTATGGGGCATACATACTATTTTAAAGGGGAAAGCGTTTCTTTTATCAAATATTTTATAAAGAAAAATCCCATCCTCAATTTTTATATCTAAATCCAGAAATGTAGCCTGTTGTCCTCTATGTTCACAATTCAATTTTAATTCGTTTGGATATATAAGATGTTTATTTTTTTCGAATTCATCATTATCGTTTATACATATAAGGTCATCTATAAATGTCCTACATCCATGAAAGTTATATGTTTTAGATATGTTTTTAATAGTGATGACATATATATATATATATATACTCGAGTCTATGTAAATACAAATTTGCCCAAAATGGTGCAGGATCCAATCCCATTGGGATACCTATCGTTTGGAGTAATATTTTATTTCCTATTTGAAAATAGCATTCTTTAATAAGATGACTTACAAGTATTTTTAAAATACCTTTAGAAACACTAGTTTTGATATTTTTATTTTTACACCAGAAAGCTTTAGAGTTTGAAAAGTCTATATATTTACCTTTTCCACCTTCAAAAGCTAAATCTACAGTATCATTTAATTCTTTTATAAGTTTTTTGTGCGGAATTTTAGTATATAGCACACTAAAATCATAAGTATCTATAGATTTTGCTTTTATTCTGGAATTTATTTTATCTAATTTTTCTTTCACAGATTGAGAATTATTTACTACCCAAAATAGATTTATATTACTATAGAATTTACTTTTCAGGTGAAAATTATTTATTTGATTTATAATTAATTTAAATATTTTAGATATAGCTTTACTTAAAGGTTTAGTGATGCCCGTCTTAGAACCTACAATAAATCTAGCACCAACTGGATTTTTATGCATTTTAGGTATCCAATACATACATGGAAGATTTTTATGTTTGTCTTCTAACTTTAATCCTACTTTTTCACTAATAATACTATTATTCAAAATAATGCTATCTAAATTACAATTACTTACTTTATAAGTATCCAAAACGTTTCCTATAAGTCCTACTTCTATCAATAAACGTATATAATATTTTTTACATATAAAAGCTATATTGTTTGCCGCTTTATCAATCGGAACTATTACAAACTTTTCTTGAAGTATTTTAAGTTCCTCCCGTATTTCTGAATTTTTTAAAAGAGGATTGGTTTTTCTAGGGTGTTTAAATTGTTTTATATGTTTAACCTTTTCATTTACGCATTCAAGTATACTATTTTTCCATGCATCAAACGTAGACTGTGCTAATTTATATACCATAGACATAATAAAACCTTCTAGTGCTTTAGTTACTTCTTTAACGCATTTAGTGTAATTTAAGTTCTCTATAATTTGGACCCTTACTAAGTAGTTTTCTTAATTTAGGATTATTTACTATCTTTAAATCTCCTGTAATTACATGTTTTATCTCATTATTACAGAAAGGAGAGGAATTACATTCACATTCTGGAATTATATTATTATCATTTATATTTATATGTTCTACCGTTTTCTTATAATTGAAAATCTTATTGCGTATTGTTGGCCCTAGTTTATATGTAACTATTGGTTTTTGATCTTTTGTCTGTAACTCATTTGGTAGTAATTGTATAGTTTTTTGTTTATTAAATATTTTAGGTAAATTTACATCATCAAAACCTTTATTTTCATACAAAACTACACATTTTTAGGTTTCTTTTTTATATCGTTCACTGGTGGTTTATATAATTTAGTGTCGATTGTATCCAGAATATAGTCATACCATTGAATATATATATATATATATATATATATATATATGTGTGTGTGTGTGTGTGTGTGTCTGTGTTTTGGTTTCAATTCAAACCCAATGCATCCAAATCATATGGATATATATATATATATATATATATATATATATATATATTAATCACAATTTTATAATATATAAGAATCGAATTGACTAATGATATATACAGGTGTATTCAAGCATATTTTACAACAGGGCTATGTCGAGCGTTCCTGCTAGCTTAGATAAATACTTTTGCAATTTTAACAAAAGAGCTACACTAATATCAGGGTGTCTCCATTTATGCTAAACATCCACAGAATGCCAACATTAATATATTACATATGAGTCTACCGTGGAATTTCCACAGGTTCCACTAGTTATTTTTAATGAGCCGAGGCTTTCGAATTCAACAAAAGGCTTACTGTTATCTTGCTGTAACCCACCTAACGAAATTTGAATACTATGACCGTAAAAACACGATCAAAACCCAATCACCTCCATTTCTGTGTAAAATATAAAAATAAATATTAAACAAACTGAGAGCCGATTTAAACAAACGATCAGCAAGAGACATGCTTTAAAGGGACAATGTTGTCATGCCTCAAAAATGTGTGAATGTCATGGCATGTGTATGTATGTAAACGTATATGCTGGCAACTATTTGTACTTGTATGTATATGCAAATGTGTTTGGTTTTTGTTTGCGTGTGTATGGTTCGTTTGTGGTACAATTTACAATAACAGTTTCAAACATACACATTTTCATCCATTTCTCTTTGGCTGATTTTTTTTTTTTCACTTTGAAGTATTTTTTTTTCACTTTGAAGTATTTTGATTCGAGATCAACTAATTTTTATTAGCTTTTTTTTTTTTTTAAATTTTAGATTTTATTTTATTTTATTTTTTTCTGATTGTTTATTTTAATTATGATTTTAAATACATAAGTTGACCAGGATCTGCAAATGTAATTGTCCTTATTTTTTTTCATTAATAACCCGCAGAGTCAAATGAGTTGCCGATCTCTGATATAGATGATGATGATTATATTTTCCGACCAAGTTGCTATTTCGGCATTTTCACATGTATGATTAAAATTGCTATAACTTACTGCTTTAATTCGAGGTTTTTTACTGTCTTTAAGTAAGAAATAATTTGGATGACTGAAATAGGACTTAGGAGTTTTTTTGTGTAAAAGACAAGGAATTTTTGTATCTTTCAAAGTATTTTATTTTTTTATCCACAAATCGATTTAGACTTAATGTCTCGGTCAATGAATCCCCTTGTTGGGTGCTCACATCTGCAACATCTCTCTCAACTCACATGCTTACAAACTTTAGCGAACATACAGACACACATAATGACTGCTTGAATCTCTTAATATCGTCTGCCCCATTTAAACAACTCATCAATCGAAATATTTCCAATCTTTCTCACTGAACTATTTTTGTAATATAAAAAACAAAAGAACATCGACTCTGATGAACAACTTTCAATGAATTACAATTAATATGATTGGGCAGAGAAGTTTGAATACGATTTTCTTGACCACTGAAACTCACGGCTTTTAATTTATCGATTCCAACTTATTCAATGTCTCAGCTAATGAATCCCCGTTTTTTTTTTACAAGAACTCTAAAAATATTCAAAAACATTTTTCTATTGCTGGTACCTGCAAAGCTTTTTCACTGAAAATATTTTTCTGAATCCGACTCATCCGCATTATACTTCTCTGAATATAAAACACCTTAAAGTAAAACCCCAAAACTGGCATCAAACACATCCCTAAAAACAAGTGACCGCATTCTCAAAGAATTTTTAGCTTTTCGTGTCTTCAAGGGCCTTTCACATGTGAAATTTCTTCATATTATGCTCAATGACAATAGATCATTTCAAGCCTAAAGATGTTACCGTGACATTTATTGGGCGAGTTTCTACCACCATTTTGCTTTATTTTTAACTCTCAGTCAAAACTTCACAGATGTAAAGAGACATGGCAGCCATTTTTTTTCTTCT
Source organism: Euprymna scolopes (assembly GCF_053919585.1). NCBI lineage: Eukaryota > Metazoa > Mollusca > Cephalopoda > Sepiida > Sepiolidae > Euprymna > Euprymna scolopes. The sequence goes on from NC_136505.1 coordinate 91,257,956, forward strand.
TCGCATGTAGCGCTCAATACTACTTTTCTTCAAGCTAAAACATTTTACATTGAATAAAAACACTAAAAACTTATTCAGTTAGGTAGAAAAGTAACTTATCTTGCCTTTGATAGCATTTGTTTGTTATGTATTTGTTTTCTGACAATATTTTAGAACCCACATTTTTTTTTATTTCGTCATATGTCAAGCGAAAGGTAAGAATTTTACTGTTACATTTCACTTGAATAATAACTGAACCAAAATTTTAACAAGCTATAATGTATATTTGTACTAAGTGTCCCCCACCACCTATATTTTTAATTTTTGGCTATTTTTCTTGTATTTACGAAAAATGCACGGCCATTTTGATTTTTGCCATTTTTTAAGGTTTTGTTATCAAATTTTGCCGATTTTATGGAGTGTAAAAGAAATGTTTATGTGCGATTTAAAACCTAATTCTTCAATATAGCATAAAAATTGCGATAAATTAATTTCATTTTACTAGTTTTTACTTGTATCTTTTGTTATGGGTGTCGAAAATTAGTGTAATACCTATTTATTATCATCCGCACGATGACAAAATAAGACAATAAGTTGTTACTAAAAAAATTTCCAGTAAAGAAAGATTTGTCCATCTCTGTAAAAAGGCTGAAAGGACAGAACAGAGGTTGTACTTTGAAATATTTATTTGTATTTTTTGTTATGGGTGTCGAAAATGTGTCAGAAATTTCGTGAAAAATAGTGAATAATTCCATCCCATTTTTCCTAACTTATAACTCCTCAAAAAATGTAATTCAAGCCCTAATTTTTTTTCAATTAAAAGGAGCAAGGACCAAGGTTTCATAAAAAAAAAAAAACGTGGTTTTTTTTAAAAGGGTTTTAAACTTCAGACTTTATAGGTAAATTTCTAAAAAACACTACTTTTTTTTTTGTTTTAAATTTGAATATATTATTTATTGACCTTTTCTCTTCAATTTGTGATATATAAAACTTTGGTGAGTAAATTAATTATTTACTTTTTAATAGACATTTCAAAATGGGAGGCGTGATTTATTCGACCCCCTGTCTTTCCAAGCTTATAACTACTCGAAAAATGTAATTCAAACCCTAATTTTTTTTCAATTCAAAGGAGCAAGGACCAAGGTTTCATTAAAAAAAAAACAAAAAAAAAAAAACAAACGTGGTTAAAAAAAAAAAGGTTTTAAACTTCGAACTTTATAGGTAAATTCCTAAAAAACACTATTTTTTTTTTTAATTTGAATATATTATTTATTAACCTTTTTTCTTCAATTTGTGATATATAAGACTTTGGTGAGTAAATTAATTATTTACTTTTTAATAGACACTTGAAAATGGGGGGGGGGTCGTGAATTAAAAAAAAAGAACGTTTGTCTAAAATATTATATTCGGTTTATTGGAAAGAGCATAAAATTTCACATTGACCCTGAAAATATCGTAAAAATAGAATCAATAGAAAAACTTTGATAGATTTTTAAAGTTTAAAAATTGAAAAATATTGAGTTCGTAAAATTCATTACTGTTTTTTTTTTTTTTAAATAAAAAAAAATATTTCTATTAGTTTTAAAACAACTTTAATAGTTTATTTTGGAAGTATAATCCATAAAGAAAATAAACAACCCACTTTTAAAAGAGAAATTACGAGTTTTTCATATTTTATTCGCAGTTTCGTGTTAGGGGTGTCAAAAATTCCTACAAAAATTCTGATACACCTAGTGCAATACCTATTTATTATCATCCCCACGATGACAAAATAAGACAATAAGTTGTTACTAAAACAATTTCCAGTATAGACAGATTTGTCCATCTATGTAAAAAGGCTGAAAGGACAAAACAGAGGTTGTACTTTGAAATATTTATTTGCAAAAAAAAAAAAATAAATAAATAAATAAATAAAACATAAATAAATCAGGTACAAGGTCATTCAAATGGGTTAGAAGAAGGGTGTCGTTGTTGACCATCCATGGTCATGAATACTAACAAATATCTATTCTACTTTGACTATCACCACAATATCAGATTCACACTTGGACGCGGTTCTACTTCGGATGCCCCAAACGGATTTGAAATTTTATTGTTCATAAATAAACATAATGTGCAAGGATTTTCATTGCAAGGAGATGAATGGAGAGAAAAAAATATTTGGTTAGTAAGACTCAACTCTTTGTCCGAAAATCGATAAATTTTTCAAGACTTTTTCCAACAAAAGTGTTACTTTGTGATTACTGCAACTACGCAAGTTTCTAAATGCAAACAATTTGGACCCGAAATACTTGCATCCGATTGGCTAATTGTGATACGACAAATTGTTTTGATTAGTCTAAAGAGTTTAGCCTCTTGCCACCACCATTAAAACTCTTTTCCATTTTAGTTTGTTCACACGGTCAACTATAAGACACTATGAGAGCACAGAGGCATAATAATGGCTTGTAATGTTTCGTTATTGAGAGAGAGAGAGAGAGAGAGAGAGAGAGAGGGGGGGAGTGATAAGTAATTTACAAAGAGTTTTTATTGCATTAATGTCAAGATTAAAATCGATTATCACCCAGAAATTGAGTTTTAAACGATTTAGCATGAACTTTAAGGCTGAGAAACTACCCTCACAAGGTTAATGTATGTACGAGAAAAAAAAAAAAAAAAAAAAGAAGAAAATAGCAGTTCTTTGATTCGACAGGGGCGCGTTTAAATACTTTTCGTTTAATTAGACGCACACATAAACCATGATTTACTTGAGGCTTTTAACCTTTATTAAAAAAAATAAATAAAATAAGATTACTTTCTATCCGGTAATTTAGAGACTTCAAAATTATTTTCGAATATTCACAAAATAAACACCGTAAGTGTGTCATTTTTAGCAGTTTATTACGACTCCACTAAAAAAAAAAAAAAAAAAAAAAAATATGGGTAAAACGATGTTTACTTAGTTGGGAGGTATCAACAATAATTCCGGAGCTTTTTAAACATTCGATTAGAAATAATTTTTTTTTTAAATTATTGAAATAAACTTAAAGCAAAAGTTAAACATGGTTTATTAGTGCTTTTAAAACAAACAAAAAGTTTGTTTTTTTTCGCGTGAAAAAATAAGAAGTATCCCCACCCCGCAAAAAGTTGTTCAAAACATTAGTCACTTGTCGTGGGTGTCGCTGACTAGGGATGCAGAATTCTGAAGGTTTGAGAATTTAAAAGCTCCCATATTCCACCACACCCCCAAAAGAAACTCAACGAAACAAACAGCTTTCACAAAAACAAAGAACGGCAAACAAGAACGAAAAATACTGCAATGAAAACAAAAAGGTATGTTTATTATATAATAATTCTTAATCAAAACTTTAAAAAAAAAAAAAAAAAAAAATGAGAGGTAAGCGTGAAGTTTCCTGGGTACTTGTGCAGAATACGGGCGGCGGTGCTGAAATAATAATTGGTGCTTGTTAAAATGTAGTCGACAGATCGATTTTTTTTTTTTTTTTTAATATGTCGTTTTAAGCGCAATAACAATATTACGGATTTAATTGTCATGTCTTAACATCCAAAAATTACGAAAAATCACCGAGTTATTTATAGTTAAAATTTTTACGGAAAACTGGGTAAAAACGCATTTTTCTAAGACATTATAAAGTAGACAGTGGGAGTCTACACGCAGGGGACATAACTCCGAAATGGCTGCAATATTTTTTGTCTATAGCGAGAGCGAGAGACTATTTTTTTTTTTTTTTTACGAAAAACACAATAGTAGTTCTATTCAATGAATTTTCGTAATTTTTGGATATATTACTATTTTCCATATGATAATTAAGTACGTAATATTGTTTTTGCTTAAAACGATATATAAAAAAAAATCGAATTGTCGACTATGGCTGAACAAGCATTTAATAATTTTATTATAGAGAACATGGGAATTCTGTGCTTTTATCTAGAAATTTAATAAACAAAAGATACAGTAAAATTGAATAAGTTAAAAATACTGTCTAAAATAGCACGGCCCGTAAACTGCACAAACACCATTTCTTGACGTGATAATTGTATCGAAAATACGATATAGAAAGAATATATTTTGATGTATTAATAAATTCATTAACACAATTAAAATAAAAGAAAACAGTGCTCGTTGTATTGTAGATATATAATAAGCTCAATTGGCATATATGTCCTAGAGCTATCTTATAATATTGAGTAAGATGATTTATAATTTATAATTAAAATTAAAAATTGGTTTCATAAGTAAGAACAAAATTTTTTTTTTTTTTTTTTTTATGAAACCGATTTTTAATTTTTTAAATTATAAATTATCAATCATCTTAATATATATATATATTAGCAGGTCGCCCAGCATTGCCCGGTTGTAAAATACGCTTATATACCATATTTTGATTAATGCAGATTTTATATTTATTATTATATTCGACCCAATATGTAGTAATAGAGTTTAAAATTTAAAAAAAAAAAAAAAAGACTTGTGCGCCTGCACCAAGAATCGAAACCAAAACGTTTTGCTTACGATTTACTTTTTTCCTTTGACGTTAATGTCTGAGCTATGAAAAAAAGTTTGCTGCAAGGTTAAAAATTAAAACATGAACCAATAGCTACTATGTTATGTATGCATATTCGTAATGGCAAATTCCATTTCTTTAATTTTCACTTTTGCACCGATTTTCTCCAGCTAAAGCCCAAATATAAAGTTTTGCATAGGTTCGAATCCCTATATATTAAGCTCCATGTCTGTAGACAGACTGGAGTTTGGTAGGCAAAATTGTTTAAACAAATATACTAGTGTTGGGACGATTAATCGAGAATTGCAAAAATCTGAATATTTGGGAGCATCGGAATCGGAAAAATTTGTGTCTATTTTTCGATGCCAAATCGATTCTTTTGTCTTTTTATTTGATTTGGTTTAAAGTAAAATCTTCCATTGCTAGTAATAATGATAAATTAATAAACATTTATTGATTTTAAAATAACAGTAAAGCTAAAATCGATAGATCATCCTCCACAAGTGTATTTTGACGTTTAGGAAAATATCTGCATTTTTAACATGTGTTTTTACGAACATTATGGAAAATAACAATCTTAAATTAGAGCTTTATAAAGAATCGGAATCAGTAATTGTATCGGAATCGGAGATTTAGCACGGAATTGGGGAAATTATTGGAATTGTTCCATCACTAATATATGCGCATATATATATATATACACTGGGTTTTTTTTATATTCAAAAGTAATGGACTAATGAATTCAACGAGGTTGTTAGATAGTGCTCAATAAAAAGAGCTGATAATGCTTGTTTATTGTTATATAAACATGGTTACATCCCGCTGCTACAAATAGCCACTTGTTTCAATCAAACAACAGATATCATCAGGCAGCGACTTGACTATTCAGAAGTTCAATGAATAATAATAGTTTATTCATTGAAGTTTTGAATAGTCAAGTCGCTGCCTGATGATATCTGTTGTTTGATTGAAACAAGTGGCTATTTGTAGCAGCGGGATGTGAGCATGTTTATATAACAATAAACAAGTATATATATATATATATATATATATATATATATATATAAAGAGGTTGGTGTTTACTATAACCGTTTTATGCAAATATTTCGCAAGTATAAATCATGTAGAATATCTGCATGAATATAATTACACGTAATAGTTAACTAAAGATGATCATTCCACAAGAAAACCGAAAAAAATAGGGAATTAATTAAAATGAATGTTTAAAAGAATATGCAAATAAGCTAGATATTTTGCAGATGAATGCAATTTCACAACCCATATATAACAAAGTCGTATTTTAAATAAATAGAAAAAAAGAGTTTTTAATACGAGTATCAATAAAAAAAAAAAATAAAATATAGGAGTATATATACTTTTTGCAGCTATATATATATATATATATATATATATATATATAAGCTCAATATGATGACAATAGGTAGTAGAGCTTGATACAAGAAATATAAATGAAAACCTTAAATCCAAATTTACTTTTTTTTTTTTTTTTTTTTTTTTTTACATGGAGTTCACCACTTATCAAGGCCCAATGGCCACTCAGGGATAAGGGTTATTGTGTGTACAGTAATCAAAGGGATAGTGTAGCAATAGTATTGGAGAATTGATAAGGTATCATAACTTAGGAGGGGGCGGTTCATCGGGAATTTGTTTGTGTTGGACTTGAAGACATCCAGGTTGAAGTCGGGTGGGAAACAGGCAAGCGGAACAGAGTTCCACAGGTGTGTAGTTCTAAGAAAGAAGCTTTGTTCATGGTATCTACGTTTTGATTTAGGCACAGATAGGGAGTGGGGAAAATTATTGACGGTGGTTTCAGCTAGTCGGGTGTTTTTTGAGAAAGATTGGGGAGGGGGGGACCAGAGAATGGAGCTCAGACGAGCACCTGCCATGGAAATAACGATAGAACAATGACAGGCTCGTTACGTCTCTTCTGTGGGAAAGAGGTTGCAGGGTAGAGAAAAGAGCATCCTCCACCAAGCCACGGAGTCTATTTTGTACTCCGTCAAGGCAGGATAGGCTGTTTTTTGCAGCCCCCGCCCAGATGTAGCAGCAGTACTCCATCTTTGGACGTACTTGGCTCTCATATAGATAGAGAATTGCATCATTAGTGAGATATCTTCTGGAGCGGTAGAAGGATCCCACCATTTTCCCAGCGACCTTGGCCACAGACTTGATGTATGTGTTCCATTTAAGATCAGGTGTAAAGGTCAAACCCAGGAGCTTATCAAATCCTGGGGCCTCCTTTAGACGAGAGCCATCCATTTCAATTGATGCCAGATGGGGATCAGAGCGTTTATGATGTAGAAATAGGAGCTTGGTCTTAGATGCATTAAAGGTAACCAGCCACCTCTTTCCCCACTGTACCACACACTCAAGATCAGAGGAGAGAGAATCAGAGAGAATATCATCATTTACAGCCTTTGATGTGTTGCCATAGATGGTTGTGTCATCAGCATAGATGTCAACGAATATTTTTCGAATGGCCTGGGAAACCACAGTGGAGACAACCAACGCAGCAAAACTGAAATTGGCATACAGGACATATATATATGTACACACACACAAATGTAAGCAAATTTAGGCATATTTTATTGGTTTGAAAATATAGGTTCTTTTTTATAGTTTGATCTAAGTTGCATATCAATGATGTAAGTTTCATATGCTAGTGTCTGGCCGAGTAGTGTGGGCTAGCTGTGTCTGGCCGAGTACGGATTTTACAATGTCCATCAAATGCTGACAAGAATCCAGTTTTTTGTTTGTTTTTTTTGGGGGGGAGGGGGGGGGTGATTAATGTCTTTTACCAATTATCATAAAATTTTAACATAGAATAGTATTATAATCTTCAAAAAGCCTGCAAATTTTAATGCAGTTTCATCCCATAGAACCAAAGATATGATTTCCCCTAAAACCTCTGGCCTTGGATGGGGAGACTAAAACTTGCTGCTATGGTTTCAAATAATCTGAAATAACAGTAATCAACAGGGAAATGATGGTTATAAGAATGTTGGTTTTGGAGCAGAGGAAAAAAATCCCTGAAAGACCAAAAAAAAAAAAAAAAAAAAAAAAGGTAGGTGTGGTAGAAGAAATCGGAAATAAGATCATCCCCACCCCCATGTGGGACATTTAACACATATTAGACTTGGCATTTTCTAGAAGTGAATGAGAATCAATGAATGTTTCGGTAATTCCTTCAGCTGCACTGGCTCCAACCATATTCGCTTGCTTTTCCGTAAGACTTTGTAATGCCTTGGTAACTGGACAACTTGGATCACCTTATCACTCGCCTAGGCCTGCATCTGGAGACCCAATTCCAGTTTCTAACTGTATAATAAAAGTGGATGCTGCATTGCACCAGAGTGGATGCAGAATACAATTGTCTTATTAGACAGAAGATTGCCATCATCAATGAATGTTTCACATTTCCAATACTTTTATTGTCTGCTCTAGTCGGGGACACACCATGGTGCACTAGGAGAAAGTTTCACATGCCTCTCCGAGTTTTCAACGTGAGACATGAAAATAATAGATACTTTCCTCTACAAAGTTGGATATTTTAGCTAGTCAAAAAAACTTTGCTTATTACCCATTAAAAACGGGCAAAAGTTATAGACCGTTGATTTAGGAGTGTTTTATGCCAAATTGATGGTTGAATATGGTCAACTGTGCTTATTTTTACATTAAATACTAATTATTATTAATCCCTAAATCGAATGAATACCATAATACATAGTTCTCTGCACCTTATCGTCCTGTGAAACTGACAGACTAAGAGAGGCCTAAGATAGACATTGGTTAAAATAATATTTCATTTTGGAGCAAATGAACATTTTTAAGCAGGTCTCCCATTCCCAAAAGTTTCATCTTTTGTTCCTCACAGTGACCTCTGACCTCAAGAGAAAATCAACTTTTGAAGAATGAAATTCAAAACCAAAATCACTTTCTTAACAAAGAAAGCGCAATAGCAATGTCCCAACCGAAGAGAATCTCGTTTCCTTCCTATTCACTGTAAGAGTTAAAACAAATATTTTTAGCACTCTTATCACACATTCCTACGCACGGCTGTTATTCTCCCTAGGTGTTCCTAATGCTTTAGGATTTAAAAGCATAAACAGTAAGTTGATATGTATATGAGATTTTATATATATTATATATATATATATATATATATATATATATTATATATATATATATATATATATATTATATATATATATATATATATATATATATATATATATATATATATATATATATATATATATATAGAGTGGACTATAAGTCACGCACCAAAGAATTAAGTGGTGTGAAACTAAAATCTGCGAGGCAAAATATATTTCCTTTTCTTTGGGTATAAAATACATCTTTTATGATTGTATCAGCGTGTACAACGTGTTTTTAAGTTTATTGGTTAAGTTTGGTTTTAATAAATAACGTTTATTACTATCATAATTATTTCAAATCCTTTGGTGCGCGACTTATGACCCACCCTGTATATATATATATTATGCTCACCCCTTACAAAGCATATCACACTTTGATGTAAGGGGCTACTATTTGGGGTCATGTCTAGAAAAGATTAACAAGATATTTGTTTATGTTACATTTAGACTTCTGCATATCAATACAGCCAGGGAAGCAGGCAGCAGGAAGGGAATTCCAAAATCTAGTTGTCCGAGGGAAGAAAGAAACTATTAAAATAGAAAGCTTTCTGGCATTTAGGGACATCAACAGTGAAGGGGAGAGATCTTACTGCTAAATGGGTTTGTCGGGGATATGTATGGCGAGGGGGTACAAGTGAAACGAGTTCATCAGAACACATTCCATCAAAATATTTGTAAAACAGCCACAGTGATGCAACATTGCAATGATGGGACAGGGGCTTGAGCTTAATTGATAAAGTGGGACCGATTAGATTGACAACTCTTTTTTTGGACTTTATCTAAGAGGGAGAGACTAGTGGTAGATGCGCCAGCCCAGATGTGGCAACAACACCCCATGCATGGGTGAACGGTGGCCTTGTAAAGGTATAGGATACTCTCAGGCATGAGTAGTCTTCTAGCTCAATAGAGGGAACCCATCTTCTTTGCAGCAGCCTTTGCAATGTCCTCTATGTATTTGTTCCAGTTCATATTGCTTGCAAATGTTAGGTCGAAGAGTTTGAAGATAGAATTCTCAGGTAGGGTATTAATCAGGTATATTAATCTATATAAATAAAAGTGATGTACGTGCGTGTGTGTGTGTGTCGGTAAATATTTATCTGATAACCTCAGGATACGGCATTAATCCATTCCAGGGTTGGGATCGTAAGGTGAAATAGCCATACGGCAGGGCCTAAGCAAAATCTTATACAGTACATGTTAAAAGTTAGTAACAAAATACAGTACAATATATAATCAAATAACATTAATAACACCGTAAGGTGGGGCAAGTACCATAACCAGAGACGGGAAAACATCGTAACCTGAAGAAAAAAAACGTATCCCGAGGCAATCATATCCCAAAGTTCTACTTACATGATTTGGGTGCCATCAGCTAGAATCAAAACCAAAACATGCAACTTTATACCCTTATTCTTTAGCCTAAAAGTCACACCTATACATTATAAATATATAAATTTACCTATCATCCTTGTTTTTAAAAGATGGAATCGCCTGATGATTGAAGAAAAGATTCAAGCAAGGGCGTATGGTCCACAGAGTTTTATAATTATATAAGTTCTATATTTTGTCTTAAATTTTATATATATATATATATATATATATATATATATATATATATATATATATATATATGTGTGTGTGTGTGTATATCTATAATATAAAGCTGAATGTCTGTGTGTGTGTGAGTCTGTATGTGTCTGGTCACGAATAGGCTCCTATATGGTTGACTATTTTAAAAAACTGATTACATATAATGATAGAAGATGTATCGAGACACAGGAATGGGTATGTTTGATCTGGCAGAACGGTGGTTCATTAAAATTGTGGGATCTGCGTTCGCGCCTGGTCCACAAAGTATGGACATAAAAAATCTAAAAATTAAAACGTTTACAAGTGATTTTTATATAGATGTACATAAGAATACTTTGATAAGTATGTTTTAACTTAAATAGGGATGGTATAATAAAATTATGAGGTATTCGTTCGCACCTGACCTTCATAGAATGGAAATATGTCACAAAGTTTAACAAGGTTGTTTAATATAGATCCACAAAATATTGTGATAAGTGTTTCAGTGTGAACAGGGATGGTATAATAAATTATGGGGTTTTTTCCATTTTATTTTCATCATATTTTACTTTGGTTTTGATACCCCCAAATTCAACCCAAATTTACAACCCTTCCTTTTCATAACCTATCATACTTTCATAAATCAGAGTCCATTTTCTGTAGGCTGTTTTTGAACCCAGTCAACGACGGGTACTTTTGCTAGTATATATATATATATATATATATAAGAGCAAACCGTTAATAAAACATGTTAAACACTTTGAAAAAGAGTTAAAAACATATTTAATCTGAAAAGGAAACAAGTGGATAGTCCTTAATCCTTATATATATATATATATATATATATATATATATATATATATATATATATATATATATATATACATATATATAAATATATTTATACTAAGTTCCACTCGTGTATTGACTGATAATATAGTCTAGTTTAAAAAAAACAAAAAAAAAAAAAACAAGCTCAATGTATGTGCATATATATATATATATATATATATATATATATATATATACACACAGCATTTTTTCTTTTAAGCATATTTTGCTGAATAAAAAAAAAACAAAAAAAAAAACGTATTTTTATTATGAATTACTAGCAAAATACGCACACATAAAACAAATAACTTCTATAAATTGTCCAGAACTAGTTCCTGATGATGAAAATACAGTAAATGTGTCGACTACATTTACTAGTTCTTGCAAGAAAATTAATCAGAAAGATGGAAAGGATATTTTATTAAACGAATTGTCAGCTCGCTATCATTTCAACAAACTTTCGCTGAACCCTTAATAACATTTTATTTATGTAGATGACAGATGCATAATTTGCCCAAGTAAAATTTCACACTAGGAACATATAATCTGATTACATTCAGGAAAAAGGTCAATGCGTTAGTTTTTTTTGTTTTTTTTTTTTTTGCTGGCAATAAAGCACAGAAAGTCAGAATGACACCTCGCATGTTTAAGCATAAACTCAAAGGATATAAAACATTTTACTTTGTCCAGTCATTTGGGAGGAGACTTTTTTTTTTCTTTTTTTTTTTTTGTCATTTATTTCACTGAGAAATGAATCACATAAATATTTTTTTATTTGTTTTTTTTTTTGTTTTGTTTTTTTAATCTATACTTTTGTTAGTTCATCACAGCTGGACTAAAACTCGTTTTCTTCAGTCCCCCCCCCCTCCCAAGAATGATGGGTGTGTACGTGCGCTAAAGACGAGAAGGAATGTCATGCAAAAATCAGAACCAATCTTATCAAATTCTTTTATGGTTTTTACCAAAGTAATAAAAAAAAAAGTTGTCATTTTTCTTTTCTAACAGAATAAACACATTTGTTTTCTGTTGCCTGTTTAATGAGATCAGTTAATCACGTTGATACACCGGTTCTCGTTCGATCACTCAAGTTAAGCAACTTTGAGCTTAGTCAGTACCAAACGGATGACCATTTGAGAACATTAGGCGCTCTATGTAGGAGAACGTCAACACCTCCTTGCAAGAACTGCAATAACCTAATGTCTTCAGAGATATACATGCGACTGGGGACCGCCTGTAAATTTAATAGTCTCTTGACACTGAACTCCTTTGGAGGAAGCCGGTTCAACCTGCTTAAGGTGAATGCCACTGTCATGGCAATGAGATTAGTTAATATTAATGATGGGACAATTCTAACATTTTTGTATTCCAGTAGCTTCTTTCCAAGGACTACGAAGTTGTGGAACTTCCTTCCTGCTCACTGTTTTCCTCCTACCTAGAGCCTTGGTCTTTTCAAGACTAAGGTCAGTAGGCATCTCCTGTCTTTGTGATTACCATCTTTCGTTCTTGTTAGCTCTTTATATCAAGTGGCTTCATGGCTTGTCTGGAGCGATTTCCATAAAAAAAATTTTTTTTTAAACTATTTCCAGTCAGCAAACAAATATACTTGACAAGTATCATGGGGTGGGGGAGAAAAGCCATCTCTCCCCTCGTTTTGAGCTGACTGCCTCAAAAATTATAAACTCAAACATTAAGATGAGCATGCCAAACTCAGGATACCGCTGAAGGCCATGTGGGTCAATTTTTGTAATCAAGTCAATTTTTTACATCCAATACACTGCAACCAGGATGATGTTCCAACGTTTTCAGGTGGTGGTCAACGATAAGTCAAAATGACGTTTCTGGATTCAACGTGGAGAAAACTGATAGTCTTATTGTACAGGCGGCTTCCGTGAGAAATTACGTCTGCTCTGCCATGTCGCCCATCGTCAGTCATCCATAATGCTCGAAAGTGTATCCCATATTGACGTCGACGGCCCAAAACCATGTAGTAGGTCGCTTAAAACATGGATGGGATCAGTTGATGATGAACTGATGCTGGCAGGTGGCACAGGTGAAATGACAACAGACAGGAAAATTTTGAAGTCGTTAACGAAACGTCTAACCTTAGCATGAGACAAGACAAAAAATCAAAATAATGAGAACCGCATGTTTAATAAAATTTTTACATTTTTTTTTTTTTTTGTTACTTAGAAACAAATACAAGATGGCCGCCATTACAATATGCAAATTCATCAGATTTTACACTTTATGGGCCTACCTCTATCCTAGTAGAAGAAATATACATTGTTTGGTCAGATAATGAAGAGTTAAGTTTACAGGGTTGTTTTTAAAAAAAAAAAAAAAAAATTTTTTTTGCTCATAAGGTTAATGTTTAGTGTTATTCATTTTGCTATATTTTCGTTTTTTTTTTTTTTGTTGCTGCTTTTTATTAACACTTGCATTTATTTTGTCCTCGTAGGGAGACACGTAAATTAGACTTGCTTCAGCAACAGGTGTGAGGGAGATAATAATCTTCCTTGTGCGTCATTAAAAAAAAATAAATAAAAATAAAAAAAATAAATAAAAATAAAAAAAATAACAGTGAAAACAAAGAAACTATAATGAACAGTAATATGTATTTATTAATGCGAAAACAAAAACAAATATACGCGTCTTGTCTGAATTGATTTGCTTGCTCCAGTAAAAATATTTTCAATTCAAATGAATATGGCAAAAAAGTGAAACATTTTTTTGCACTATTTATATAAATAAAAGCGAAAATGTATGTATGTGTGTATGTTTGTGTGTCTGCTAAAAACTTTCGACAGACACAACAAAAATTCACGAACTCGGTATCATATCGAAGCTCCATCCTTCCCTCAAAAAATATCGAAAAATTGGCCAAAAACGTTCATTTTTTTCACTCCGAAATCGACAATTTTCGACAAGGGGTGGGGGTGGGTCAACAAAAACGGCCCTCTCGACCGGTTCTATACATGCGTCAGATGACGTCATGACCCGATTTACTTTAAATAGTTGAAAAACTAAAAAAATTTCGTGTACGTCGCGTTAGGTCAGTTGATTAGCGTGTTGGTTCATAATCTAGACGTTTTGGGTTCGAGTCGTGGTGTGAGAGGTCTTTTTTTTTTTTTTCGATTTTTTAAATTTAAATATTGAACCAGTGTTATTTAAGCCATTTTTCACGTAACGTTCGTTTTTCTGTTTGTTTGTTTTTTTTTACTTCGCTTATCCACCCCCGACCACACACCCAAAAACACCCGGGTACCCACCGATTTTTTAAATTTTAATATCGAAACAGGCTTATTTAAGCCATTTTTCACGTGTTCGTTTTTCTGTTTTCATCATTCGTTTGCCTTACGTTAGTTTTTTTGTGTTTTTTCCCCGCTTAAGTGTTAACGTTGTTTTCTTTTTTTTACTTCGCTTATAATAAACAAACCTACGTCGTCGTCGTCTTAACGCTCGACGACTTCCGGGCGCGCACCTGTCAATTTGGTTCTTAAATAAATTCAAACATTTTTCACTAACTCATTCTGGCTGGCCGATTTTATTTTCAAACTTCGCCTCAGAGCTTCCGGTTCAATCCCCCCCCCCCACGGGTTCTTTTTTTATTTAACACCCACACACCTACAAACACCCGGGCAACGCCAGGTACCCCCGCTAGTCTATAATATAAATCTCAGCTGTCTGTTTAAATGTATGTATGTATGTCTGCCTAAAACTTTCGACAGAGGTGACGGACTTTCACAAGATCGATATCGTTTTGAAGATTGACCCTTCGGACTACAAATATTGGAAAATTGGCTGAAAACATTAATTCCTTCACCCTTAACTGAGAACTTTTCTACAGGAAGGGGTCGCTTTTTCGCCGATATTTTCGAAAGTCATCCCCTCTTTTCTATTGACTAGCTTTAATTTAACTTTTGTCACTTCCGTTTGGCGATGGGCACAACAGCAAAGACGTCACTTTTTTTTTTTTCCACATTCGCAGCAGGGGTTCGAACCTGCCTACCTGGACTTTTTTTTTTTTTTTTTTTGCTCAACACACACCTCCAAACACTCAGGCAACGCCCGGCACCCAGGCTAGTTCATTAATAAGATCCATTGTCAAGATACATCTGAAGAAGGTTGGAGGTTACATCGGCCAAAAGATTGTATGAATAACAACCAAAGTGAGAATGGTAATCCAAACAATACACATTAAAATCGTTTGTATACGTATTCTAACAAAAAAAAAAAAAATTTTTTTAATAGTATGCGGGGAAAAAAAAAAATAGCATTTTTATTGAAGTTTATAGTGTTTTCGGAAATTTCAATTCATAGGGTTAGAAAAACATAAAATTTTAGCAATACCTACCCTTAAAAAATACATTCATCATTTCTAATTTTGAAATCAATAAAATTCGATCGTTTTTAGTTGTAAAGAAAACTTTCTACAGAAAAGTCCGTTGTTCAGTGAACGAAAACTCCTGTGCTGGCTCTGACCGTATTGGCTTGCTTTTCCGTCAGACTTTGTTGGCAACACCGAGAGGTTTGCCCAGTTACCAGGGTTCCCCCTAAGTCTCGTTACCACCCGCCCAGGCCTGTATCTTTAGAGCCAATTCCAGCTTCAAACTGTATAGCCACAGCTGATGCTGCAGTGCACCAGACTAGACGCAAAATGATATTGTCTTATTAGACAGAAGATTACCATCAATCAGTGAACGATGTGTATTTATCCAGTTTAAATGATAAGAACTAATTGTGGCCGTTAAATAACGGAACTTCACTGTATCTTAGGTGGGCCGCAAACAGGCTTGCAAAGGGTGTATATGGACTATAATACTGACATAAAACAAATAAGTGGTGATTGTCTTACAAAAAAATAAAAATAATTTTTTTTTTTTTTTTTTTTTACAGATTAAAAAATTCTGTGCAGATTCTAGAGTCTGACAAGATAGTATGGTGGTTACCATATATGTACTTTTGTTGGGTAGGTCACCATTTCGGCGGGTCCCCATCTTGGGAAGTCGTTGAAATTAAGAAGACGGGAGTGTTGGAACGGTCTAGAAACAGACCTGGGCATAATAACAAAGAAACAAGGCATTTCAAAAACAAAACGGTTTTTATATACGTTTCAGTATCCAAGGTTATAGTCAGCCTCTAAGTTGTATCAGGTCATAGAAAGTTTGGGATTTTTCATTTGGTGTAATGATTCTGGAACAACTAGTCTCTCTGTCTTGGTTTCAGCAGTCTTCCACCTCGAATATTTTATATCTTCTTTCCCTCCAGAACTGTACTCCGTCCTGATTGGCTAAAACCTTTGATCACATAGAGAGAAAAGGAAGGAAGGAAAGGGAAGGATAGAGAAGGAGAAATGGCGAGAGTATATTGTAATGGCAGTATTAGTAGTAGTCTTGGCTTCACGACAATAAACCTGAAGAAGGTCGGGGGTTACATCAATTGAATTGTAAAAATAACACCCAAGATGAGAACAGTAGTGCAAATAATCCAAATAATACGAAGAAAAATCAAGCAGAGAACAAAACGAGAAAGAGAAAAGTCATGATGAGAAACAGGGGTCAAAGTTAAGTTGCAAAAACTGAAACTAAAATGTCTTTAATATTCAGGCAATTTGTTTTCAATAAAAAAATGCTCATTTGTATGCAAATATGACAAATACTTTCTCTAATTGAAAAAAAAAAAAAAGTTTTTGTTTCAAACAGATGAAAAAATAAATAATTTTTTATTTTTTCAACAAAGTTAAAAACAATAAATAAATGAAGGTGAGCAAAATTAGATGCATTCAGAGAAAGATGAAGATACTTAAACACCTGAAGATACAGGAATTGTTTAGATGGGTCTAAGCATTTCTACAAGAGGATTAATCCGTCACATCTAGAAATGAAGTAGCATTTTTGGTCATCCGTTCGTTAAGCCAAGGCATGAAACGGCATTTTCATCGATCTGTTCGTCATGCCTGAAACAGCATCTTCATTCAAAATCAGTACATGTAACCAACTAAACATTAAGATTATTTAAAATATGTTGAAACTCTTTTCCTGATCTACATTAATGATCTTCCAAATCACATTCTTACATCATTTGTAGACATTTATGCTGATGACACTACCATCTATGGTAGCACATCTAAGTCAGTAAACGACCACATTCTCTCTGATCCTCTCTCCTCTGATCTTGAGCACGTGGTACAATGGGGAAAGGAGTGGCTGGTTACTTTTAATGCATCTAAAAACCAAGCTTCTATCTTAACATCATCAACGTTCTGATCCACATCTGGCACCAGTTGAAATGAATGGCTCTCGTCTTGAGGAGGCCCCAAGTTTTGACAAGCTTCTGGGTTTACCTTTACTCCTGATCTGATATAGAACACGTACATCAAATCTGTTGTCAAGGCAGCTGGAAAAATGGTGGGATCCTTCTATCGATCCAGTAGATATCTCACTGCTGATGCAATTCTATCTATATAAGAGCCGCGTACGTCCAAGGGTGGAGTACTGTTGTCATATCTGGGCAGGAGCTGCTAGAAAGGACTTGTCCTGCCTTGATAGAGTTCAAAATAGAGTTTGTAGTCTCGTAGGAGATATCCTTTTCTCTTCCCTACAACCTCTATCTCACAGAAGAGATGTTGCGAGTTTGTCTCTGCTGTATCATTATTTTCATGGAAAGTGTTCAACTGAGCTTCAGTCTATGGTCCCCGCTCCCTTGCCAAACTTTCACAAGAAACACTAGTCTAGCTGAAAACACTATCAATAATTCCCCCACTCGTTATCTGTGCCTAAACCTAAACATAGATTCCATGAACAAAGCTTCTTTCTTAGAACTGTACGCCTGTGGAATTGTCTTCCGTTTTCCTGCTTTCCAGCTTACTACAATATGGTTGTCTTCAAGTCTAACGTAAACAAGTTCTTGATGAGCCGTCCCACTTGTTAAAAAATTTACCGAATTTCCATTACTAATGATTACTATACTGTCCAATTTCTACTGTACACTCTTTAACCCTCATCCTCGAGTGGCCTCTTGGCCTTGATATATGGGGATGCCTATGTAAAAAAAAAAGGGCTATGAAATAATTCTAAAAATTCAAAATAAAATAAATTACTTTTTTTTGGAAAAGATGCAACTTTAGTTCACACTGTGTTTCAAATTTTTTGAAAATTTCATCTTACCTACTTCTAATCGTTTTCGTTTTTGCTGCATCATCTTTTGCATTTTTTGTCCAAGTTGGTGATTGCTTGCTTCAAGTTGACCTTGTGAATATCCCTTTGATCTTCAAGCATTATGCTTTCATCGGCTTGTTTTCTTTTCCAATTTGATGCCTTCAAATATATTTCCCATATGCTAGAATTTGAAATCCTAAAATTCCACAAAGCCTATAACACTAAGCTCTGCAGTTTACAAATGTATAAGAAACTAAAGAGATGTTTTCAATTAAAATAAATAAGTTTAGAAATGTTTTTGTTGGCTGAAAACGGATTCAGACATTTATTCAATTTCAACCCAAATGATTTGGGGAGAAGGGGCACAGAAAAAAAATTACCAGAAGGTAAGCTGATCTAAAATCTAATTCGTAAGTTTATTTTGTTTATATATAAGATTCCGTGCAAACAATCTGTCCATTGTAGAAGTAGTTGATTGTCCGCTTGGAATCTGGGCCAGTTTTTTTTTTTTTTTTTTTCTACAACCACCCTAACAAGCGAGAAAACCAGTTTTGTAAAAAAAAAAAAAATTAAAAAAAATTATACAAAACTAGTCGATAAAACTATTACAAAATTCAGATGACACAGATAAAACCTTTATTGCAATAGAAACCAGGCCTTGACATTAATAACGTTATGTTACTATGACAACAGACATAATATTAAACCAGATCAGAACACCAACAACGTTTTGTTGCTATAACAATAGAAATGAGATTAAACCAGGTCAGAACACCAACAACGTTTTGTTGCTATGACAATAGACATGATATTAAACCAGGTCAGAACACCAACAACGTTTTGTTGCTATGACAATAGACATGATATTAAACCAGATCAGAACACCAACAACGTTTTGTTGCTATGACAATAGACATGATATTAAACCAGATCAGAACACCAACAACGTTTTGTTGCTATGACAATAGACATGATATTAAACCAGATCAGAACACCAACAACGTTTTGTTGCTATGACAATAGACATGATATTAAACCAGGTCAGAACACCAACAACGTTTTGTCGCTATGACAATAGACATGATATTAAACTAGGTCAGAACACCAACAACGTTTTGTCGCTATGACAATAGACATGATATTAAACCAGGTCAGAACACTAACAACGTTTTGTTGCTATGACAATAGACATGATATTAAACCAGGTCAGAACACCAACAACGTTTTGTTGCTATGACAATAGACATGATATTAAACCAGGTCAGAACACCAACAACGTTTTGTTGCTATAACAATAGACATGATATTAAACCAGGTCAGAACGCCAACAACGTTTTGTTGCTATAACAATAGACATGATATTAAACCAGGTCAGAACACCAACAACGTATTGTTACTATGACAATAGACATGATATTAAACCAGGTCAGAACACCAACAACGTTTTGTTGCTATAACAATAGACATGATATTAAAGCAGGTCAAAACACCAACAACGTTTTGTTGCTATAACAATAGACATGATATTAAAGCAGGTCAGAACACCAACAACGTTTTGTTGCTATAACAATAGACATAATATTAAACCAGGTCAGAACACCAACAACGTTTTGTTGCTATAACAATAGACATGATATTAAACCAGGTCAGAACACCAACAACGTTTTGTTGCTATAACAATAGACATGATATTAAACCAGGTCAGAACACCAACAACGTTTTGTTGCTATGACAATAGAAATGGGATTACACCATGCCAGATAATACAAAGATATAGACAGTGGAATGAAAAATATGATTGAATTAAAAGATATCAAAAAATATTTGCCTTTATCGTCTCTGCAAAAATTCATTCATTGAAATGACCAAATTGATACTTAGCATCTGTCTGCCATAATCCTCGCTGAAAATTCTGCCTCTACAAAAAAACTAACTTTTCTTTTTCTTAACTCTCCAAGATTAAAAAATACGTAAATACTAGCTGACACTAAAGCGTTGGATGAAGAATCCTGTTTACCTTTCTCCCAGCTCTGAACCGGATTACCATTTTTATTAATTTCCAGTTATATATATATATATAATAAAGTATTAACTCCAGTCTGTGAACAAACTCTTAGAATTTAAAAGATAGTCCCGCCTATATTTTTTTTTTCACGGTGGTCACCACTTATCAAGACCCGGAAGCCACTCAGGGATAAGGGTTATTGAAAGTTCAGTACGTTAGTGTGGACATTTATTGAAGTGTTTACTTGAGGTGGCGGTTCATTAGTAATTTGGATCGGTAGAGAGCAGGAGTTGTACAGCGTGCATCTCCAATTTCACTTTCAGACGTGACAGAAGGCTCCTCTCGCTCTTGGGATTTGTACACAACTAGCCAACTAGTAGATGGTCTGCAACAACAAAAGAAAAAAAAAAGAAAAGAAAACTGGTTTTCATCAAGCGGAAATGGAATCATGTCATCTTTCCTATGGCAACAATTTTATCATTCCACTCTGAAGTTTGAAGGACAAGGGAGATAATTCAAACTTTTGAAAGATTTTCAGAAAAGCCATTCTTAACATGAGGAGGGAGGCATTGAAAAACCTCAAATTTATCACTGGTTAACCTTAAGTAGTTCTTCAGAAATATAGTTTAAAATGAGTGTTGTGCCGATTAATTGAAATTGGGAATAAAAAAAAAAATTTTTTTTTTTTTTTTTTTTTTTTTAAATCAAAACTTTTTGGGGGTATCAGAATCTGAAAAATATTGTCTATTTTCCCATGCCAAAACCGATTCTTTTCATTGTCTTTTTTTAAAATTTGATTTCGTTTAAAAAACAAAAAAAAAAATTTCTACTGCTGGTAATAACGATATAATAAATATTTATTGATTTTAAACTACCCGTAAAACTAAAATCTAAAAAGACCCCCCCCCCCTCACAAGGGTATTTGTACATTTGAGAAAATATCTGCACATTTAACACGATTTTTACAGTAATCAGGAAAAAATAACTCTATAGTTAAATATTTAGAGATTTATAAAAAAAAAATTGGAATCAGGATCGGGAATTTAGTACGGAATCGGTAATTGTATCAGAATTGTCCTATCACTATTTTAAACCAGCCTTGTACAACATTGTAATGTCTACAAATTGATAGCTTAAAAATAATTTCCATTATATAAATAAAAATATTTGATCAATTAACCTGATTTTTGGTGTATGATATTTTCTTTACATTATGGATATGTACATCATCGAGATTTTTCTTTAATTTTCTTCTTTTTTTTTAGGGAAGGGGAGGGTGGGTAGTTAGGGAGTTGTACTGTAGTACTCAGTGCCCAAACCTCGAGTATTGACAATCAACCGTGTTGATGACTGGATGTGCTGAAAAGGCCGTGTGGGAGACAAGACAACCGAACACATCATATATGACTGTTGGCTGCCTCTTCATCAAGAACGACCCACACTGTCCTCCGGATATGGGAAAGTGGGCCTGAGTTTCTGACCTACTAGGTGTCTCCTTACAAGCAGCTATGTCACAAGAAAACCACCGTTTACTGTTTATCATCGACATCTTCTGAACGGTCAAAACTTAACTGTGACCGACGATGGACATCGGCAATTAAAGAAATGCCATTTCCACATCTGAAAACTCTTCAAAACAGAAAACCATATATTTAAGATTTCAAATCCATTTGGCATTGCCCAATCATAGAATACGCTTAAATATATTTTAATTTATGCAGATTTCATATGTATTATTACAGAACGAATTCTCTATTATTATATTGAGCCCAATATATAGCAGCAATAAAAAATTCAAGTTTTTTTTTTTAATGTCTTGGGTGCCATCAGCTGCAATATTCAAAAGCAAAACATAGCTCCCCAATCTTATTCATCACCATCTGCTGTATTATATCCATATGCATAGAAAAACTTGAAAAAAATAATGTTGTAAAACGCATAAATGTATATTTGTGCATGCATACAAGAGCACTTTAGGTTGACGTATGCTTGATAAATTCCATTTTTTTTTTCAATTTTGACCCCCTTAAAGACCAACTCGAATATATACTATATTTGTCTATTTTTAAAATATGTCAGTGAATAATTATATTTTAAAAATAATATATACCGCTCCACATGTGGGGGTACCAACTTGGTTAAAAGTGAAAATTATTCCCAATTCGCATTTAGGTAAAAATGCACTTTCGTAAATAATTTAATTCATTCAAAACATATCGCTAAAACCAAAACAAAACAACACACACACACACACACACACACACACATATAAACACACACACACACACACACACACACACACACACAGGATAATCTCAAACTAATGAACAGATCATTATGAATTTTGGAATTCATATTCTAGGCAACATGGTAAATATTTTTTTTGTAAATTTAAACATTTAGAGGGTGCATATATATGCGAGACATTAATTTCACAATCAAACAACACCACAGCTCACACAAACCATGAATGCCAGACAGAAAATCCTAGACTTAAGTTTGACCCACTCTGGGATCATCAATAGAACATATATTTTTCATTTCAATTTGTCTAATATATATATATATATATATATATATATATATTCTTGGCAGCATGGTGAGTAACATGAGCACATTCTATTTTTGGAAAACTTAACAATTCGGAAGGCTGCAACTGCCCCCCCCCACACACACACCCGATCACTTAAAATAAATTAGATGAAAAAGGAAAAAAAATTGCTCTACATTAAATTTTTACTTATATCAAGTAATACATTTTAACAATTTAGACTGAATGGATATTCTAGTCAAAAACAAATGATTAACAATGTGTCGTTTTTTAGATAAGGATTAATAGTTTGGATTATTTAGATTAGTCTGACTACTATTCTCATTCTGCTTGTCATTTTCACTGTTTTGACTGATGTAACCTCTGGCCTTCAGGTGCATCTTATTGAATTCGAGAATCTATACAATATCTTGAACTGAAGCCTTTATTTAATAAAAGCATCAGTTCAAAACCAATGCAGGTAGACTGTTCTAATTCCGCCAGCCATGATCCAGTAAAAATGTTCAAGAATGATATAATTAACAGTTCTACTAAGCAGAAAATACTATTTGAAAATTAAACATACTGACAAAAAGGTTCTTCTAAAAGCAAGCCTGACAGACTAACAAAATTATTTCGAAATTAAGTATAACAGACCACTAATAGTGATATTTCAAAATTAAGTACGGCAGTCCCACCAATATAGCTACTTATCTGCAATTAGATGCGACTAAAATAAGATGACTTTATTTGCTTTTAGCAACAAAAAATCCATTTCAAACCGGTGTGACAAACTGGAGAAGAAGACTACCTAGAGAGATGCAAGGAAGAATTTAAAAGGGGAGGTAATTAAAGCACTGCGAAGGTTCTTGTTTTCTTGGTTACTAAGCAACCATAGGAAGATGGATCAGTAGAAGAAAGTGGCGAGAGACTTGCAGGAATCAGAGTCTGAGAGCCATGCTGAAACTGCTGCTGCAATGAAAAGGCGGTCAACGAAATGTGATTGGCACTGCTCTGCGACAGTGCTGCCGTTGTTGTTAACTACCAAAGAATCAGTCAAATGAAAGGACAACAACGCAAGCATGAAAGGCGAATGTAAAGAGGTATTTTTTTTTTTTTTTTTTTTTTTGTAGTGGGATATTATTTGCATTGTCAAAGGTTTAGGTTTTAATTTGATATGAAACATTGCCAGGAAAATAAAAGTTTAATGGAATAATTTTTTTAAAAGTTTGACCTTTCCTCTCTTTCCTAGCTCTAATTTTATTTGGGTATTCCTTTGATAGGGTTGTGTAAAGAAAAGAGGTTACTTTGTAATTCTTTCGCCTTTTAGTGTAAAAATATAATTCTAAAAAATTTTTGTTTCCATTCTAGATAGTTTAGGTAGGTAGATAGCGATAGATAGGTAGAGATAGAGAGATGGGTAAGGAAGAGTAGAGAGAGATAGTTAGAGAGAGATAGGTAGGTAGAGATTGATAATAGATGTAGAGAGAGAGAGAGAGAGAGAGAGAGAGATTGATGGGTATGAATATAGACAGGGAAATTATACTATTTTAATTGGTTGGTACCTTTTCTTTCCAAACTTACACTAAGAAACAAAACACAAAGGATATTCATAATCATGACGGTCAAACAGCAGAAAATCCTTTTACAGACATGGTTAGACTTTTCTTAAACTAAAAGTGTAGTATCTGTTCTTCAGATGCTGCTGCACTTCTATTTCTTGTTCTCTTTCAGTGGAGGAGAAATCCTTCACGACTGAGACAATTTTTAATTTTGTACCTTTTCTCCACGTTAAAAAACGACCCTGGTGTCTAACCGTCCCGTGGGGAGGCATAGTAAATAGGTACAAGAAAATGTCAAAAATGTACTTGCAGCTTTTTTTTGTTTTTTTCATTATATTTTTATTTTTCCGGGTGAAAAGGAGGCGGTGGGGGAGGGGTCGTAATTTTGATTAAAAAAAAAAAAAGGCTGAAGAAATTCAGCTGTGACTGTAAAATAGGGGTCATTGGTTTACTAGGCTTTGTTTGTGTGTGAGGGTGTGGAGTGGTTGGCCCAGACTCAGAAACAACAATAGAAGATGTGGATGGTTTGACATCACCCAGAAAACCCCTTCGCAGCTGCTAAAACGTGGGGACAGGAGAAGAAAGGTTGTGCGAGAGAAGACGTATGTAGGCCATGTTATTGCAAGTAGAGGAAAACACCAACTTTAAACTAAACTGTTTCTGTCTTCTCAGAAGAGAAAAAAAAACAAAATGGAGGTGGAAGTAGACCGCTTATAAGCCAAAACTTTGAGATAACAAACAGGTCACCCGGCGTTACCCGCTTGTACAATACTCCTAAATATGATATTTAAAATCATCCATATTATGTATTTATTATTATAGACAATTCTTTACAGATTATTATATGGAACCTAATATATAGTAGTGAGATCAGAACCACAAATAGTCATATATGACTCGGTGCCATCAGCTAAAATCGAAACCAAAGCATACAATCTCCACACTCATTCCTTAATCTTTAGGACACACCCATATGCATATATATGGTTCCATAGAGCCTTCTTACACTCTTCCATATCTATTTACCAGCAATGCTTCAAGCAAACTAGCTTATATATATATATATATATAAATTTTATTTATTATTTAAAAAAATAATAAATAAAAATGTTATATACGTCCAAACAAATTAAAGGGCGATTTTCTAAGTAAATAAAAAATAAAAAGAAAAAAGAAAAATGAGCTTCGAGTCGGAGCCAATATTAACCGTATTTATCGTTTGAAAAAACCACAATAACTATATATATATATATATATATATATATATATATATATTCACCTGTCATCTCTCTTTTAAAATATGGAATCGTTCGATCGTTGAAAGCAAGCAAGGGAAGACGTCCGGACGGTCCACAGAATTTTATAATTAAACATATTAGATGATATTTTTCTAGTGTCATTATAATGGTCCCATCTTTATAACACGAATTGTATAACTGGAGATTTATATTATTATATCAGGCGCTTCTATATTGGACAAATGAAAAAAAAATATTGAATATTGAGTGAAACAAATGGTACCTGCATAATTGCCTGGTCACAAATAGTAACATATCCTAAAATTATGAAAAACAATAAGGTAGAAAAATAATGAAAAAGGACATTTTTTAAAGGAAGCAAAATCACTATATTATCGCTTATTAAAATAGAGACAGGGGAGATAATTAAATGCTGTTGCTTGCATCACGTGACGAATGCAATTCAAAATGTTGGACAAAATCTATTCCTCATAAACTTTATCGAAAACAGTTTCTCATTAATAAAATTTTTTTCCTACCTTATTATTTTCCATAATTTTTGGATATGTTACTATTTGCGACATAACAATATTTTACTAAAAAGTCAATATTTTTTTTTGTTTTATAATATACTTTATATAGTTATAATATACTTTATATAGTTATAGACTCAAAATTTCTTCTTTTACTATAGACAACACGTATAATAAAAGAGAAATTTTGAGAAATTGTCATTGTTAATTAAACACAGCACCAATAACCATTATATCGTTCACACTTCGCTTTCTACGGAACTCGAGATATTTTTTCATGGTGTTAAAACATTTAGGTTAACATACGGAGATTATATATATATATATATATATTTTTTTTTTTTTTTTTTTTTACAAAGGAGTCCCCACTTATCAAGACCCGGAGGCCACTCGAGGATAAGGATTAATAAGCGTACAGTGGTCAATGGGACAATGTCGTAATAACTGTTAGTAGTGGAAATTTGGTAAATTCGATTACTTAAGGGGAACGGCTCATCAAGAATTTGTTTACGTTGGACTTGAAGACGACAATATTATAGTCAGCTGGAAAGCAGGCAAAAGGAATCTGTTTAGGTTTAGGCACAGATAAAGACTTAATACGTTCTTGGATGACCATTACTGTCTAATCCAGGGGATCTCCAAACTACAGCCCAATAGATTAGAACAGGGGTCTCTAAAGGTATTTTATATGGTGGGGCCATATTGCTGACTTTTTAGAGTTACATGGGAAAAAAAAAAAACAAAAAAAAAAAACTGAACATGTTTTTTTTTTTTAAATTTTTTTGCTTGGAGTCACCACTTATCAAGGCCTGAAGGCCACTCAAGGATTACGGTTAATGAATGTAAGTTGGCAGTGTAGTAATTATTAATGGTATAAATTGGGTAGAATTTCGTTGTTTATGGGGGTGGCTCAACAAGAACTTGTTTACATCGGATTTGAAGGCTATCATATTGTATCCAACCAGGAAACCGGCCAGTGGAACAGTGTTCCACAGACGGGCAGTTCTGGGAAAGAAGCTTTGTTCACGGAATCTGCATTTAGACTTAGGCACAGATAGAGAATGGAGGAAATCGTATATAATGGTTGTAGCTAGTCGAGTGTTTTGTGAAAGATTAGCAAGAGGGAGGGGGCATAGATTTATATTGGTTTGTCATTAACTTTGCTTTTTAGTGAAACTGGTTCTCCTAAACCTTATTCTTTTAATCATTTTCTGAGCAAAAAGAAAAACTACCACAGTATTTTAATTCATACTATGACCCAAGGACCAAATCTGGCGCACCAAAAATCTTTAATCCAACTTGTGGAGCTCTAATGGAAAACAAAAAATTATTCAGGAAAATCTTTTTAAATGGAAATGTGTGAAAATAGTGTGGTGTTTTTTTTTCTTTTGCAAATTAGTTTTTTTTTTTTTTTTTTCAATCTCATTTCCAAAACTAAGGAACATTTTAGCATGTATTTTGATCCATTAACATTCGACTTTCATGCCAAGATCAGTGTAGTATCTGTTCTGATGCTACACTTCACCGTTCCTGTCCTCAGTCACTGGAGGAAAAATCCTTCATGACTAAGACTATTTTTGTTCCTATCCAGAGTGTCCCTTTTTTTAGGGAGTTGGATTTTCCCCATATTAAAAACCAACTTTGTGTCTAACTCTGCCCTCGTAGGGAGGAAAGTAAAAAGCCATAAGGACACAAACGTTGATTTATTCACATTTAGTCTGCAAGAGTTGTTCCAAAAGTAAAGCCTCATATTTTTTCTTAAACTCAAAAAGTTAAAGAGCTATGAAGATGGGAGTAGTATCAGTAAAACAAGCAACCTTTCGGGTTCCAGAATTTATTTTTCTACATAGTCACCACCATTCTCAAGGCACTTTTACAAGAAATTCAATGACGCATCTCTGCTTCTTATGCATATCAATGGCAGAAGATTCTTAGAGTCTAACACCGTCAATATCTACAACAGAGAGATTCAACTTTCAGGTCATGAATGCATAAGTTCAGTCATCATTACAATGCAATTTTCCATCCCTTCTGATCCATTTAGGTGGAATAAAAAATAGGAGGCATTACTTTTGGAAAGCCCCTGTATGTTACACATTTTAGGTATGTGTATTTCTATAATTATATAATTGTAACTTTGTGTGAGTGTGTGTATGCGAGTTCATTCCTTATAGATTCTGAAATGGCTTAACAGATTTTCTTTAAAATTTACGGAACCTTAGTGTGTAAATCTCGGAGTGATCTTAGTTAAGTTTTGTCTCAGAATATCCCACCCCCAATAATTACAGATAATCAAAAACCATTATTTTAATTTATCTATCATCGGTAAAGCCTTTTTTTTCCATGTCGTCGCTTAGCAACAATGATAGAACAGGCCGTAAAAATTATAATGTGGGTAAATTGATAATTTTTTTTTTTTTTGCATGACAGTCTGTGGGTTCAAACTCCGCACGTAAATTTCTTAATGTTTTTTTTTTTGGTACCTGGAAAGAAATTAATATAAAATAATTTTATAAAAAAAACAGGTTTTCTAGAGTGCAATGTAGAATAACATATTTTGGACTAAGTTACTGCATGACGACATGTGAAGCTTCCTCCTGGGCGATTTCACCGATTTCGATGATAATAAAAATATAGGAGTGCAAAATATTCGTTGATCATCATTCAATCCCAGGCAACGTCGGGTCCCCCTGCTAGTATGTTTATATATTTATATTAGATATATAATTGCATAGAATTCACTCTTTCATTATGAATTTTAAAACAATTGCTACGCATAAGGGTGAATAATGTTGCCTATATTTAGTTTAATTTTTATGCAAGGGGGGGGGACAAAATGGTGGAACCCGTTTTTGTAAAATTTTAATCTATTATATAAATCTCACCTGTCTTTTTAAATGTATGTATGTATGTATGCTTGTATATCTGCCTAAAACTTTTCTCAGTCGCATCAAACCGGGTCAAAACCGGCACCGTCTAAAAGGGTGATGTCTTCGTCGAATAATATGTGAAAATTAGAGAAAAAAAAAAAAAGGGTCAATTATTTCCTATAGAAATACACATTCGTAATGAGGGATGGTATCCAAAAATCGTTCCTTCATGACTATTTAGCTAAACACGCATGCTTGAGAAAACATTCTTGAATTAGTTTAAATAAAATTTTTAAATTGAAAAAACGACGTTACTTCGCTGATGCGATCGTAGATCAGTGGTTTTATTGACAGCGCTGTGTTGTCTTAAGGTTGCACTTCGCGCCGACATATCAGACTTTTTTTTTTGTTGTTTTTCAATTTTTTTCGTTTGTTTATTCTTTATTTTCCTTTTTTATTATTCCATCACGTTCGTTGTTTTTTGTTTGTTTTTTCCGAATTTTTTTAAGTTTTAACATTTAAACAGGGTTATTTATGCCATTTATTTTTGTTCGCTTTATTTTTATTTTTGTTTTCCATAACGATCGCTGTTTTTTTTGTCCCCCCCCCCCCGCTTATTTTATTGTTTTGATTTATCCCCACACCTCACCACACCTAGGCAACGCCGGGTACCTCCCCCCTGCTAGGATGGAATAATGGATAAGCACGTAAACAAGCTAATGAAATTAACATTCACATCTTTAAAGCCAACTGATATTTTGGTCTTCAAATGACTAATGTTTGATATAGAATGTGGTTACTGAAAAGCAAATGCTTTTATTAACCAAAGTTGATCGAAGGGGGGGGGGATAAAGTAGAAGATTGTAAGGAGAGTCACTGAAAAAGTGGGAGTAAGATGAGTGTGTCGGTCATGTATGGGGGAGGGTGGAGTAATGGATCGCGTATGAAAGAGGAAGAAGTTATGAAAAAGATGAATAAAAGCATAAAGATTTCTATCATGTTTCAACTGATGTGTTCTACAGCCTTCGTCCGACGTAAGATTCATTTATATAAAGAGTTGTCTCAGCTGCACTTTTCTAAATTTGATTTTGAACTTTGGGATCTGTATTACTGTACACAGATTCGAAAATTATTACTTGTTTCTATCTGAACATTTTCCTTTAAATTAACTACTGGGTTTGTATTTCATTCTTTGCTCTTTTACTGTGAATCGTCCGGGCTATTTCACTTTAACGTCCCTGTTTTCAGGTGACAGTGAGATAGTAACCAGAGATGAGAAGTTGCCCCCCCCCTCTTCACTCACAGGCATAAAAAAACTAAAAAAAAAAAAAAAAACTAAAAAAAAAAACTAAGTAAAGCAAAAAAACTGATTCTCTACTTGGAATCTCAACTTGAGGATGACTTGAGCATCTTCGGGTTGAATCATGTCATTCTAGGCTCCAAAATTTAACTGATCACAGATTCGAAAAAGTTGTCAAAAAAAAACAAAAAACAAATATATAACAAATAAATATTATCAAAGTCAAGAAAAGTTACTTTTCTACCTGGATAATTTTTTTAGTGTTTTTTTTTTGGTTTTATGATCGGTGAATTTTCAATATTTTTAGCACCGGGTGTAATTTATTTCTTTGAAATATATTTTAAACTTCAAGTTTTTGTTTTTTTTATAACATTTTAATTGTAAATAATTTACATGACGGGTTTGTATTACTACACAGATTCGAAAAAGTTGTCAATAAACAAATATATAACAAATAAATGTTATAAAAAGGCAAGATAAGTTACTTTTCTACCCAACTGGATATATTTTTAGTGTTTTTATTTAATGTATTCAGCTTGAAAAACAGTGTTTACCGATGTATTGGAAAATTTGAAATGGCGCTGGACTCTCTGCTGAACACGGTAAGTTTGGGAAAATTAGTTAAAAATAAAAAACTATACAAAATACTGTTAGAAACTCGCTCAATATATGTTACCGTGACATCGGCTGACATATAATCGGTGGGTTTTTAACAGTATTCTTCCTGGTGCACCACAATGAGTCCCCAACTAGAGCAGGCAGTCAATCGATTTGATTGAAAAATAGGTAATTTCACCAATCTTGATGACAGTAAAAGTATTGGAAGGGTGGAATATTTGTTAATCCTTATACAATCCTGAGCAACGTCTGGTTTCCCTGCTAGTTATATTTAAATATGGGATGAAAAACGTGTATAATAATGATGCCAGAAGTCAAAGTCTAAAGAACACATTGGCCAAAATATTAATATATATAAAAAAAAAAAAAATATTAATATATAAAAAAAAAA
The DNA here is from genome assembly GCF_053919585.1 of Euprymna scolopes. NCBI lineage: Eukaryota > Metazoa > Mollusca > Cephalopoda > Sepiida > Sepiolidae > Euprymna > Euprymna scolopes. The sequence continues at coordinate 91,289,222 of NC_136505.1, forward strand.
TATTAATATATAAAAAAAAAAAAAAAAAAAAAAAAAAATGCCAAATAAAAGTTATAATTACACAATTATTTTGAATTTTTGAGCGGAGGATTGATCGGCATGAAATTTTGAATTGAACCCTTTAATAAACACGGATAACATGCTCTTGTTTTGTCAGCCATGACCAGATAGACGTCTCAAGTAATTTACAATTGTATTCTTAGTATCACCAGGTATGTGCCAAATCAACAGTTAATGCTGAAAATGCATAAATATCTTGACTCCTTTTACTTAAAAATTAAAAAAAAAAAATTTTTTTTTAAATCAACAAATTAACCAATTTTAGTGAAATTTTCAGTATTTATCAAATAATGATCACGGAATATAATAAACCCATTATTTTTATTTGAATCTTAGTAGAAATTTATTTTGTTTAAACAAAAAACATCTTTAAAGTTATGGTTTTCAGTATAAAAAAAAATTTAAAAAATTTACTTTTGCTTTTTTATGAAAATAAAGTATTGTAACAAAAAAAAAAAAGAATTTTTTCAGGAGCATTACGAAAAAATCTCCCAAAGTCCATATTAATGAATTCGATATAACTCTAAAATTAATTTCTCCAACTACCGATATTATCATTGAATTAAGCATTGTTTAATATTTTCACGTAAAATATAATTGCAAAAAAATATTTCTAATTTTTTTCTTTTTTTTTTTTTTAGATTACATGTTTCACATAATTTTTATATGCAAGATTCTAATATTTTCCCTGCTTGAGTGAACGTCAAACTTTCGGTGTAAAATAATTTTTATATAATCTTGAAAACTAAATTTTATTTTTTAAATTCAAAAGTAGAAACACAGATAAAGTTATTAAATTAAAAAAATGGTAAAAATCATACAAATGTTCATTATAGGAATGTACGGAAGCACGGCTGGAGAAAAAAAGAACACAGCACTTCCTATCTCCCTTTAACTGCTTGATATCATTTTCAAACAGCCTTTTGACTTTCTGACATTTTGGGCTTCCGTAGAATCCACATGTAGATGATTATTTGTGTTTGCTTAAGTGAAGCTGAAATCTCGCTTTTGGGGATTAATTAAGCTATTTTTTTGTACAAACAAGGTTTTTTTTTTTTTTTTTTTAATTCAATATCTTAGGACTTTACTAATCTTTGAAATAGTTCTAGAAAACTAATATTTATCTTTCAAAAGGATTTTTAAAATTTAGCTGAATTTGTCAGCTTCCAAATGTCGCTGTGAAAACATTTTTCATTATAACTTTCCCCCCCCCCCCCACATGTACAAATAACTTTTTCTTTTGAAAATTAACTTTAGTCTTTAATTTTTCAAATACAATAAAAAAGTAATCGGAAATCTACAAAAAAAAAAAAAAAAAAAAAAAAAAAAGATTATGATAAATCGGCTTTCAAAAGTATGTCCTCTATCTTTATTCCACCATTTTTGCTCGTACCTACCAATATCAGCTTTCAAGTTAATCAAGTTATCTTTATTTTACATATTTAGTATTATGAAAAAAAAAAAGTCTTGTATGAATAAAGAAAAGCAATAGAAAAATTCTTTCTTTTTTTTTTTGTTACTTATTCAGAATACGGACCGTGCTGAAATAACAATGTTATTTAGAAACCTATTCTTAATATGGACGAGAGAAGGGGTTTTTCTATTTTTTTTTTATAAATATTATGTACTTGCAACAATTTAAACAAAAGAATCTAAAACTAATTTAGTTTGAAAATCCTATAAAAAAAAAAAAAAATTAAAAATAGCACAGTCCTTATTCTGCAAAAGTACCTTTTTCCTTTTTAAATAAAAACCTACAAAAAACAAAAAAAAATTATGATAAACTAGCTTTCAAAACTATGTCCCCCCCTTATCTTTTTCCCACTATTATTACCTGTACCTAGTATCACTCATACTGAGGATTGAACCTTCAACCTCCAGAAGAGCGATACTTAGAATTGAATTTTACTTAGTACTTTATCCGTTATGCCATGAGCCCTTGTAATATGGCATCACAGATAAAGTACTAAAAAAATTCAGTTCTAAGCAACACTTGTGCAGACAATACTAAGAATGCAATTACGAATTACTTAAGACTTCTACCTGATCATGGCTGATGGAACGAGAGTAAACTAACCCAGAGGTTTAAATAAATTGTTCTGCTTGAAATTCTGTACAAATTCTGACAGAAAGATACCAGAGTTCAACAAGATACACCTGAAGAAGGTCGTAGGTTACATTAGTGGAAATATGAGAATAGTGCTCAAGCTGAGAATAGTAGTTGGTATAATCCAAAAATGACCTCACCCCCACAAAAGTTGTTTAAGTGAGAGGAGGGTATCATGCAGTTTTTTTTTGTTTTTGCCAGTTTTTATCTTGTTTATTAAATTGTTCGGCAAAAGTACAGAATAATGTTAAAGATAAAAAAAAAAAAAAAAAAAAAAAAAAAACCTTTTCTATCCAATGTTAATAGATTTCGAAATATTATTTCAGCATGGTCTATAAACTGCACAAGTACCCCTTTTGTTAATAATGAACTATTCTAAGATTTGTTTCATTTGGACTACTGCTCTAGTTCTTGTTTAGTTGACGCAGGGGGGAGGGGTATGATTCTGGTCCTGTGCAGTTCTAGGAGGTCCACCCTTCGAGGCTTTATCTTCTCACTCTTTGAGAAGGGTGAAGTTTATTGCATCATTTGCAAACTTTAATGAACATATCTTGATAGACAATTTCATAGCGAATCCAGTCAGGTTCACGAACAATAAATGATTTTTTTTTTTATTTGTCATATTGGTTTCATTAGTATCTGTTTGTATTTGAACACATTAACTGCACACACACACACACCCATGTTCTGAATAGTCTTATTACTTGTGATAATATTTCCTTTTTCTTAATAATGGACTATTTTTTTAATTCTTTTCTTTATTACTTTCAACTGTTAAACAGAATGTAATTAAGTTAGGACTTTAAAAAGAAAAAAAATTATTCAATTACCTTAGCAACTTTCTATTATTTAAAGAAAAAAAAAAAAAAAAAAAAAAAAAAAAGGTTAATAAGTGTTGCAAGGATTCCTATAGAAATTCTGAACCGTCAAAATTACTCAAAGAAAAAGAAACTTCAGATTTTAAACGTTTCTTCACTAAATGTCTGTGTGAATACCAGAGGAACTTTACAATTCAAAAATTTAAGGAATAAATTTTGGAAAACGTACATCGACAATTTGTATCTTTCAGACTGCTATCTTCATCTGGGTTATTTTCACATTGTTTCAGTCATTTTTAAATTATTAATTCACAGAGTAGACTACTTAAAATAAAAAGAAATGCATGCTTATATATATATATATGTTCCAAAAGAAATAATGTGACCTATTTTTTAAATTCCGCCTGAATGGATCAAATGAGGCTGCAAATTGCATTGTTATGATGACTGGACTTATGCATTCATGACCTGAAAGTTTCATATCTTTGTTGCAGATATTGTGATATTAGTGTGAAACTAAGAAAGTAACCTCTGCGTCAGAAGCAGAGATGCGTCACTGAATTCCTGGCAAAAATGCATGAGAATGGTGGTGAATTTGTAGAAAAAAATAAATTCCAAAGCACAAAAGGTCACTCATTTTAAATGGTACTACTCCGTCTTTGTAACTCTTCAACTTTTTGAGTTAAAAAATAAGCTTTACTTTTGGAAAAACACACACACATATATCAGTGATTGTATTTTTGTTGCTTTCTAGATTAAACTGGTGTTTATAAAAAAGTGTAGAGCTATAGCTGTATGATTATAAAACTATAGACCATGCGACCTTGCTGGAATCTTGTCTTCAACAATCAGGCGATTCCATCTTTTAAGAAAGGGATGATAGGTGAATATATGCATGCATAGATCAGAGACTAAAGAATGAGGGTGGAGAGTTGTGTTTTGGTTTTAGCTGATGGCACCCAAGTTATGTATATATTTTTTTTAGTTTTGACCTCCCTACTATGTAATATTAGGTTCAATATAAAAACTGATAGAGAATTGCCTCTATAATAATAAATATGTAATCTGCATGAATTAAAATATCATATATAAGCGTATCTTACGATCGGACAATTTGTTAGTTATTTTATAAATTTCTGTACTTATACAAACATTGGCTACACATGTGCATACATGTTTTAGCAACAACTCCTTTTGAGATCCAACTTCATCAGGCCTTAAATATCAACAGTCGCTATCTATGGCCTAGAGAAGTTGGATCTTGAAAGATTTCAGCTGAAACATGCATGCACATATGTAGCCAATAATGTTTGTAAAATTATAAAAATTTATATATATATATATATATATATATATATATATAGATATATATATATAATAGAACAATCTATTTTCATAGATTAAATAGTTCAGCTCAAAATTCTGTATAGGTCGCCGAGTTCAAAAATTCTAAAGTTCCAAAAGATATACCTGAAAAAAAAAAAGAAAAAAAAAAAAAAATGAAAAGTTACTTCAGCCGAAACGTTGTGAATACAAGAATTAAGATGAGAATTGTAGTCTGAATAATTAAAATAATGCAAATGAATAAACTTATAAGAATTTTCAAACAAAATAAAATTAATATCATTCTGCCAAATTTTCATCAGCTGACGATTTTCTCCCAACCAAGAGCAGCCAGTATTAATAGTGGCCTTAGTTACAATGACTCCCCCATTAAAAGACTATTCTGTAAGCTAGAAATTGTCGTTCTCCCAAAGAAAGCTTTTAAAAACGAAGCTACAATGAAACACAATTAAAGGGAAATAACTCCGTCTAAACGATTTTTTTTTTTTTTTTTTTTTTTTTGTCCCCCAACAAAAAGATGAACCTGTAAATTTACCCTTGTCCGTTCGTCCATCTGCACTTTTCTCAACTACGCCATGGAATTTTTTAAAATTTTGCACAAACATTAAACAGGATGAGTAAAAAAGTAAGTGAACGGATTTTCCAGGAAAGCTCCGGTTGTCCCTCTATGAGTACCTTTGGGGTTAAAAATGGCTAAAATTGACACAAAGAAAATGGATGCCTTGGATTTTTATAAAACTTTCTGAAAAGTTGTAACTAACCGATTTCTATATAATTTTGTTCGTCTATAACTTCACGATAACTCTTGGGCGTGTCCTACGGGCTCTTTTAGGGCTAATAAAAACACTTCATTTCTGGGTCTATTTTACCATATTGGTCCAAAATTTTCAGTGTATGTCTATTTAGCAGTTTTGCATGGTGCTGGACTCAAATTTAAATATGTTAAGGCCTTGGAGATTTTGGGGGCTAAGGGGTAGGGGCAAATTCTGAACTTAGTCATGTCTTTTATGCCTCATTCACTGTGCACACACGGTGGACCATGCAGGCTTCACTTGTTTATAATTGGATCGTCCCATTTTATTATCCACGTAACATTTACTGTTCTTTTTATTCATATTATTTTATACTAAAACTGAATTTAAAAAAAAAAACCCTTTCTCATTGATAATTCTGCTCTCGGGGAGAAATCAACTCTAGAATTTTTTTTCGTCTTTCTTCCCCATCAAATCTTTTTGAAGGGTTCATATATTAGATCCACTGCTCTTTCTACGTCTCAAAGTCTGTTCTCTCTATCGCTCTCAAACACTTTCTCACACCTGAGGCTATTCTCCACTTCTACGAATTTATTATCAAACCATGTATGGAGTATTGTTGTCATATTTGGGCTCGTGAATCTGTGTCCCATTTTAAGGTTCTTGATAAAGTGAAGAACAATATCTGTAATTTGATTGGTCCCACACTTTCTTTTTCTCTGCAACCTCTCTCTCACAGATGTGATGTTGCTAGTCTCAGTCTTTTCTACAAATACTATGCCATGTGTTCTTCAGAATTGTCTGATCTATTCCCTGCTTCTTTTGTTCTAGCTTACTGGTCTAGTGGTCTTCATCAATTCACCGTTTTGATACCTCCTTGTAATAAACAGGACTCTACAGACAACTAAATATTTTTGTTTACTAACCAAATAGAAAAGTTACTAGTCAAACTTACATGATTTTCAGAATATGACATCTTCGTTTTCTGACAAGTATGTACATCAGAAACATTTTTCTGTATTTTTTTGTTTTTTTAATACGTGCAATTCTAAATATACAACAAATTTTATGTTGATGCTTAAAGGTATAAACATTTTAATTTCTCCATATATTTGTTAAAAAAAAAAAAAAAAAAAAAGTATATTGTTCAATTAAACTTTTATTGCTTAAATAATTTAACTTCGTTTTATGAAAAAGAAAAAAGTTGAAAAGATATTCATTCAGTAGTGAGTTTTGGAAGATTGTCGGTGAAAGAAATACGATCGCGAAAAGATAAGCGTTTCATTATTTCTAGTCACCACTTTGAAAAAAAAAGAAAAAAAAAAAAAAAAAAAAAAAAAAAAAAAAAAAAATCACTCGCAAATGTGACTGGTTCACTTGCAATATAGAGCCCTGATACAGTTTCTTATTCCAGTAACTTCTTTTCAAGACTTACAGGCTTGTAGAACTCTTTCTGCTCATGGTTTTCTTCCTACTTTATAACCTTGTTTTTTTTGTTTTTTTTAAGGCCAATAGGCATTTTTCTGTCTTTTGCGATAAAAATCTTTCGTTCTTGTTGGCTTCATGCCTTGTCTGAAGCAATTTCCATTAAAATAAGTAAAAACTTGTATCGTTATAATAGCAGAATTCGAAAATCGAATCACTGAATTTTAAGTAAAACCAGTGCTATCTACGTCATTGTCATGTCCCAGTAATGAAAATACCCAAAAATTATGAAAAACAAAGAAAGAAAATTAATTAAAGAAATTTGTAAGTTTTGCTTACATAATAAACCGGAGAGCACGCATGGGAGCAAGCGGGAGGGGTAGTTATTTTCTGCAAACTTTCAACACCTTATGCCAATTTGGGAGAAAGGAGTTATTCCCCTTGTGTTGATGCCAATTACTAGCAAACATGGCAAAAATTTTTTTAATTTTTTTTGAATCATAGAAATACTTGTTTTATGTAATATTCCAGTAATATGTAACTAATTGCGACTTAACAAGTAGATAACATTGCTTTTAATTGAAATTCACATGAAATAGTTTTTTTTTTTTTTTTTTTTTCTTATTACTTTAACAGAGTTCGGTCTTTATAGTTATAAAAAAAAAAAAAAAAGATTTTTGCTCTCGTTTAATGGAAATATTTATAAGTAGCAATGAATCCAGTCAGTTCGTCCAATCATGTTTACATCTGATGGCATCGCTTCTTTCCTTACTGTACTGCCACCTTACTGTACTGCGACGACAAGGGACGTAACCGTGATCTCTTTGCATACGTCAAAGGGGGGATAACTCTGGACTCTAAACCTTCATGGCTGACAGAAAGCGATCTACATCCATGTTTGAAATTCTGTAAAGATTCGTAAGTTCGGAATGATGCATCCGAAGAAGGCTCGAGTTTACATCGGTCGAAACCTTGTAAAAATAACTACCAAGTTCAGGATAGTACAGAATACAAATATTTTCATTTTTGTTTAGATCTTTTATATGTTAGTTTTTTGTTGTTGTTTTACCAAATTATTTCTTTCTAAATAATATTTTAAATTTAAATTCAGTTGTCATAATCATTAAGTCATTAAAATATTAATTGAACTAAATTCAATCATTATAAAACAATGTTTTTTTTTAATCTTTATAAAAATTCAGAAATTAATTTCTATTCGGTAGTTTAAATGATTCCAGATTCCTTTCAAGTTTTGAAACATGAAGTACAATTTAAAAATTTTTTTAACTATTAACATGATTAAGATGGCTGTATTTTGTTAAAGAAAACAAAAGGCTTTATGATGGATTAAATTTTGTAATTAAATTATTTTTTTAATGAGATTTTTTTTTTAACTTGTTTTATTCAATGTTGTTACATTTCTGATTTAAATAAATCGATTGATAGTAAATTAAAAATGCTTAAAGAATCAGGGAGAGGTAAGAAATACACCCTCACAAGAAATCTCAATTGTATTAGTAGAAACTAGCAGGACCTGTGAAAATTCCACAAGGGACTTATGTTGGCATTCTGTAGATATTCAGCGTAAATGCAGATGCCCTGATATTATTGTAGCTCTTTTGTTAAAAATGCAAAAGTATTTATCCAAGCTAGGTCATCGTAGCCAGGTCATAAAATATGCTTAAATGTTTTAATTCTTGCAAATTTTGTATATATTTTAGAGTTAATGTCCTATCGATTTTTATATATTATAAAGTTGCGATTTCAAAAATATCTATATGACTTGGGTTCATCAGCTTGAATGGAAACCAAATCCCAAAACATATATATATATATATTAGTTTCTTCAATTATAATCGAAACAAAAACTTATGAAGAATTCTTGATAAAAAAAAAAAAAATTACTAAAAAAAAAAGGTACCATCAGCTTAAATCAAAACCAAAACTAAGACTTATGAAGAATTCTTATTTAAAAAAAATAGATTATTGGAGTGCCATTAGCTATAATAGAAACCGAAACCAAAATTATGAATTCTTAGTAAAATTATCTATAAAAAAATTAAATGACTTGGGTGTCATCAGCTGAAATCGAAACCAAAACTTATGAAGAATTCTTGTTAAAATTATTTATGACAAGAAATGAAAGTATATAACAATTAAACGACCCGGATGTAAGCATGACACAGAAAACAACACACACGCTATCGTATTAATATATAGATTAGAATCAATTTAATAAATTAGGTACATGCAAAATGAATGCCGATGCTCAAAATGTATAAACATTTTGATCCTTCCCTTTACTTAAAAATTCAAAAATCAGGAAATTAACCAATTTTAATGAAATTTTCAGTATTTATCAAATTATGATCATGGAATATAATGAACTCATCATTTTTACTTACATCTTATTGGAAATGTATTATAAATACCTTTATTGAATTTATAGCTTTCAGTAGTAAAAAAAAAAAAAATGTATTAATTAAGGTGTTTTTTTTGTTTAATTCAATATCTTAGGACTACTTTACTAATTATCTTTGAAATATACCCAGAAAATTAATATTTATCTTTCAAAGGATTTTTACAATGAATTTATTTAACTCCAGTATTTAATTGAATAAGTTAACTCGCCATCAACTTTTTTTTTTTTTCACGTGTACAAATATTTTTATCCTTTTGCAAATTAACTTTCAAATACAATCAGAAAGTAATTTAAACCTACAAAAAAAAAAAAAATTGTGATAAATCTTTAATCCCCCATTTTTGCACATACCTAATAATAAATGTATGACAAATTATGCTAATTTTTTCTTTTTAAATCCAACATGTTGAATGTAATGAAAAGATTAAATGTGTTCAACATGAACGCATTATTATCATCATCTAAATATTAATTTACTTGTCTGGTGTCAAAAAAAAAAAAAAAAAAAAAAAAAAGAAAACGGCATAAGTAACCTTGTAAAATTCCAAACCGGTGTGTTTCCTCGTAGTGTTCCTTGTGAACGCATCCACTGCGGTGTAAATGGGGAGAGGGGAAAGGATTGGTTCGTTGATTGTTTTACGGCATATCAACCCTTTTCAGGTTATTTAATGCCAAATCCAAAGATTTTGAAGAAACATTTTTTAATAGAATATATTTGTTGTTTTCAAGTCGGTTTCTATTTAACCCATAGTTGGGACCTTAACATGTACGACTACTCCGGGTCAGAGTGGATCTGGGAGCAATGGCAATTAAAAGGTGGCTTCACACTCCCCAAAGCCCACAAGCTAGGGCCTCAACACTGGATATAGTTTAAGGTCATATCCAGGACCGAGGGGAAAGGAGGAATTTAATAGAGAGAAAAGATGTTGCAACTTCCATTGAAGCTAAGCGATTTTGGCAGTGGACTCACCGGAAAAAATATAGGAATGTGCCATTGTCGAGGAACTGTAGAGGTAATAGGCCTATAACAAACCTCAGATAATGTGCTACGGTCTGTATGCATTACATTTGCATGTAATGTCATGATTTTTTTAATCCTATTAAGGTCAAAGTTGGAGGGGAAAAATGAGTTCATTTTATATAGATAGAAGAAAGAGATTACAAAAAGAAAAAAAAAAAAAACATCTTAGGTGACTAAATTTTTTTTTTATTATAGATTCTTTTTAAAATTTTTAAAAATGTGCAAATGAATTGACATCTGTTCCTTTATAATTTATATAAAAAAAAAAAAAATTAATCTGTTTGTTGAATTTTCATTGGAAAAAAAAAAAAAATCTAAGTTTTTAAAATCAATTTGGGCATCCATACAATGGAAATAGGTCACAGACTCCTATTAGGATATTGGAGATAAACCGTAATAACCAGATATATTCTGACACTACATTAACTAGATTATTTAGATAAAACTTTTACAGTTTTAACAAAAGGCTGCTGTGGAATTTCCACAGGTCCCGTTATTGGATTTTTTTTTATGTAGGAAAATCAGCGGTGTTGCAATTTATATCATTGTTCTGAGAGAAGTAACTTAAGAGATTTGTTCATTTTTCTTTTTTAAAATGAGAATGTGGATGTAAAAACCAACACAACTTCAAGGGATTGTTTTTCTATTTTTATTTAAAAAAAAAAACAAAAAAAAACGCAACTTCAAGGAATTCTTAGCCGATTTCAATATGGTAGCCTTCAAGTTCAATATAAACAAGTTCTTGTTGAACCGTCCCCTTAAATAATCCAAATTCTACCCAATTTACACCATTTAGTAAACTACCATCTAATATTCATTAACTCTTATCGAGGCCCAAAAGACACTCAAGGATAAGTTGTGACTACCTTGTAAAAAAAAAAATGTTAAAAAATAAATAATGCGACAATAATTTCAAAGGAATTGTAATATTTATTAAACAATTACTATTTTTAATGTAACAACGTTTATAACACTAATAACAATATCATTAAATCCCCAAGAATTGTATAAGGGAGTGATATTGTTTTCTGTAAAATAGAAAAGTTGTCATAGTTTCCTTTAATAAAAATTAATTTAAACTGTTACAGAAAAAAAAAAAAAAAGCCATTGCTGCTTTTTATTTTAATTGGAATTCTTCTTCAATAATAGTCGTATTTGCTTTTGTTAAAACATTTTTTGTTAAAGCGTATATTTTTTGCTATTATTGTTACATTAAATATAGTTGAAAAAGATTTGTCATTAAAATTGCTTGAATGTTTTGTTTAATAAAAATTACAATATCATTGCAAAAAGTTTTAGTGCCCCAAATTCTCGTATGAAGGAAAAAAAAGACAAAAAAAAAACACGAATCTCAGTAAAAAAAAAAAAAAAAGAAAAAAGCTATCTCCATCACAACAATGACAGATTGCAAGAGTGCAGAAAAGTCGAGTAAAACAGATAAAAAAAAAAATGAAAAAAAAAAATAAATCTAAGAGGGTAAGAGTCGTCTCCCTTGAACATTATCAATAAGGAAAATAATTCTTTATTCTTAGATTTATTATTTTATTTTTACTGAGAAAATACTTCATTAAAACATTCTGTAAAATCTCACAAAAGGCTAATATAGATATGAAGAAAGATCGATTTGTCTAAGGGACATAACTACTTTTATTAGTTTTTTTTTTTTCATATAATTTGAGACACTAATTTAAAAAAAAAAAAAAAAAAAGATCTTATGTTTCAAGCAAAGTTATTTTTCAACTACTTTATTTAATGTTACAAAATTTTAAAGTGTATATATATATATATATATATATATATATACACAAGTCACCACTTATCAAAACTCAAACACTCAATGGCAAGAAATAATGAAATGAATAGATTGTTAATTGAATGAGATGATTGCCAAAGGTGAATCGAATGAACACAATTTGATGATTTATGAAAGTTTATGACAAGTTTTTATTTTTATTAGATTTGAAGATGGCCATGTAGCTCCATGGAAGAAGTCCAGTGGTAACACATTTCACAAATGGAAAGTTTTTAAAAAAGAAATTCTGTTTGTGGAAATTCCCTTATATATTAGGCAAACTTGGACAGAATAGAAAGTTCTTTACAATTGTGGCAGGAAGAGGATTTTTTTTTTTTTTTTGCAGTGAATGTCTTATAAAAGAAAAAAAAAACTAGAGATAGTATTTACCTCATTTTCACCATCAGAAAACATGTTCAAAAAGCCAGTGCCCAAGATGTAGAAAACTGAGTAGCCCTGTTGATCTTCTCTGGTAGAGGTGCCTCAGGTGATGAGCCTTCTCAAACGGTGAGATGGTAAAGCCTGGGAAAGTGAACCTCGTAGGACTGAATGATATCTAGTCCTAAACATATCAAACCTTTTTAAGTCTGAATCCAATTATTTTGGTAAAAGTTTTTATGCTTCAAGTTCTTTATATCTTCAAATATTTATTCATGGTTTTTGATTTGATTTAGTTTGGTTGTTTTGCAATGGAAAATCTTTGTTTCTTTTGCAGAATATGACTGAGTTTTGCAAAGGAAAATTAAAAAAATGAATAAAACAATAAGGTTTGCTGCATTTTAGGATAAGAAGCTGATATCTCCATGCAGCCTGATTTATTGAACCAGTCAAGGAGCATAGCTGTAGCTCAGAAAACAATTTCTCTAAAGGGACATAACTCGGTCTTACATTTGAGAGTGTTTATTATGTTGCAGTTTCAATATCAAAATTAAAAGTATATAAATATTTAAAAAAAAAAAAAAAAATCAAACAAACGATTTCAGATTTCATTAGTGATAACAAGAACAGGTTAATTAAGATTTCAAGGAAATTAAAAAAAAAAAAAAGAAAAAAGAAAAAAAAGAAAAAAGAAAAAAAAGAAAAGCAGTTCGACATTATTTAAAATCAAATTATTATTGTTGTGGTTGCAAGGTTGAATAATTAGTAAGGAAATACAATGAAGACGCAAACAACAAGATAACGCAATAATAAGTGTATTAAAGAAAAGGTATATTTACAATATGTACAAATGACGGTGTCGAGTCAGAGAGTCTTGATGGGAGGACATGTACGCTCTTCGGCGTCACTTCCGGTGGCATTTGAGTAAGACACACCAAGGCCAACCTAGGCTTGCCATTTATAGTGTTATGTTATTCGCATATGCAAATAAGTGGTTGCCACCACAACAATTATATAAAAACATAACTGTCTTATTTTGTTGCTTCTCCATAGTTATGCCTAGACTGAATATGAATGCCATTTAAAAAATATGAGGGTTACTCCAAACCTACAGCCCTCTATTTTTACTTCACTTTATTTATTTTTTTTTTAACTCAAAAAGTTGAAGAGCTATGAAGCTATTAAAACATGTGCCATTTTGTACCCCATAACTTATTTTTCTACATAGTCACCACCATTCTCAAACTTTTGCCAGGAATTCAATGATGCATCTCTGCTTCTGACACATTCCTAACAAGGGTTACTTTCTCAGAATCTCACACCATCAATATCTGCAACAGAGAGATTAAACTTTCAGGTCATGAATGCAAAAGTTCAGTCATCATAAGAATGCAATTTGTATTTCTCTCTAATCCATTTGGGCAAAAAAATTGGAGGCATTACTTTTGGAGCACCCCTTGTAGCAAGAAACCTTAACGTTGTACTAATAAAAACCATTCAGTAAAATTTATGTAAATTCATCCAGTATTTTTTTTTTTTTATAGAAATCCAACAAGAAATATTGCCATCATTATCCAAATATTCAAAGAACGATACTTTTTTTTTTTTTTTTTTTTAGTGTTTGACTCCATTTAAATTGATTTCTCTTGACAATTAATTAGAGCTAAATGTTGAATTTATTTAAAAATATAACGAATGAAAGTGTGTAAATTTTCGTGAATGATTTTTATTACATCCATATTCGATCAATTTGTAAGCATGGAGAAGCACCATAGCATTTTTTTATTCACCCCCCCCCCAAAAAAAAAAATCATTGATATTTTCATGTTAACTCCAGATGAATTTCAAGATGCTGGTTGAAGATATTTCAAGATCGTTTTACGCTGAGTGAAGCATTATGGTCATGCATTCCCCCCCCCCACTAACGTTTACCACTGCTGAAATTTTATATTTCTAATAATTTATTACTTTTTAAATATGGAAATACATAAAAATTATTCATGATCATCTTGAAATATCTCAAATCAGCCTGCAAACCAGTAAGAAATTTTTTTTTTTTTTTTTTTAAATTCAGATTTATTTTTCATTAAAAAAATTATGTAATGGTTTTATGCATTAGTGATTTTGAAATAATGCCGATCAAAATTTTCTTAGGATTCCACCGAGATTAATATCAATCCAGAAAGATTACTGTTGCCATCTTTTTTGTAATTCAGTTATCTGCCCCTGAAATTGGTTTAGAAAATTATGCACAAAAATCAATAAAATGCAACCAAAAACAAAAAAAAAAATAACTTGATAAAAACTCAAATAAGCTCCGTAAAAATAAAACGGGATGAAAACACTAAAAGCAACAGAACACTGATAACAGAACTCAAAACTCAACCGATTTCACAACACCTAACGGTACTTACATGCAATGGGATTGTAGTAAACTTTTGTTTGTATCTAACAGGACGCTAGAATAAAATAAAGTAAAAACAAGTTCGTTTGTTTTTTTTTTTGCTAAATGAAAATATAGCGTTTTATTTAAAAAAGTAAAATGTAAACAAAAATGTTTAAATTAAAAATAAGGACATTGCGGTTTGTTTGCAGAAGTAGGAGTTGAATTACAAGTAAAATATATGAGAAAAATTGTGTGCATGTCTGTTTGGCTGACACTAAAAAATGACAAATCAATAGGATAACTTGAATATGTCAGTTCACATTACATTTAAACTTTGTTAGTACAGTCAGAAAAGTAGGAAACAGGGAAGGAATTCCAAAGTCTAGCAGTCTGAGAGAAGAAACTATTAGAGTAGAAGGATCTAGGGATCCCAACAGAGAAGAGGTGGGATTTTGCTGCTTATCAGGTTAGTCAGGGGTGTATACACCAAGGGAGCACAAGTGCTATAAGTTTCACTTTATTAAAGTACTTGCAAAACAGACACAGGATGGCAAAATTGCGGGGATGAGACAGGGGTTGGAGCTTAGTAGATAGTGCGGGACCTTTTAGATTTGAGACTCTTTTTGGCCGTGCCTAAAAGAGAGATATATAATAATGCACCAGTCCAGATGTGGAAACAATACTTCGTATATAGGCAAATGGTGGATTTGTCGAGAAATAGATTGAGTAAATCATTAATTTTTATGAAATTTTATTTTAACTTTTATCCTTTCCCATCGACAAATCGTGTTTCGGTTTGGTAGTTTTATGGCATATCAACCCTTTTTTCAGCTCATTTAATGATTGTAATGATTCTGAACACGAATGAAACCCAGTTAATAAGGCTTAATTCATTTAGAATCACAGATATGCATGTTGAAATAGAAGAATGAAAATTGTTAAGATTTTATACAAAGTAACAATGTTAATATGACTTTCACTCCGAGTGGAAAGAGTTCAGGGTTGGTTGTTTTTATTTTACGGCATATCAACCCTTTTCAGGTTATTTAATGTCGAATCCAGTTATTTTGAAGAAATTTTTTTTAATAGAATATTTGTTTTTTGTTTTTTTTAAATCGGTTTCTATTTAACCCATAGTTGGGACCCTAACAGGTACTACCATTCCGGGTCAGAGTGGACCTGGGACTGGGATCAATGGCAATTAAGGGGTGGCTCCACACTCCCCAAAGCCCGCAAGCTGGGGCCTCACTATCGGATATAGTTTAAGGTCATATCTAGGACAAAGAGTTCAGGGAGGAGTTATGAAAGGATATACAAAGGTTCAAGTTCAAGCATCTGTGTTTCTTAGATGATAGTGATAGGCATGTTTTCTAAGGATGAGTTCCGATAGGTTCTTGTAGAGTGTTGTATCAGCCTGTAAGGTTTCACAAGATTCTTCAGAGACACCCAATTTTGGGGCAAGTTGATGCAGCAACACAAACTTCCAACTGGAAGGAAGGAAACAAACAAAATTGAGGGTTGCACTCTAGTTAATTCAACTTTGTCGGCGAAGAATTCATACTTAGATGACTGCTACATTTCATCAGGACCAGATCTAGATTCAAAAGCCAAGTGGGAAGAGAGGTACAAGATATTGATTTATTATTATACTGGAATATTCGCTCGTGAGGTGTAGCGTTAATGGCAGTACACAGTAATAAACGAATGGAATGCAAGGCATCGCGCGCAAAACGAGAAATCAGCAGTCTTCACGATTTCAATGCCAGCGATATTTTCCATAACGCGGCATTTAGTTGTTCTACCTGGCCATTTTCCTGCAGGTTATAGGCGGCTGTGCGACTCATTGCTATTCCCTTTCTATGCAAAAAATCTGTTAGTTCTGTTGAAAGGAATAATGGACTTCTGTCAGAGTGAATAAAGAGAATTGCATGCCAAACAGCGAAAATAGTTGACAGAAACAATTCATGACCGTTTGTGAAGACATATCTTGACAAGGAAAGGCAAAGAAGAAGTTTGGATATTCGTTGATAATTGTTAATAGATATTTGGTTTGACTATGCAAGGGACGTCAAAAGTTAACACTCGAGTGTTCAAATGGTTGTATCACTTCGACAAGCTTAAAATTAGTGGGATGAAAAAAAAAAAAAATAAATAAATAAAAATAAATTGTAGTTGTATTCTGCACAGACAGAACAGTTCCCAGTGGTTCATCGAACATCCTTGATAGAATAAGAGAGGTTAGCAGACGTACAAAATGAGAAATTTGTGTGATGCCTGGATGACATAATAAAACATGTAGGTCGTGTAGACTGGTTGAATTAGTTGAGGAGCAAACCGCTTGAGAAAGTGTGTATGTGCGGCTGCATTATCTTTCTCTGGATGGTATACAGGGTGAGCCCCCCCCCCCTCCAAAAAAAAAAAAACAGGATATTCAATTGTTTTTCTGAGCATTTTACAGTCAGCAGAGAAAAAATAGGCCAAAGATCCTAGTGTTTTGATGTGATGTTTTGAATATAATAAACTAGTTATGACCAAAGTTTCATTTCATTCGGACAAAACACTAAGAAACGGGGCCTAATTAGAGTTGGGGCCCGTTTTTTGGGTCACCCTGTAGTTCAAATTACAGATTCTTTATGTTAAGAATAAGTAGGTTTGAAAACACTTTTTTTAAAGACCGTGTCAAGCTGGCCTTACGGTTATCGTACTGGACTCGCCGTCTTAAGGTTTTGATTTCGATCTCAGCTCGGGTATTTTCTTTTTACTTACAAAAAGTTAACTGTTTAGAAAAAAATATAATACTCACATGCACATGTTTCAGTTTCTGTATGAATTAAATTTACTGTTGGGACGATTAATCGGAATCGGAATTAGGTATCATAACACTAAGAAACGGGGCCTAATTAGAGTTGGGGCCCGTTTGTTTGGGGTCACCCTGTATTACATCAAATGTAATAAACGCTGATAGTTCAATTCTCATTCTTTTTATTTTGTTTCAAGTCACACATTAGTCTGTAATGAATTTAAAGGCGGAATTGATAAGTGACATCATTTACGCATTGCTTCGATGATCGAATGTGCTTTTTGACCGAAAAGTAATGTTGGTCGCTGACTGAAAGAAATTGGGGGGGGGGGGGAAGCAACTGGGTGGCCGTTATGATTGAGTGGCACACAGGGCAACATACAAAGTGTCAGTTTCTGTGATAAGGGATATGTTCGGATCAATTGTCGTAAGTGAGGTGTGCTAGAGTTTTCTTTTGAGGTTGGTGTAATATGCTAAGCAAGATTCAGGTAGAGGGAAGACCTGGTTCCGTGCTAGCCGTCGAATTTTACCTGAGAAACGAGGAATCCAATGAGCATAAAATGAAAACATTCCAACGAGCTGTTGTTGTGATTTAGCATCTTGTGGTGGAGGTAGATATCTCAAAGCACAGAAGCATTCAGGATCTGGTTTTACAATTCCAAACGACACTTCATACCCTAAAAGGGTGACTCTTTCAGTTCGCATAATGCTCTTATTCTAATTGAAACTTACGCCATACTTCCTATCAACAACTAAGAAATGATTAAGGTTTTCATCATGTTACATCATATTACAGCCACATATAATAATGTTCCTATTTACAATGCCTCCCCACGGGGCAGAGTTAGACACCAGGGTCGTTTTTTAACGTGGAGAAAAAGGAATAAAAATAAAAATTGTCTCAGTCGTGAAGGATTTCTCCTCCACTGACAGAACAAGAAATTGAAATGCAGCATCTGAAGAACAGATACTACACTTTGATCTTGACCTATATCTACATCTGCAAAAGTGTTGGCAACTTTCCCGCGTTTTATTACATTGTCTATTGATCGTTGGAAACATGATACACTGTTTGTTATGCCAATTGGAATACAGCAGAATTGATATAGATTTTCATAGTCTTCAAAAGCTGTGACTTTCTTCTTTTCTTGTATTGGTATTTGATGATACGTATTCTGCAAGTCCGGGGTAGTAAAAACGGAATAGCAATCTAT
This sequence comes from Euprymna scolopes, assembly GCF_053919585.1. NCBI lineage: Eukaryota > Metazoa > Mollusca > Cephalopoda > Sepiida > Sepiolidae > Euprymna > Euprymna scolopes. The sequence goes on from NC_136505.1 coordinate 91,307,741, forward strand.
TTTTTGGAGACTAGTTCATCAATTCTTGGCAAAGGGTAAGCATCAAGGTACATGAACCGGTTGATGGTTCGACTATAGTTGATGACAAGACGCTTCTTGTGTCGATCGTTAGTGATTACTAGGACCTGTGCTCTCTAGGGTGAACGAGAGGGTTTGGTAACACTGTCTTTTAAAAAGGTCATGAATTGTATAAACTGCCGATTGATTGGTGAGAGTTTTCTGGATTTTGTAGCAATAGGTTTGCAACCATGCGATAAATGTTCAAGTGGAGAAACAAGACCATGACGGTGTATACAGAGAAGGAATCTTCGTGACCCCCAAAAGGCATTTCTACTATTGAGTGTAGCTTGAGAAAGTTGCGGCCAAATAAGAGCAAAGAGAAAGGACTGAAAATTTGAAACGCGGGTAGGTTAACCCTTTATATGCAAATGTCGCAGACCAGTGACCTAATGTACTCCTTGATAAGGCTGAGGATGCCATTATTATTTTTCTGCGAGAAGTTTGTGTCAGCCAGTTGTATTTATGGATGATGTTTGATGGTATATATAGCTTTCTGAGCTACAAGTATCCACCAGAGCCTCCAGGATTATTCCGTTCACTGAAAGTTTAATTATGGCTTTCGACAGGCAATCGAGTGATGCAGCGGTTACAACGGATGCAGTTGATGATTTACAAGCAGAAGGAGAGCCATTTGATTGGCAAACTAGTTGGAAACATCCCAACTTGCTGCAGCTTCTATAGACCGCAACACGGGTGGGACATTTAATTTGTGGATGTTGTTGATTACAGCAGAAGAAACATTTTTCCCCTGCTGCAGCTGAAACATTTTCAGAAATACGAGAAACTTCACAAGTCGCTGATGGTTTTGGCCGTGGCACCACATGGTGTGAGGTTGATATAAGATTTGTTTCTAGACCGTTTTGAGAACAAACTAATCAGAAGCGTCTTTCAAATTGAGTGTCATTGCTGAATTGTAAGAGAGTGAATGCGTGTTACGAGGGCATCACAAACTGCTTGGTCGCAATATTCTTCGGCCATTACTGCCTTGAAGCGACAATCCACAGTAAGTGAATCTAGCTTCTGCAAAAAATAATCAATCGTTTCACCAAGTACCTGCCTAGAGGTTGCCAAAAGATGTCTAGAATGGACAATGTTAGAGGGCTTTACAAAAAGAGACTGGAGTTTAACGATGGCCGATTCATAGTCACAATTTGCTATTAATTTGTGCATTGGATGGGAGATCTAATTGGTAAGAAAGTCTAGTTTGCTAGTAGGTGGACAGTCGGTTGACCTCAGGAATTTGTTGAATGTACACAGCCAATGTGTCCAATGGTCTGCAGAATCAGGGGCTGCAAAGTTACCATCAGAATGCTGTGGCTTCAGAAATTGGTCCATTTTGGATTAGATTCCAGATATGAAATGATTCGGAACAAGGAAAGCGAATGATTACCAGTTAAGACTTTTTTCATCTAGAATCACAGGTATGCATACGAAAATATAAGAATGAAAAAGTGCTACGGTTTTTCACAAAGTAACAAGTAATGTTGTCTTAAGGAGAACGGCTTCCCATTACCCTGGAAAATCTCATCAGTATGCCCTGTATTTAAGAATTCAGGTGATCGCTCATCCCCCTCTCAGTACAGGCCAATAAGTCTCCTGTGCCTCATGAGTAAGTTGCTGGAATCTGTTAAATAGAAAAGTAATCAACCATCTCAGCAGAAATAACCTTCTTAGTGACATACAATATGGTTTCCGTTCTGCTAGATCTACAGCAGATGTGCTTACAGTTATATCTCATAGGATTGGCGAATCTCTCGACGAAGGCAACCTTTCTAAGGCAATTGCTCTTGACATATCAAGTTTTGACAAGCTTCTGGTCTTGACCTTTACTCCTGATCTTAAATGGAACACGTACATCAAATCTGTTGTCAAGGCAGCTGGAAAAATCGTGGGATCCTATTGATCCAGTAGATCGATCCATACTGATGCAATTCTCTATATAAGAGCCAGCTATGTCCAAGGATGGAGTACTGTTGCCACATCTGGGCAGGAGCTGCTAGAAAGGACTTGTCCTGCCTTGATAGAGTTCAAAATAGACTTTGTAGCCTCGTAGAAGATGTCCTTTTCTCTTCGCTGCAACCTCTATCTCACAGAAGAAATGCTGCAAGTTTGTCTCTGCTTTATCATTATTTTCATGGAAAGTGTTCAACTGAGCTTCAGTCTATGGTCCCCCCTCGCCAAACTTTCACAAGAAATACTCATCTAGCTGAAAACACTATCACTAATTCCCCCCCACTCTTTATCTGTACCTAAACAGATTCCATGAACAAAGCTTCTTTCTTAGAAGTGCACGCCTGTGGAATTGTCTTCCGTTTTCCTGCTTTCCAGCTGACTACAATATGGTCGTCTTCAAGTCCAACGTAAACAAGTTTTTGATGAGCCGTTCCATATAAGTTAACAAATTTACTGAATTTCCATTACTAACAATTACAATATTATCCAATTGACTACTGTACACTCTTAACCCTTATCCTCAAGTGGTATCTTGGCCTTGATAAATAATTATGCCTATGTAAAAAAAAAAAAGAAACAATACTAATATGACAATGATGAATCCAGTAAAAGTTTTATGCTTCAAATTTTTTTTGTTATCTTTAAATATTTATTTACGGCGTTTGGTTTGGTTGTGTTATAGAGGAAAGTTGGTGCTTGTAGTTTTGGATTTGCAGGACATGATTGAGTTTTTCAAAGGGAGAGGACAAAAAAAAAAAATCAAAAAAATCAATGTTTGGTGTATTCTTTTGTCAATAAGCTGGTATCTTCAGACACCTTGCCCTGGAAAAAATATTAACTCTTCCAATCCTGCACGGCCGAAATATCGGCCGTAGCAACATAGCTAAAAGATGTCAGTTGCTATTTTGGCCTTCTACGTTATCAAATAATTTTGCTAATCATCTATTGACTTTTTGGCTAATTAATGCGTAATTGGGTTACTGTACACAATTGTTATAAACGTTTTTATTTTTTTTGTTTTTTTACGCAAGTGAAGCCAACATATTTTGCTTGTAAATGTGGGTACCAAAATTTGTAAACCATTTTAAACCAAAAAAAAGCAAAGGATTATATATTTTTTTTTGGACGGAATCACAACAGAACTTTTTCTGCTGGAGCTCTGCCAAATTTTGCGGGTCTGCTGACACCATTTAATCTCCAATACCCAAATCAGGATGCAATTCAGGATCATCATCCTCAATCAGTTAAAAAATTATTAATGAATACACAACAAATATTGACCCAACGCGTTACAGGTGGTTCAATATTTCATTTATATTCATTAAAACTTAATCCAAAGAAACATGATAAATTGTTTTTTTTTAAATCTATTTTAAAATTGATAGCATTTGAAGTAAACTGTGATAGCAGCCACTTAAAAACATGATTAGCCAATCAAAACAAGTCCCTTATTAAATATGTAGTAGTAGTAGTAGTAGTGAAAAGTTGAAAACGCAAAAAAAAAACAAAAAAAAAAAAAAAACTAATTGTAATTAACAATTCTCGAAAAAACACGAATCTCATCAATCGTGTAACATAACACAAATGATGCCAAATTATCTCCAAACATTTGTCCATGGAAAAAATTTAATTTGCAAAAGTGAAAAGAAAGTGAACATTTGTCATTACACAAAAATAACAAGGTTCTATCTTGTAGAGGAATGCTTTGGGTTCCAATACTCAAAACCGTTATTTTAATTTATCATCGGTTAAGCCATTTTTTCCATGTCGTCACTTAGCAACAAGGATAGAACAACGGGCCATGAAAATTCTACTGTGGGTAAGTTGATAGCGTTTTTTTTTTTTTTTTTTTGAATGACGTGGTCTGTAGGTTCAAACTTCGCACATAAATTTCTTAATTATTTTTTATCAGCTGCAAAAAATTTTATAAAACTTGGAAAATTTACGTTTTTTTTTTTTTGCATGACGTGATCTATTAGGTTCAAACCCCTACACGAAATTTCTTACTGTTTTCTTTTTTATAAAATTATTTTATATAAACTTTTTTCCAGTTAACAAAAAAATATTAGGTTCTCTAGAGTGCAATGTAGAATAACATCTTTTGAACTAAATTACTTCATGGAGGCATGTGAAGCTTCCTCCCGGGCGATTTAACGGATTTCGATGACCATAAAAATATAGGAGTGTGAAATATTCGTTGATCATTATTCAATCCCAGGCAACATCGGGTCTCCCTGCTAGTATTAAATACTTCCCGTTTTGGGTAAAAATAGGTTACCAAATAGATGTTCAAGAAAGTTTTATACAAATTTTTATTTTAAGTAATTTTACCAAAAAAAAAAAAAAAAAAAAAAAAAAAAAAAAATTTCAATTTTTTTTTTTTTTTAAATGTTTCAGCGCTTTTCATTTTTAGTCCTATTTTTATCTTTAAAGTTATCTTTATCTAATAAAGTTATTTTGTTGAGACCTACATAGTATTTCAGCAGACATCAATATCTGATTTTGCCTATCCAGTTTGTCTTTTTTCCTTCCAGCAAGTTTTTAATGATGTAATGTTATATTTGGCTTCAACTGGCCGGGGGGGGGGGAGTTAATATTAGGAAGATTGTTACAATGGCAACAATTTTAAATCTTTATAAATAAAACAGATGTATGTATGTGTGTAAATATTTAATCGATACTCTGAAATTAACAGGAAATACTAATCATACACCAACGATGGTTTTATAACTAGTAATTTTTTTTGTTACAGAAGTTAGCAAGTTAAAATGCAAACAGTTCATTTCAACATGCAGACATTTCTATTAGTTTGCGCATGAATAAATTCAATCAAAGCTAAAAGTGGTGTAATTTTATAACTTATCTATTGTGTTAGCTCAAACAGTACCGAATGTGGCTGGAGCTCTAAATATTTTGGTTTCGATTCCAGCTGATGGCACCCAACTTATTTTATCTATATATATATATATATATATATATATATATAAGTGAGCGCCTCTGTCACCTTTTCAATGTCTTGAAAGCATGACTGTGGCATCGGTGAATGTGTAAACTCTGGCCAGCGTTCTGCAAATGACTGAACTTGCCTTCCCACTTCTCAGGATGTAGAGCAGAGGGACAGAGGAAGCCCTGACAGATCAACTGGGAGATAACAATGGGTTTCGAGCGCTTTCCATTCACTTGCACCACGGATGTCGGCGCGCGGTACAAAATAGCGATCCATTAGCGGAAGTCTCATTTAAAACTGGCAATCTTTAGAACAGATGCCATGAAGTGATGGTTGACCCTATCAAAAGCTTTGTACTGATCCAAATTGATCAGCGCGACTCAAGCTTATTTGTACAAAATACGATTCGATTGAAAAAAGGCTCGTGAATTTTTATTGGGGTGGGGGTCACCTTGATATGAAGTGGTTTGTGTAGGTGGTTAGACACAAATATGAAGAAATAATTGGATGAAAACAATTAAAATATAAATCAACAATATAAAATAATTTATTAACAATTTACAACTGGGAGAATTATTGTGAAATGAGAAGTTTTAACTGTCTGTTTTTAAGTCGATATTGGTAAGCACCCTCAATTGAATCTGCCTGGTCTGTTAATCTAAAGGTAGATAACTCATGTGTCAAAATGTCTTGTCAAGGATACAAGAGTTATTTCTCTTATAATATTATTTCTTAGATGAACTGGTTATCCATCTAATAAATATCTTTATTTTACTTTGTTTTTATTATTAAATTACTTGTAATCTAAAGTTACTTAAGATTATTGTTATTAAAATAAGACAATAAGAATTAATTTTTCAGGACTGATACAGCTTTTGAACGAGACAAAATAGACTTTTTGTTCAGTTTTTTCTGACTCTTTACATGACCAACCAAGGAGATATTCAATCAAAAGGTGATAAAAGCAGACAATTTAACTCATAAATTGATTAAATCATGAACGGAGAAAGAAAAAAAAAATGGGGGGGGGGAATGGGGGGGAGAAATAATGATTAGTCAACAAATAACCATTACCAAGGGCAATAAAATTATAAGAGGCGTTTCAAAAGTAATTCCTAGTTTTTGTATTCCGCCTGGATGGATCAGAAGATTGCACGGTTTTGATGACTGAACTTGTGCATTTATGACTTAAAAGTTTTAACTATCTGTTGCAGATATTGACTGTAAGATTCTTAAAAAAAAAAAAAAAAAAAAAAAAAAAAAAGCAACCTCTGTCAAAAGCAGATGCATCGTTGAATTCCTGATAAAAGAATATTAGGAATGTTGGTGACTATGTAGAAAAATAAATTCTGGAGTACAAAGGCTCGCTCATTTTAATGGTACCACTCCCATTTTTGTTACTCTTAAAGTTAAAAAGATAAGAGGCTTTATTTTTGAAATAACCCTTGTATCACAAAGTGTGCTCGGAACGCCCATCACTGGCAAAAATGTATTAAAAAAAAAAAAAAAAAAAAAAAAAAAATAGGAAGCTTTACTTTTGGGACGACCCTCGTAGCTTAGGTTCAGTTTAGAGTTACAGTAAAAAAAAAAAAAAAAAAAAAAAGTTTGGATTTTTGTCCGATTCAAAAGAAATCAAAATCAAAGTCAGAGATAAAAAAAAAGAAAAAATTTTTTATGTTTGATTAAGAAAAAAAGTTAAGTAATCACTAAAACGAAAAGAAAAAAAACCCCGTCTCATTCGTCTTAAAAAAGAACGAAAGAAGCAGCTTTAATAGTCTACTGACAATTTAATGGGCATATTATTTTGTCTGAATAAACGGCTGAAATGTAGTCTTTTTTTTTCTCTTGAGTTTGAAACCGATTTACAAGGTCATGATGACCTCTTCAGACAATTACAGAAAATGGTTACGGTTTTGGGCTTTTTTTCTTTTTTTTAAATTTTATTTATTTTTTTTTTTTAATTTTACAAATTATAATCCCACCACTTTTCGGCAAGCGTGTTATTTAATACTGGAGAAAACAATACCTAGCATAATAATTAAAAAAAAAAAAAGTCTTAACTAAAAATAGTTTCTCCATCTATAAGATTTGCAATATTTGAAATGGTTTAAATCCAACAATGCAATTTTTTTTTTAACAAATGTATTTATTTATTTATTTAAAATCAACCAAATTTCGACGTTATACGTCCTCATCTATGTAAATAAAACAATATATGTATGTGTTTAACCTATAAACTCTTAAACTACTAGTCCCATAGTACTGAAATCGACAATAAATAGTAATCATAGAAAAAGGATGGTTTATAACGAGTAAAATCTTTGTTTGGATGGATGAATAACGCATACAGTCGGCAAGTTAAAATGCTGCAAAATGTTCATTTTAATTTGCTGACATTTTTATTAGTTTTACGCAAATGCAATCATTCGCTAGAATTGGTTTCAATTTAAATCTTACCTGTTAGGTGAGCTCTAACTGTAAGGACTGCAACTGTAGTGGTTTCAATTATAGCTGATAGCGTTAGTCTTGTTTTAATTTTTGAAATCAGTAATAATATATAAATAATATTCAATAAAGTGTTCTGTAATAATAAATACAAAATCTGGATGAATTAAAATATATTAAAGCGTATTTTACGACCAGCAAGGTCGGGCACACCCTGCTAGTTAGGAATAAAGAAAAAAACATTTTCTTTTTATTACTTAAGACAAATTACTAGGGAAACTGGGGGGTTCATGCCTATTCAAAACAAAGTCAATCATTTCTCTTAATGGCTCAAATTAATTTACTAAAATAAAAAGCAAAATAAAACTAGAATACAAAGTTTGTGAATTTTTGAGATGAGGATTAATCATTTGTATTATTCAGATTACTGTTCTCATCTTGAGTGTCATTTTCACTACGTTTTGGCCGATGTAACCTCTGACCTTCAGGTGTAGCTTGTCGAACTCTGGTAATACGCATAGAATTTAAAATGAAACCCTTTATTTAATCCACAGGGATAGCATACTCTAGTTCCGACAGCTATGAGCAGGTAAAATTATGAAGTAATTTGCAATTGTATTCTTAGAATCGTCTGCACTAAGGACTGAACCTTCAATCTCCAGAAGAGTGTCCACTTACAACTGAATTTTCCTGAGTACTTTATCTGCCAAACTTTCGCAAAAAAAAAAAAAAAAAATACTCGTTTATCTGAAACCACTATCAATAATTTTCCCCACTCTTTATCTGTGCCTAAGCGTAGATTCCATGAACAAAGTTTATTTCTTAGAAATGCACGCCTGTGGATCTCTTCCGTTTCCCTGATTTTCAGCTGACTACAATATGATTGTAAACAAGTTCTTGATGAGCCGCCCCCTTCGGTAATCCAATTTACCAAAATTCCACTAACGATTACTACGATTGTCCCATTGTGAGGATGTGGTCAAAGAGGTATATGCAGGAGGGAACACTTAGGTAGGGATAAAATACTATTTGTTTATTTTTCAATAAAGATGAAAGTGGAGAAAAAAAAGTGTCTTCATAAAGGAGTACATAAGGGTAATGGCAGCTAAGTTGTTAATGAGACACAGACTGCACACTTGAGTGTATAAAGTTCATTGACATCAACTAAAAAAAAAAAATAAAATAAAATTTTTTTTTTTTTTTACATTACCTTTGAAGCCAAATGTACTTTCATGTGCATATATATATATATATATATATATATATATTACATAGAAAAATGCGAGCATGAAAAGTAATATGGTTAAGATTAAACTTAGAAAAGTAAAAATCTAGTTGTTAAAACTGGAAAAGAAAAGGACAAGACATTCTAGTAAAAAATATAATAAATTTAGAACTTGAAATATTGCAGCATTAAGAATTTATATATAATGTTAAATTGAAAATTTTTTTTTTTTAATTAATGCTGCAATATTCTAAATTATAAATTTATATTTTTTACTAGAATATCTTGTTTTTCTTTTCCAGTTTTAACTAGTTCTTTTACTTTTCTAAGCTTAATCTTAACCATATTACTTTTCATGCTCGCATTTTTCTATGTAATCCATGCTTTGCTTTGAGATATTTACTTTTTGCGTTCAATATCATACACATTGTCAACAATCCATAAAAAAATTACCAAATTGATTAAATAAAAAAAAATCAATAAATGACGTAATTAAGTAAATAAACAGACAGAATGGACAAAAGAGAGAAACAGAATTAACAGGTGACTTCATAAGTGAAAGATTATCAGCTCTAGCATGGCAAAGAAAATCACTTTTGTTATATAACCCAAATAAAATGGCATGCGAGCAACATTCCCGCTATGATTTATGAAAGTACCGACGATGAAAAAGTTGCTTTGGTAACTAACAGCCGATCAGAAGAAACCGTCTCGCATTCCTTACTAATTCTGAGGACTGAAACATCAGTAATTTTATTATAACTTTTAATGAACAAAACTTGAATTTTTTAATTCAAAATATAGCTGAGAAGGTGACCTATAAACTGTAAAAATTGTTTGAAATTTGGTTGCAAGATGAGTGAGCAGTGAAGCTTTAAAGCAGTTCTACACGAGTAAAACTAACAACTATATATTCAAACAGTAGTGTTCGAGATATATATATACACACACACACACACACACACACACACACCCACACACACACACACACAGGGAGATCCGACGTTGTCCAGGATTGAATGAGGATAAACAAATGTTCTACCCTCCTATACTTTTATGGTCATTAGAATCGGTGAAATCGTCCACCTTTTAGGGAAATCGATTGACTGCTTGCTCTAGTAGCCCCCCCCCATCTCCACCCACAGTCCAAAGTACATTGTAGTCTACATTGAACTGTAGAAAATCTGTTGATTTTATAGAATTATCTGTAAATAATGGCTTCATTTAAAATGCAAAAGTTAAGTACCATTGTGCAATTGCACTTTTAAAAAGAAACACGCATTTGGAATGCGCCTCTGTCTTATAGAAAAATCCACAGTTGGTTTTCAAGGCTAGACCCTTCTGCTTATAATGATAAAACTTCTCAAATGCACTTCCGATGTTAGGTTGTCTAAAAGTGTTAACTTTGGTTAAAATAAGATTTCCTCTTTCTTTTTTAATCAAATTGCTTTAATTATCAATTTGATGCTTATCAGAGGCATTCCAATACAAAACCTACTTAAGAACACTGCCAGACACATCAAGTACTTTCATGTAAAATTTAAAACATCGGCCCAGTCATTTCCGAACCCATACAGAATGAACTCACAGGAAGTTTCTTTATATAATAGTAGAGAGAAGATAGATCATTTTTTAAGGGGTGGGGACAAGTTCAATGCTATATAAACCATTAAAAGCAGCTCCCAAATCAATACTCATATCATTATAAACTTTTATGGTGATAGATGATTGTAGCTAAGTGGTTAATGATATAGACAGTAAATCTGGGTGTGCCAAGCTGGAATCCTGTTCTTCAATGATAAACTCACACTTGACCTTGTGTCTAACCTCCTGGGGTGAAGATAAATAAAATGAACGAGTACACAGGATTTACAACAACAAGAGGTTGCAACTTACAATGATTTTTTTTTTTTTTCCTATTCATGACACCTAAAACTGATAATTCTATCTGGAATTGCATTTCCTCTATTTAGAAAGAAGGGATATACAAAGGAGGTGGTGGATGGGGGGGGGTGCTAAATGCTAGCTTTGGAGAGCAGAGTGTACATCCATAACCACCACCACCCAAACTCAGTGGATTCTTAGAAAACAAACTATTCCACAACATCATTTGGATAAAAAAAAAAAAAAAAAAAAAAAAAACCCCGGATAGAATTCTCCTTGATCCCAGATTTCTTATCTGATATATCCTCTCGCCCCTCTCCGTTTCCAGCAAACTTTTTCCACGCTGGGAAGAAAAATAAAACCCTGTTCGGTCACCTTGAGTGAAAATCCTAGTTGGTTGTTTTGTTATTTTGTTTTACGGCACATCAACCCTTTTTAGGTTATTTAATGCCGAATCCAGCGATTTTGAAGAATTTTTTTTTTAATAGAATATATTTTTTCAAGTCAGTTTCTATTTAATCCATAGTTGGGACCCTAACAGATACCACCACTCCGGGTCAGAGTGGACCTGGGAGCAATGGCAATTAAAGGGTGGCTCCACACTCCCCAAAGCCCGCAAGCTGGGGCCTCACCAGCTGAAATAGTTTTAGGTCAGATCCAAGACCGAACTTGTAAGAAATAAAATCTTTCAAAGTCTGAAGATATGGCTGTGATGAAAATGGCAAGAGTTTTTGCAATTAGTAATCGTTTTTTGTAAATGTGTGTCTGAAGACATTGAATAGGTTTAGGGCGTTGCAATGGTGAATTTAATATGCAAAGGAGTTGAAAACAGGTAATATAATTAAGCGTTAATTTTGGCATATGGAGCAGTTTGAAATTTGGCTCATTGGAATGTGTATTGAGGATCGTATAAAGAAAAGACTTTCATGTCTGGAAACTATTGATAGAAAAAGCGACTTTAACAATCATTTTAATCAAAGTGTTATAGCCGATTTAACAGCCCATCAACCTGAAGAACATCAAAATATTACAATAGCTTTACAAAGAGGGTCAGACACCCCCACGTCTTCATTTCTCGAAAATAAAATATTCAATAGGAACATGGCTTTCCATTATTTGGATTAATCGGACAATTGCTCTCTTGATTGCACAACGTCAATGTAACCTCCGACCTTCTCCAGGTCACCATGTTTGGCAAAGAGGAAAAGGGGATTAACTCTACACGCTGAGGTTTCATATTTTGGTTTTAATTGAAAGTACATTTACAAAAAGTCAATAACATTATCAAGCAAAACACAAGGGGTATTATTTCTAAACTAGCGGTGGAGGGGAGCGCCCGACTTTGCCCGATCGTAAAATACACTTGAATATATTTTAATTTGCCCAGATTTCGTATATATTATTACAATCATGATTTCAAAAGTAGAAAAAAAAAAAAAAAAAAAGCAGTATGTGAGTGCTATCAGCTAGAATCGAAACTGAAGGCAAAACTATAGCATTTAAAGCTGGTGATGTTACCACTGTACCAAAACTGATTAAAAATTAAGATAATGTACAAAATGTATGATTTTTTTTTTCAATTTTGGCCAATTTTTGACCCCTTAAAAACTATTTTAACCGGCTAAAGACCCATAAAAGAACGGCCCACAAAAAAATCCAATCATTTGAGGCCCCCAGTGCAGCCCTGCGACTTTAAGTTTTGGAGGAGATAGAGTTTGAAAATATGGAGACATACATAGATTATTTGTGACTAAAATTTTAATAAGATCCACTTTCGTAAATTTATTTGTTCAGGAGGCAGACGTTTTCTGAGATCATGCAACCTTGCTTTTAAACTTTTAAGTTTAACAGTGATGATGCTATGTAAAAAATTCAAAAAAAAAAGAAAAAAAAGTTCTTTCTCCAGCAGGTCAGCTATCTTAAGATTCTATTTTGTCCCTACTCACGTGATCCAAGTTTATTTGGTCAGCCAACCCTCTCGTGATTTAAGACATTCATGCTTCTACGTTGGTTTGTCCAGGAGGATGAGCGCTCCACATGAATATGCAAGCATAACCAATTTATCCTAACGATAACTGATGTCCATTAAAGAAATCGTCATAGAAATAAGATTACACAAAAAAACAAAAATGCTTTTTGTAAGGTTGTCAGAAATATCGATTACTAGCAAGCCACCTGGCATTGCCAGGTCGTAAAATACGCAAAAATATTTTAATCAATGCCGATTTCTTATTTATCATTATAGAGCCAATTCTTTATTGATTATTATTCGATATATAGGAATGATTTCAAAAGTTTGAAAAATAAAATTTCAAAAGTTAAAAAAGTCTTGGGTACCATCCACTAGAATTGAAACCAGAACCTTCACCACTCCAACCTTAGTTGTTATTTATCTCTCTACAGTCTGAGCTACCACCAGATGGATACAAAAGGTTAAAAGTGACTGAGTTACGTTTCATGTTGCGTATGTGCAAAGGTAATAGCACGAGCAATGTTTTATTCTACTTACCTTGCCAACATTAACTGTTTTATTTATTTATCAAGGACTATGATCCTCATCTTTCTTAGTTGTTTCACAACGTTTCAGCCAACTATTCCTCTAGCCTTCGTCAGGTGGTAACTGCGACGGGATAGGAACTCCGAATCTCCTAACTAAATTCTCAGCAATTACTGCCATCCATAGTTGTTGTCTCAGCAGAGGCTTACTTGGCCCCAAAAAAACGTTATAAAAACACTATTTCTCTACAGTGCAATGTAGACTACAATATATTGTGGAATAAGTCACTGCAGGGAGGCATATGAATCTTTCTCCTTGTGCACCATAATAGGTCCACAACTAGAGCAGGCTATCAATCGATTTGATTAAAAAAAAAAAAACAAAAAAAAAACAGGTGATTTGACCAATTTCACCGATTTGGATGACAATATGGAAGTGTGACACATTCGTTGATAATCACTCAGTCCTGGGCAACATCAAGTCTCCCTGCTAGTAAAACTATAAACAAAAGAAAAAATAATTATGTTCGATATTGAAACCATATAAAATAATGATGCTACATTTTTTTTATAAGTTTCATTGGTTTTACCATAGCATTCTGTAGTTGTTTTCAGTGATTTACTCAGCGTTTTGTTTTCCTCCCTTTCATCTGACCAGATTTTTAAAAGCTTTGATTTATGCAAGTGCGTACACATACATGTATGGAAGATGGGCAATATCCAAACTTGACAATTTCTACTCAGAAGTCATAACACTTTAACCAGGATTTACCAAGCTTGCTACTTATATCCACCCGCCTTTTTTTATTATTTTTTTTTTTACAATATCTAAGGAATGTAACCTTTTTTAATCACATCTGATCTTGACCTTCAGCTGATGCTTAAAAAAAAGATTCCGATTATCAAAAGATTCAATGCTTTGGCTAGTATTTATTTCTCTCCCACTGTGAGAAATATGACAGTTGTATGGAAACTGGGATTGAAAAGTCAGTGCTCCAGAGGAGGAGCAGCATTCTGACCATAGAAAAGTTGCCTGTGCAGCCCTGTCAGCATTCCCCGGCAGAAGCACCTTATGAAAGGAATAACACCTTTTGTATGGTGCACAGGTTTATTCATATTTCCAAAAACTAAAGTAGTGAAACACAGGTGTTTAAAACATCCCAAATCTCTGGGGCTGGGCTGGAAGGAGTGAGCCTTCTAGACGTGTCTGCCATAGGCAAGATGCAGGAGGAAAAGAGAAAGCAGTTGCAATCCCGTTTCTGTTTCAGATGTCATTTCCTATAACTTAGTGACTAACAGTAATTGGGGAAAGAATTGTCAGTTTCCTCATCTCAAATGTAGAAGCAGTTGTGACAAACAGAATCCTCAGTCGATAGGAAGGATTGACCCCCCCCCCTTATGCAACACTACTTTTATTAGAGATGTTGGCAACCTTCATGTGGTTCCTCCACTAAATATCAGATTATTTATAGGGTGGCAGCTTATCCATACAGACTAGAATCAAGAAAGTAAAAATAAAAACTATCAAAAATTTATGATTGAAAGGGGGAATTAGGGGTTCATACCTTTCTCAAAGTTTTCCTTTATTGTATTATTATTCATTGGACTACTGTTCTTATCTTGAGTGTGATTTTCACGTTTCGGGCGATATAACCTTCGACCTTCTTCAGGTGTATCTTGTTGAACTTGGGATTGAACCTACAACCTTCAAGAGAAGGTCACTTTTAAAATTGATTTTTCCCAGTACTCTTACCACTGTGCCACGGGTCCTTGCGGTTAGAGTACTGAGAAAAATCAACCGAGTTCGACAAGATACACCTGAAGAAGGTCGGAGGTTATATCAACCAAAACATTGTGAAATCACACTCAAGATGAGAACAGTAGTCCGATGAATAATAATACAAATTTTCCTTTACTCATTTTCAGCCCCCCAAACAAGGCATAGTGCCACTTGGAATGCAAAAGGCTACTATTTGAGATTATGTCTAACAGAAAACTTAATTAAGGCATAGTTAAATACAAGTCATTTTTGGTATGGAAATCACTCCAGACAAGGCATGAAGTCGCTTTATGTAAGAAGCTAAAAAAGAAAAAAAAAATACTTAAAAGGTCAAAGCAACAACAAGAAGTGTTAGATGGATAGAATCTGCGTTGCCAATTTCGTAGTCTGTGACAGTATCCATTAGGGCATTTAGCACACCTGTTGTTCTTCAGATGGTGTTAAATCAATTTAATCTGCAATAGATGCAAGAGCTGATTAGATATATTAATGCATGTGCGCACAATTTTTTTCTAAATAAAGCAGATATTTTTTTCCCCCATCCCAACAATTTTTTTCCTCCAGTGTGCACGTGTGTGTGTGTGTCTGCGCATGTGTGTAGCCACACTGATACTCCAAGGTGAGCAAGTTCAGCGTATTTGACGGTCTTCCAGCCAAGTGGGAAATTAACGAGAAAATGTGCACAAAAGGAAATCTGCTTTCCGACATTTTCCAGTGTAAATAAACCATTTACTACTCCAAGATCTTTTTGTTTTGTTTGTTTTTTTTTTATTTCAATGAAGAACAAATAAATGGGAAGTGTTGGGGGTTTCAAGGGGGGGGGGGGTTCAAGTCTGTTGGTGACAGCCATTACCAACACAAAAGGCAATTGCTACCACCATCATCAGGTACAATGACCAACCAATTCGGGATTCACACTTAACTGAAAACAAGAATG